>NW_026571175.1:24294420-24506920 GCF_026225935.1 Boleophthalmus pectinirostris | reverse complement strand
ACTCAGCTCCAGATTGAACCATACAGCCAGATCGCAGGGTTCACAGCTCACGATTCACATTCTCACACTATACGAACGATTTCAACAGTGCAAGTCTGATATTCTTGCGACCTACAATTGCCGATTGGGAGCTGGTCGTGAGGTATTAATCGATTCTCATTACCCCATGTTTCCTACATGAAGCACCACACCATTAAAGCAAAACTCAACCAGATCCCAAAACAGTTGCACGAGTGAAAAATTGTCTCAAAAAGCGCCAAAAATCACACAGTGTATGCCCGACTTAAGCAGCATTAAGTGAAATTCATCATCTCAAATGGAAAACTAAAATTTAACATTCATTTAAGAGTTATGGAGAGACACTACAGGCAAAATTGTTAAACAACAGAATGGTCCACTGAGCACTAAAACCTGTTTTAATATTTATTTAAATCAACTTGCAGCCAAAGAGTTATATGGGACATTGTAACTTCAAAGACTGTTTTCTCAAAATGTTTTTTTCTCACATAAGGGAGACATAAGGATCATCCCTTAAAGTACCGACATACACTTAACTTCCCAATCTGGTATTTAACAAGATTTGGACGAAACACACAGAAGGATTTTTTCAAATTTAATCCCAAAACTGATTTACTGAAGTTTTAGCTCTGGATATGTCATTTAGCAAATACAAAATAAAATATCCAAAATCCCCTAGGAAATGGTTTTGATGTTGAAAATTACAACAAAAAAAACCCCAAGAAATTTAAACTTGACTATTTCCATGTTTCTGTTTTGAATTTTCCAAATATTGTCAACAAAATGCCTTGTAAAAAAAACTTGTAATATCTTTTTTCTTGCATTTAAAGGTACATTGTGTAACTTCTCTGATGGAGGGTCTTTCACCTGCTTGTTTCTATGGAGATAACATTTCTATGCTTGGAAAGTTCCACAGTGTGACATTAAACAGCAACATTAAACCTTAATGTTTATTTAATTACAAGTGGTTTTATATCTCAAAAATGCAGAGAAAAACAGGCATTCTGACATTAAGTGTGGTTGCCTCTCCACAGATCTGACCTGTAACTTGGTCTGGTTTGCTCTTCATGAAGATAGAAAGGTTTAATACCACACTCTGAAACATTCCAGACAAAGCAATAACATCTCCTTGAAGAAAAGCATTTAAAGAAGTAAAGTACAGAAGAAGTTTCAAATCAATATCTCTATATTTACGATAATTTTTCCCATTCACCTGCTGGAATTGTAGTTATTATAATTGTAGTTATTTATCAACTGGAATATATGAATTATAATTGCACGTACGTTAAGTATTTGTGTACAGACAATACCAGTAGATTTTCATTTCAAAAGCAGCCTGTATTTTCCAGTTTACCCACATTTGTCATTGAAGCGTGTTGTGGCCTACGCAAAACACATCATCAATCAGCGGCGTTTTTCTTCTCAAACTCCAGCTCGACGGGGAGAAAAATACTACTTTGTACTGCGCCTGGCCTTTCAGTACTTCTGTTTGCGGCGCTGTTTGCTTGTACGCATTCATCAAAACAGGTAAAAAAGCGCGGTGTGTTTCTATGGGGGCCTGTGTGCTGAAGCCCCCCCGACTCGTGTGTGTTTTCATAGCTGCGCGGTCAGGAAGAAAGCTGTCAGACAAGATGGCCGACGTCATGCTCATTATCGGCGCGGGCTCGGAGTTTGGCAGGTCCCGGCTATTCCGAAAACAGAGGAGTCATTCAGGAAAACTGCACCTGTTTGAAACGCCTTAACAAGCAAATTACACAAGGACACACAACGTACGCTTAGAGAAGGAAAAAAATATAACTCTTGGCCGGGAAACTTACTGATACGCAGTGACGGATGAAGTACTCAGCTTTGTTACTTAAGTAAAGGTACAGATACAGAGGCAAAAAGTTACTCAAGTAAAAGTATCACATGAAAAAAAAATTATTAAGTAAAAGTATAATGTAGCTGTTTAAAAATCTGCTTCAAAAGTAAAAAGTATTTTGCAGAGAGTTTTAAAACAATTACACAATGAAATGTATTGATTTTTGAAAGAATTTAGCACATTTTAAACGTTTTAATTGATTTCTTAATTTTTCTAGCTGTTTTTGTGTATTTGGATTGCTCAAAGTTGGGATATCATCAACCATGAAGAAAAGTACTTACTTTTTAACTTTTTAGTTCAGATCTAAAATGTAGTGCTGTAGAAAGTACAGATGCATGCTTTCAAACGTAGTGAAGTATAAGTAAAAAGTATCCACTGTAAAATGTACTTAAGTAAAATATAGATATCTAAAAACTTTACTTACTGTACTTACTTCTGCTCTCAAACGTAGTGAAGTAAAAGTAAAAAGTATCCACTGTAAAATGCACTTAAGTAAAGTACAGATACCTAAAAACTGTAGTTACTTGTGTTCTCAAATGTAGTCAAGTATAAGTAAAAAGTACCCACTGTAAAATGTACTTCAGTAAAGTATAGATACCTAAAAACTATACTTAATTGTGCTCTCAGATGTAGTGAAGTAAAAGCTGAAAAATATCCACTATAAAATGGATGTAAGTATAGATACCTAAAAACTATAGTTACTTCTGGTCTCAAACATAGTGAAGTAAAAGTAAAAAGTATTAACTGTAAAATGTACTTAAGTATAGTATAGGTACTTAAAAATTTTACTTACTTTACTTACTTGTGCTCTCAGACGTCGTGAAGTAAAAATAAAAAGTACCCACTGTAAACTGTACAAACTGAGTAAAGTATAAATACCTTAAAATTTGTTACTTCTGCTCTCAAATGTAGTGAAGTAAAAGTAAAAAGTACCCACTGTAAAATGTACTTAAGTAAAGTACAATAACCTAAAAACTGTAGTTACTTGTGCTCTCAAATGCAGTGAAGTAAAAGTAAAAAGTATCCACTGTAACATGTACTTAAGTGAATTACAAATACCTAAAAGCTAGTTACTTGTGCTCTCAAACATAGTGAAGTAAAAGTAAAAAGTATCCAGAGTAAAATATACTGAAGTAAATTACAGATACCTAAAACTTTACTTACATGTGTTCTCAAATGTAGTAAAAAGTATCCAGTGTAAAATGTACTTAGGTAAAGTATAGATATGTAAAAAACTGTACTTACTTATGCTGTCAAACGTAATGAAGTAACAGTAAAAATACCCACTGTAAAATGTACTTAAGTAAAGTACAGATACCTAAAAACTGTACTTAAGTATTGCAGTTTTACTTTTGTACTTCATTACCTTCCACCACTGCTGATAGGAGAAAAAGTGAAACAGAAAAGGAGAAGGACGGAGAGAGGATTTGAAAGACCATAATGGCTAAATAAAACTGAAGACTGTACCTCGATAATGCAGGGATTGAGAACTTGTTGTGATAGCAATTAAAATATGCAAATTCTAGTAAAGACAATCTGATAGGCCCATGGTTAGCTGCACTTACTGTTGATTGATCATGAATATACATGAAGTATTGAGGCAGTATTTGATAAGAACGCAGCGCTGTGTCTATGTACAAAGATAGCAGCTGATACACAGGTATTCATTACTAGTTGTACATTATAAAGTGGTAAAGTGCTGTACTTAAAGGTGATTTGTGTAACTTTTCTGGTGGAGTCAAATGCTTTTCTCTGTGGAGATGTTATTGCTTTGTCTGGAATGTTTCACAATATGGCATTAAACCTTTCTATCTTCATGGAGACTAAACCAGACCAAGTTAGAGGTTAGATCTGTGGAGAGGCGACCCTGCTCACAGTCAGAGTGTCTGTTTTTCTCTGTATGTTTTGAGCTATAAAACCACCTGTAATTGAGCTGTTTAATGCCATACTGTGGAACATTCCAGACAGAGCAATAGACAGACATAATGAACAAGCAGCTGTTTATGTTAAAATGTTGTTATCTCCTCATAAACAGACCTGGAGTTGTGTTTTGTTTCATTCACACATGTTTAACACAAAAACCCTGCTTTTAGGCTGAGTTCTTCTCTCAAATTGCTCTCTCAAACACTCTGTTCCACCTCGTGATGTCATTGGCAATACAGGAAGTGCTCCACTGTGTCTTTAAAGTCAATACATCTTCATTAGAATCATTTGGATGACTTCAGATTTGGAAATAAGTCAGTCAGTAAGTAAGTTTTTATTGATATAGCACTTTTCACAGACATATGTCACAAAGACGGTTTACAGAGCATTATTCAGTCACTCCATACCCGATGGTGGGAAGTATTATGATTAAGTAGTACTATTGTAGCCATAGCCTCCCTGGGGCAGACTGAAGGAAGTGCGGCTGCCAAACTGTCTCAACAGCTCCTCCAACCATCACCATCACTCACACACACACCACTTTCATACTAGGCAATGTGGGTGAAGTGTCTTGCCTAAGGACACACCAACAGTTTTTTGCGACCACTGTGGCTCCTGATTTTCCCAGTGGGCTCCCATCCAAGTACTGACCAGGCCTGGTTTAGCTTCTGAGATCTGACGAGATCAGGATTTGACAAGTTGGTATCGCCACGAATTACCAATCTGTACTGAAGAAAAGGTAAAATGTAGCTGTTAAATTGCAAACTACCACTACATGACATCACAAGGTGGGACAGAGCATTTTGAGCTTCGGAGATATACACAGATTACACAAAAGGTTACTCATGCATGTGTGAATGAACAAAACACAACTCCAGGTATGTTTTTGATGATTTAAAATTGTAACATGACTAAAAGCTCACAAGAGTCAATTTAGTGTAATATACTGCAGGACCTTTTAAACAGTTTCTACTTAATTCAAAACTATAATACGTTTTGTTTTGCACATGGCCCTTACATGTACATCGTGTTACTAACGTGCATCATCTCATAAACAGCATGATCAGGAGTCTGGACAGGTTGCTATGGAAATATGCAAATTATTTTGGGCTCCAAAAATATGCAGATGAGCCCCGAGCTGAGACTTCATTAAACCTCGCCACATTGTACAGAGATTTAAGAACGCAGCAGTGTGGTGTAGAAAGAGATGAGCTCCCGTTTGAAGAGCAGGTCTATTAGGGTAAATTAACCAACCTGGGCCATACACCTCTGTTTTTTTTTTTTTTATGTTGTGCTGATAGAGGCCATAGAACCCAAAATCCATACTCAGATTGATTAAATATGTACTAAAGAAAGCGCTAAAAGTTCATTATGCTGCATATGAGGAGACTGCAAAATGAACTTAGGGATTATTTTGACTTGATTCTTAGTTGGTGCCAAATATATTCTTGTTTTACTCTGTTGAATTTCTAATGCTGTCCAGAAACAAAAACTATTGTAATTAAAAACAGGGTAACTCTTAAACTTACTTTTTGCAACAGAAATGGTGATGGTACAAAGTATGATGACATTTTCTTATTCTCTTATTATCTCATTTTAACTGATCTAATTTGTGTTTCTTTTCCGGTGGGTTGGACATGTTTTTGTTTAGCCTCTATCAGGGATGTCAAACTCATTTTCTCCAAGGACCACATTTGGATCATGTTTGTCATGAAAGGGCCCGTTGTAAAGTTAAGACTGTAACTGTAACATGGGTAGTTACAAACACTGTTGGGCAAGTTACTTCAAAAATGACTTATTTATTACTTGTTACTGTCATTTCAAAGCAATTCGTTACATTACAATATTTAAAATGTAAGGCATTACGTGACTAATGCATTACTTTTAAGTTATTTTCATCAAAATAACTGTCTCTGATTGTCAAATAACAATCAGCGAGCGAAAATGCAGAACTTGAGTGCCCTTCTGTGTGTGTGGGAGTTTGCCCAACCAGTCCACATGTGCTTTGTGGATCTGGAGAAGTCATTTGACCGTGTCCCTCATGGTGTCCTGTGGGGGGTGCTCCGGGAGTTTGGGGTCCGGGGCCCTTTGCTAAGGGCTGTCCAGTCCCTGTATGACTGGAGCAGGAGCTGTGTTCATTGCCGGCAGTAAGTCAGACCTGTTCCTGGTGCATGTTGGACTCTGCCAGGGCTGCCCTTTGTCACCGGTTCTATTCATTGTATTTATGGACAGAATTTCATGGCACAGTCAGGGGCCGGAGGGGGTCCGGTTTGGGAACCACACGATCTAATCTCTGCTGTTTGCAGATGATGTTGTCCAGTTGGCTTCATCAAGCCAGGACCTGCAGTGTGCACTGGGGCGGTTTGCAGCCGAGTGTGAAGCAGCTGGGATGAGGATCAGCTCTTCCAGCTCCGAGGCTTTGGGTCTCGACCGGAAAAAAGGTGGCTTGTCCTCTCCAGATGGGTGGAGAGTCCCTGCCTCTGACCCTGCCGTGACAGGCAGATCGGTGCAGTGTCGGCAGTGATGCTGTCGCTGTATCGGACCTTTGTTTTGACCTTTGTTGTGAAGAGGGAGCTGAGCCGAAAGGTGAAGCTCTCGATTTACCGGTCAGTCTACATTCCTGCCCTCACCTATGGTCATGAGCTCTGGGTAATGACCGAAAGGACGAGATCGCGGATACAAGCGATCAAAATGAGTTTCCTCTACAGGGTGGCTGGGCACTCCCTTAGAGATAGGGTGAGGAGCTCAGAGTAGAGCTGCTGCTCCTCCACTTCGAGAGGAGCAGCTGAGATGGATCGGGCATCTGTTCTGAATGCGTCTTGGACACCAGGGAAGACCCAGGACACGCTGGGGGGACTATGTCTCTCGGCTGGCCTAGGAATGCCTTGAGGTCCCCCTGGAGAAACTGGAGGATGTGCCTGGGGTGAAGGAGATCTGGGAGGGACTGCTGCAACACGACCTGGCCCCTAATAAGTGGAAGAAAATTGATGGGCCTGTACTTAACTATAGCTTGAGATAAGCTCACCCAATTAAAAGGAGCCTGTGTCGAGAGAATGTGCTGTGCCATGTTTGTTTTTAACTTTTGAATTTTTTTATAAATATTTTTTTTTTAATTTTTCTTGGTTGTGGAATAAATGCACTTTGGGTCTGCACAAAAATCGTCTCAATCTCTAAAGTTGTTATCTGTACTTTTACATACACAAAATGAATTCTTGTGAGCTTTAAACCATGTTATAATACTGGACATACCTGGAGTTGTGTTTTGTTTCATTCACACATACTTGAATAAACTTTTATTATTAGTATGTCTACATCTCCAAAGCTCAAAATGCTCTGTTCCACCTTGTGATGTCATTAAGCGATAGTTAAGGAAGGAAATAAGGAAATAACATTATAACATACTGCAGATCAGAAAATAGTGTAATATGGGCCCTTTAATACAAAATGTCCATAGTGTAATTCAATAAGATGGGGTTAAAACTTCTAGTGAAAGACCATATCAAACGTGAAAGACC
Organism: Boleophthalmus pectinirostris; assembly: GCF_026225935.1. NCBI lineage: Eukaryota > Metazoa > Chordata > Actinopteri > Gobiiformes > Gobiidae > Boleophthalmus > Boleophthalmus pectinirostris. The sequence continues at coordinate 24,499,603 of NW_026571175.1, read as the reverse complement.
ATATTAAACAGTATTCAGTTTATTCAGTCTTTAATGTGGTTGCCCAGGCTGCATATATCTTTAATATATTCGCTGTCAACCTTGATGCCACACTCCCGGCGCTACACGATGCATGTGCTGTTATCCCTATGTGAACACGCACTTTGTAATGTAATAGCTGTGTAGCCGTCACAAACCCATGAGCGCTATGGGCCGTGACCAAAAGGACAAGGTAAGAGTGTCCACTGAGCTACACTAGTGTCCAACCCCCGGCCTCGCTCATGCTTAAATATGGATGCATGCAGTCTCCGCGCTCGTGTCCTTGAGCATCTGAATAAGCCACAGCTCCTCTGATGGCGACGCTACGAAATGAGCTTTCTCTGTATTGAACTTATGGCCCTGTGCTCTTTTTTAAAGGTCTTATATTACACAAAATAGACACTTTGGAGCTTTTTTCCATGTTATAATGCTATTACCTTATCAAAAACTTACCTGGAGTTGTGTTTTGTTTCATTCACACATGTTCGAGTAGCCCCATCTCCTCAAGTAAAAGTACCTGTTTAAAAGTAAAAGCATTTTGCAGAGATTTTTTAGAACAATTCAAGGCTGAAATTTAATAATTTTGACAAAGAATTTTGCTGATTCTAAGTGATTCAATTGATTTCTTAATTTTTCTAGCCATTTTTGTGTGTTATGTTTACTCAAAGTTGGGATGGAAACTCAAATTAAATGTGCTAAAAAATAAGTCTCTGTCATTTCAGCAGGTCCCAAACCATAAAGTACTTTTTACTTTGTAGTCCAGATCTAAAATGTAGTGGAGTATAAAGTATAGATACATGATGTCAAATGTAAATTTAAATAAAAGTAAAAAGTATTCACTGTAAAATTGTTCTGTTTATGTGCAAGACTAAAAGTAGTTTTATTCTGCACTCTCCTCTTTTAGTGTTAATTTTATGATGATTATTTATGTTTTTGGTTTGTTTCTATTGTGATTATAGTGACTTTCTATTTTTGTAAAGCACTTTCAGTTATTGTGTGTAATTGTGAATAGTTTTGTACAAATCGACGTGCCTTGCCAATCACTACAGCTTTTTATTCACATATGTTGAAGTTCTAGTCATTTTTTTTGGCACACTTTAGCTCTTTTCACACACAGTGACGGAAGTGTGTGTCTCATTCACACTGGGGTCCTCAGCACGAGGCAGTGAGAAAATAAAGAAAAGATGACTGTCATTCAGATACGCCGTTTTAACAGGCAAAAGCTTATCTATGTTTCACTGTGTTACAGCCTGAGTTGCACTCACTCTCTTCCTCTCTTAACCTTCATACTTCAGCTTTCTCTACTCCTCCCACACTCTCTCTCCCACCTTCTTTCTCTCTCTCCCTCTCCCTCTCGCACCTCCTTTCTCTTTTTCTCTCTCTCTCTCTCCCACCTCCTTTCTCTCTCTCTCTGTCTCTCTCTCTCACCTCATCTCCCTTTCTCTCTCTCTCTCTCTCTTCCTCCTTCCCCTCTCTCTCTCTCTCTCTCTCTCTCTCTCTCTCCCTCCCTCCCTCTCTCTCACCCTTTCTGTCATTTAGTAAGTTTCAGGTCAATGGGCTCCGAGCGGCTTTCAGCCTCGTCATTCAAATCAAAGACAGGAAATGTCGACAGGACTGATAAGGCCGGCTCAGTGTTCGGCCAAATGCTACTTATTAATATCAGAGCGTTTGTTTGGGGGCGTGTGCACCCAAAGGTGCCACCGTGAGGCCGTTAATTATGCTTTTGTTCAGTTTGCTTCAGTCTGAATGTGGGCTTTGTCAGGGCTCCAGTGCTCCAGAGCCAGGGCTTTATCAGGAGTTACCGTAATGTTTGGGTATGCAGCCAGAAGAAAATTTATTACAAGAAGCAAAAGCAAGTTTAGTATTACAGGGTGGAGTGGAGTAAGAGTATATGTTGGAAAATGTGTATTTCATAAGAGGAATACAAATACTGCAGTAAAGCCAGTGGACAGATGGGCTCTGGCTGCTCTTCACTTATCAAGGAGTTACTGTTTAAAGATGCACTAGGTAACTTTTTGTCTACGTGGAGATGTAATGTAGGTTTATATAGATCAGGGGTCTCCAACCTTTTTCCTCCTGTGAGCTACTTTTTTATAAAACAAAAATGCCTTAGAGCTACTAATTTTAGCGGTCGCCAGAAATTTTGTAAATATAAGAGCCACTGTAAGCCAAAAATGAGGTGCAGCTAGACGTCTATAAAACATCACCCATTATCCAGTCAGCAGTGCACAAAATTATGCATCAGAATTATACATTTACAAAGGAAATAGGCATTTAATCGATCAAATTTGAGTTATTCAATGCAATATGTATAATTCAGAAATCCCATGGCGAGCTACTTGTAAGGGGGTGGAGAGCTACAGGTTGGAGACTCCTGATACAGATGTATTCAATTGGAGGTGTTTTTATTTCTCAAAAATGTCATGGTATTGTGATTTATTTATTATTTTATTTTTTTTATGTTTCTTGCCCAGCTACATAACACCAGTATAAGGAATTAAACTGACAACCCTCCTGTTATTGGAATTTCTTTAACCTCTTGATCAACTCTCCAAAAAATAAACTAAATGCATATTAGACATATTTTTGCATATAGAAAATGTATTTTGTGTAAACTTTTTTTTTTTTACTTTTTCCTTGAAATCTTAAGCAAACAACATATAGTCTGTGCCATCTCCACACAGAGAGGAAGCCAAGGACCTCACATCGAGCTGCTTTTCCATCCAACTTACCGTAAATCACTCATCGCACTTAAACTAATAATTCCCAGTGGAGAAGCGGACCATAAATACTAAAACAAATAGAGCTTTTCCATATTTCCTATACACTGGAATAAGTCTTATATAGAGCTTAGGGTTGTATGCAGATATAGCATGTTTGACTGTGTGCCCAAGTAAAGCATGACTTCTCAATCTGGCCTTTAATGAACTTAATAGCTTCATCATTTCTCCTTCTACGCTGGTGTCCCACATACACACATGCATATCTTTGTTGGTGTTCCCTATTATTTACAATGGGCCAATGGAAAAGTTAGTGTGTGTGTCTAGGCGCGCAGATGTAAGTCAGCTTAAAAGGAATTTGTTAACTAATCTGACGGAGGAATTTAATTATGTCGTCATAGAAACAGGGATTAGGCCCCGGGATGTTTGAAAACGCTCAATTAGTGACACACCACAACATGAAGCAATAGAAGAGACAGAACAAAGACGTATTTTATCATGATGTGTTGTTTAAACTGGAATCAACAAGAAGCCAAAGGGGTAACGGCTGGAGTATGCAACTGATGTGGTTTTGATTTTGTAATTCCAGCTCTGGCCAACAGGGGCAGACATCAAGCAAAAGGAAATGAATACTAACAAGTGCACTTTTTTACAGAAGTTAGTAATGGGTTCAGTGTGTAACTTTTCTGGTTTGGGGTCTGTCACCTGGTTGTTTCTATGGATACATCGTTGCTCTGCCTGGAAAGTTCCACAGTATGACCTTAAAAAGTTATTTGCATCTGTACATTTAAAGTACATTTTAAAGTGGACTTTACGTCACCACATTTCTGAACAGGACAAAAGTACATGTATTTTTTATTTTTATTATTATTTATTTTTAAGGTCTTATTTTTAACCCGTACATAATCTGAGAAAACAAAAAAATATACAAATAAAAACAGCTAGGACATTTTTTTTTTTCTATTGAACAAAATTCAGCAAAAATATTTACATTTAAAACTTCATTAGATCACAGAATCTGTGCAAAATACTTTTACTTTTTGCTCTTTAAGGACAATTTTAAACATGTACTTTCATATGTTAACTTAAGTATTTTTTTTTATGTAATACTTTTACTTTTACTAGAGTATTTTTTCAGCATCTGTACTTTTACTTAACAAAATTGAGTACTTCTTCCACCACTGTGAATAATGCATGACAGTCTATGGCAGACATGTCAGAGTCAGGCCCGGAGGCCAAATTTGGCCCAATTATATTTGACCCGTGAGATCATATCAAATATGTATCAGAGCTGCCCGCCGGCTACAGGTAGATTATAGAGACATTATTTATTTAAAATGTTGTTATTATTTTATGTTTTGCTTGTTCTGGATTCAGTGTTTAAGCAAAACTATTAAACATTTATTTTAATAAGAAAAGGTTAAACATTACATATCTCAAAAGAAGAGATGCAGACGTGCAAATGTTATTGAAATTTTTCAATAAATATTTAGTTTGTCCCACAACTTAGTTCCAGTTTTTAATTTTGTCCCTCTGTGAGTTTGAGTTTGACACTCCTGGTCTAAGGCATCTTTACTGTTTTAACATGTGATATCTCAAAGTGTGAGACTAGCCCCTAACAAATGATGAAACCATAATTCCCCTGGTCCCGCCTTTCAAATATTTTCAGGGTAAAAACTTAGTCATGAGCCAGAGTCACGTAAGTGGTTGGAAGTTAAGTGGAAGCATCAGTAGCACAATGACACTGTGGCTCTAAGTGATTCCCAAACTCAAGACAGAGACAAAGAGAAGCAGAGAGACGATGAATATGACAGCGAGAAATTCAAACGTGAAGGGGCCGAGGGGGGCCAAGGGGGCCGAGGGGAACCAAAGAGAACAGTCACCAGACTTCAAAGTGTCCTTTTATCCGATCTGTTTAGAATTTGAAATTGCGAGTCCAGATCCTCCAAAACAAAAGATGAAACGATAATCCGATAATGGTTACAACGTTGCACAGAGGGAAAATATTTCTGAATATATTTATGTGTTTATGTGATTGCCGGGGCGAAATGTGCTTAAAGCATGATAAAATGTTTAATTTTGGGTTTAAGTGGATTTGCCTTTTTCCTTTTGTTTGTGAGATAGGGCTTTCTTCTGGTCACAGTGGGCATCTGTGTACATCTGTGTACATGTGTGGCAGAGCTTTGAGCATGTGAGAAACACACAGGAGGTAATGGAATCAAGAGCCGACAGTATACATGACTATACATGTATATGTGAAGTACAGTGGACCACATGTACCCTGCACACACGCTCTGGAAACCCTGATCCTTCACACGCGCATGGGCTTCTCCATTTTTCAACCCTTAATACAAAAGCTCATGATCACACGAGTTTGATTTATTTATGTCTTTTTATATATTTATGTTAAAGGTGCACTTTGTAGCTTTTTGTTTCTATGGATTATATGTTATTGCTCTGCCCAGAATGTTCCACAGCATGACATTAAACAGCTCTACTAGTGTTGTAGTACTTGAGACTGGTCTTGTTCTCGAGATCCGCTTTTTTACGGTCTTGAGGCTGGTCTCGACAACAAGCCCGGTCTCTTGTCTCGGACTCAAGTGTATTTGGACTCGGTCTTGTCTCGGCCTTGATGGCGCTTGGTCTCGGTCTTGTCTCTGACTCAAGGTCTGACGCTCAACAAGTGCAATCATATTTCATTACGGCAAATGTGCAGAGGCTGCTAAATATCACTGTAAAAAACAGTAGGAGAATGTAAATGTAAATGTTAGGAACTTGAAAAAACTCACTTCAATTCACTCTGAAGCAGTTTTCTGTAAAGTGCCAGTGGAAATTGGATTAAAGAAGTTGTTCTCAAACTGTGGGTCAGAGTCCATAAAAGGGGCACAGAGTGTTTAAGTACAGTACAGTTTGCTGGGCTTATTTTAAGCCTAAATGAACATTAACCAGATCAAATGGACATAGAGTTATAAAAGCACTGATATAAATGTGCCAAAAATATTACAGAAAATAAATGTGTAAAATACAAATAATTATAGGAAATGACAAAGATGGTCTTGATTTGGTCTCTCAACCTTTAAAACACTTTCGTTTTCAGACTGCAGGGCTTAATGCTCAATTTGGATTTTTTTGTGAGGTCTTTCAAATTTTCAATTAAATGTGACTTGCATGTGATCTCTTGTGTGAACTTTAAGTGCCCCAAAAGTGTCCCGCATGTGCATTGGAGGACACGACAACATCACAGTCACCTAAACGCTGGACTTGTCTCCCAAAATATGGTCCAGTTCTTCATTGAGTTCTTCTTTTGTTGACATTGGAGCCAGGACCGACTGTAGCCGTGCTCAGACATTTCTTTGGCAACTATTTTAAAAACCACCAGGTAAAATCCCTCCAGTTTGGCCTGATCCCCCCAAATATTAATAACCTCGCTAACCTCATTTTCCCTCCATTGACTAGACTCCGAGCCTGACGTGTAGGTGGGATGAATGTGACCTGGCCGTTCAGACTGAAGTCACATGTCAAAAGATCAGATATGTATCGGTTTTAGGAGCACATGTCCAAGTGGCCTGGGTTGCATTCGAAAAAATCGGATCTGTGTCACATAGGGGCCAAAAAAATCGGATTTGGGTCACTTCAGGCTGCAGTCTGAACGTAGCCTTAGTCTTGTCCTGGTCTCGGGATCTTGTGGTCTTGCACTGGTCTTGGTCTTCATTAGCGCGGTCTTGACTACAACACTAAACTCTACTTTACATCTGTTCAATTAGTGGTTTTATAGCTCAAAAACACCTAAAAACAAACAAGTATTAGGTAAATACATAAAAATACCTTTAAAAAACAGGCATTCTCACTGTGAGCACTTTAATACCACACTGTGAAACATTCCAGACAAAACCAAAATGTCTTCACGGATAAAAGCATCTGAAGGACCCTCCACACACACCTTTAACTACTAAAACCTCTTGTCTCATTCTCTCTCCTGTCCATAATATAAAAAAGCATGTTTCACAACAGTGGTTCAAGGATAAACAAGATGCTGAGATGGCTGTAGCTCAGATGCTTGTGTATGAGATAATTAATCCTAAAGCAATCATAATTTCCCCTCTGCTGTGCTGTGAAAGAAAATGCACTTGATTGTGATGTGTGTTCACTCATCACTCCTCAGACAGGTTCATCACTGGGCCAAGCTCCACAGGTCCCACGTGCTTCTGTAACAAGCCTTAAATTAGAGTCTTGCTTGGAGCACTACTGCAAAAATCTACTGATAAATGAACGGCTGCACTCCACACTCTTCAGCAGTCTGTTTGGACCGTCCACTCTTCAAAACATCCCAGGGCAATGTAATTTTACGGTAAGTGGTCTGGGGCGGCGTTTTCATTCTGGGGGTTAATCACATGTCACCAGGCCGAGACACAGTAGTTTGCATAGTTTTATACAATGAGAGAGTTTGATCTAAAAAGCAGTTGTGATGTGTGGCTCGCTCAAAGCTCCGATTTAGAGAGAGGGGGGAGAGAAAGTGTGGCCTGGAGCGTGAGGCCAGAGGCAGTCCCACATCTGGGCCAATTGGACTTAAACTGAATGCGGTCAATAATATTTAAATATGTGAAAATGAGCGGAACACGCACTTCACTTTGCCCTGAGCAGTCTCTCCAGTGCACAGGGCATTTCCATTGATAAGATAAAAAGAAACTGAAACATATTTTTGGTTTATTTAAAGGTGCAATGTGTACTTTTCTGGAGAGGGGTATGCACTGGAAAAAAACAATATCTAGGTAAGTTAAAAGTACTTACCATATTTCTTGGACTATAAGCTGCTCTTTTTTTCATGGTTTCAGTGGTCCTGTGACTTATACTCTAGTGCGACTTATATATTAGAATATTCACACTGACAGCTGCGAGAGGCTCTAGGCGTGTGTGTCAGCATCTGCTGCTACTGTTACTCCTGTACCACTGTCACTTCATTCTATTGTGCATGTCTCCTGCAAAAAGAGCCTCTGTTCTGATGCAAGTCGTGCAATATGGAGCCGAAAACAGTAATTGAGCAGCAGAAAGAATGTTTGGAGTGAGCGAGAAACTTGTGAAGGACTGGCAGAAAGTAAGGATCGAGCTTCATGGTAACCAGGCGGATGTGCTGTGCAACTTTCCCAGATGTCACTGGATGAATCGACAAAGCCTGGACTTCAGTGACAACTGAAACCATCCTGTCGGGATTCAGAAAGGCCGTAATAATTCTAAATGGAACTGATGCTGAGTCTGACGACAGATAAGCAGAAGAAGAAGTGGTGCTCCATTTACCTCAGGAGATCACGGAATTGCTCCAAATTGACACCGAGGATGAAGAATTCAATGGATTTAGTGATTGGGAGTGAGATTGAGAGTTTGGTAAACTTGTTCTGTTCTGTTGTTTATTCTACAGTTATCTGAAGAACTGTTCATATGTGACATTAACAGCCTGTTGTTCTTTGTTCTATTGTTATTATGAAATATCGGTTCCTGGTCTCTGATTTTATTAAATAAATTTCCTCCAAAAAGTGCGACTTATAGTCCAGCGTGACATATATGTTTTTTCTTCTTCATTATGCATTTTCTGGCTGGTGCGACTTATAGTCCAAAAAATACTGTAAATTAAGAACATTTTACTTTATTTGAGCAGATTCAACTTCACAAGTAAAATTATCTACCAGTGCAATAAGTGTGTTCTTCTTAATTTAAACAATATTTGATTTTGTTTCTTATTTTAAGTGCAAAGAGTTGTTTTTTCTTATTTTAAGTGTAGCAAGATTCATATTTTAAGTGCAAAAGTCTTGTTACACTGGCAGATAATTTTACGTTTCAGGTGAAATTTACTCAAATCATGATGAAACTTTCTAAACTTTAGTCTTCTTAACTTGACTAGATTTGTTTTTTTCAGTGTGTGACATATTTGTCTCATGGAGATGTTATAGCTACACTAGAAAGACATATTGAATCGATATCTCTCACATGAGAAAAGACTCTTTCAGTTCTTCAGTGTAGTATTGTAGCATTTTGTGAGATGAAAAGAAATGAAAACTTAAAGAAATGACAAGGTGCTTTCACTGTAATTGTAACATAGCTTTTATAATTCAAAACTTATGAACCTTTCCCCTCCTAGAGAGCCTTGACGAAGGCCAAAAAGTTCTCATAATGTTCCCTATTCAGCTATGATTTTTAAAAAGACCTTAAACGCTCAACAAAAGTTAGAAAGACTGAATGTACCTTGAGAAAAGATAAGAGAAATGTATTCAACTGTTAAGCCCATCTATAATAGACTTCTAAGAGCCGCTAAAGAAGAGCAGGTAGAACTCAGAATTTACTTAAAGGGCCTTAAAGAGCTTTGAGCTACAAAGAGCAATATCTAAGAACTTAAACTATGTACATTTTACTTTATTTGAGCAGATTCAACTTAAATATAACAGCCAACAAATGGAACAAGTGTGTTTTTCTTAATTCAAGCAACATTAGATTTTCTTTCTTATTTTTAGTGCACAAGGTTGTGGCTTTGTTGTATTTTCATATTTTAAGTACAAAAAGTCTTGCTCCACTGGCAGATAATTTTACATGTTAAGTGAAAAACTTTCTTAATTCAAGTACCGTATTTTTCGGACTAAAAGGTGCACTTAAAATCTTTTGATTTTCTCAAAAATTGACAGTGCGCCTTATAATCCTGTGCGCCTTATGTATTAATTCTGGTTGTACTTACTTGAACCAATTTTATGTGGTGCACGGCACTCGAAAATCTGTCACGATGTTTTAGTACGACACAGAAAGAACACATATATTCCACTCAGTCCTGTCCTTTAGTCCGACAGAAACTAACCACATCAGTGCACAAGGAGTGAGATGTTTTTTAAGCGCTTATAGTTTATGCAAATGAGCCATGTGGTTTTAAGTTTTGTTTCTGTAAAACGTAAACAAATGTGGGTAAAGCTGCATTAAACCCATTATTACTCAATGCATATTTGAGTTCTCCTCATAGAAAATAGAAAACCAAACTTAATTTATCCACTCACATTCACGTTCATAATAGACATTCACCATGACAGGAAGGAAACGCCGGGCGAATTACGCCACGATCTGCCAATGGGTCGTGGATGCCTGGGCTAAAGGATCAGTCTCAAGTGTCATCTGTTTGTTTTACTTAATGCGCCTTATAATCTGGTGCACCTTATGTATCATAACAGATGAGAGAACATTATTGACATTGCGTTTAATAATCCTGTGTGATTTATAGTCCGAAAAATACTTAATCTTAACTTGGCTAGATTTTAGTTTTTGCCGTGAATGTTGTTACCTCATCAAAAACATACCTGGAGTTGTGTTTTGTTTCATTCACATAAGTTTGAGTAAAACTTTTATTATGAGTCCTTACTTTTAATTATTAATCTGATCTGATCTGTGTACATCTCCAAAGCTTCCACCTTGTGATTTTACCTTTAAATTCATCTTAAATTTATCCAAATGATATTAAACACACAGTGGAGCACTTCTTGTATTGCCACGTGACATCACAAGTTGGAACAGAGTGTTTTCAGATTGGGAGAAGAACTCAGAACTCAGAAGAAAAGCAGAATTGTATGTTGTGCACACGAACTCCGGGTCTGTTTGTGGTGAGGAAACAACAATACAGCATTGATTGGAAAACAGCGTAATATGGGCCCTTTAAGATTATTTTTATACTGTATACTACATGGACCCTAAATATGTTGACCTTGTGTCGGCTAATGGGCCCTCTGCAAGAACATGAATGACTAATATCTAAAAATACTACATGCGCTCCCATACACATCCTAATAAGCACTTAGCTGTTTATTCAAAGCCAGAGAAGGGCCAATGGAGCCTGCCCTCTCTATTTCTCTTAGCCCACGTTTCAAAAACAGAATCTAATGACTATCTTGTTTTTTACTGCAGACGTTGACTTCCTGTTTTCAGCGTGCACCTTCTCTTTTATCTTCCCCCGAAATGTTATTGTTTCAGATTATTATACTTGCTTTCAAATTTCATCTTCTCGCCCCATTGTGCCCCGAATTTCCAGACAACGTTGCCATTAGCGGCATCCTCTTTCTCATTCATGTGCTCTTGTTAAAGTTGGCTACTCAAGAGCACTGTTTTGTTTTTCCTTTATATAAAAAGAAGATTCACAGTGCGTCATGTGGGTCGTATCATTATATTTCGCCCGGCTGCGTCTCATCAAGGCCCTGGTTGTGAACATGACTGTGTGATCACAAATAAAGAGGGGACTGAACCAAAGGAGCCCTGTTCAAATGAGTTGTGTGGTCTGAGACATGCTGATACTTGTTTGTTAATTAAAAAGCTTCCTCAACAGAGCAAACAAATAATAAGCAATTTCTTGGTAAAATATTGGTAACTCAAACTCAAACTGAGCCAAATGTTCCAGTAATTTAACAATACAATATTTTCAGTCTTGACCCCCTGCAGCTGCCTTCAGACCAGTGGTGGAAGAAGTATTTCATTTTGTTACTTCATGGTGCACTGTGTCACTTTTCAGATTGGGGGTCCACTTCCATGGAGATGCTATTGCTTTGCTTTTTTTTTTTTTTTTTGCAGTCTTGGTCTTGTCTCGGACTTGACCGCACTTGGACTCGGTCTTGTCTCGGTCTTGAAGGCACTTGGACTCAGTGTCGTCTTGGACTCGATTCACGTTTGGACTCGGTCTTGTCTCGGTCTTGAAGGCACTTGGACTCGGTCTTGTCTCGGTCTTGAAGGCACTTGGACTCAGTCTCGTCTTGGACTCGATCGCATTTGGACTCGGTCTTGTCTCGGTCTTGAAGGCACTTGGACTCAGTCTCGTCTTGGACTCGATCACGTTTGGACTCGGTCTTGTCTCGGTCTTGAAGGCACTTGGACTCGGTCTTGTCTCGGTCTTGAAGGCACTTGGACTCAGTCTCGTCTTGGACTCGATCACGTTTGGACTCGGTCTTGTCTCGGTCTTGAAGGCACTTGGACTCAGTGTCGTCTTGGACTCGATCACGATTGGACTCGGTCTTGTCTCGGTCTTGAAGGCACTTGGACTTGGTCTTGTCTCGGTCTTGAAGGCACTTGGACTCAGTCTCGTCTTGGACTCGATCACGTTTGGACTCGGTCTTGTCTCGGTCTTGAAGGCACTTGGACTCAGTCTCGTCTTGGACTCGATCACGTTTGGACTCGGTCTTGTCTCGGTCTTGAAGGCACTTGGACTCGGTCTTGTCTCGGTCTTGAAGGCACTTGGACTCAGTCTCGTCTTGGACTCGATCGCGTTTGGACTCGGTCTTGTCTCGGTCTTGAAGGCACTTGGACTCAGTCTCGTCTTGGAGTCGATCACGTTTGGACTCGGTCTTGTCTCGGTCTTGAAGGCACTTGGACTTGGTCTTGTCTCGGTCTTGAAGGCACTTGGACTCAGTCTCGTCTTGGAGTCGATCACGTTTGGACTCGGTCTTGTCTCGGTCTTGAAGGCACTTGGACTCGGTCTTGTCTCGGTCTTGAAGGCGCTTGGACTCGGTCTTGTCTCTGTCTTGAAGGCTCTTGGACACAGTCTTGTCTCTAACTCGACCGCGTTTGGACTCGGTCTTGTCTCGGTCTTCGAGGTACTTGGACTCGGTCTTGTCTCGATCTTGAAGGCACTTCAAGATTTATAAAAACATTGACATATTTGTGCCAAAATAACTGTAAAATACAAATAAATGTAGGAAATTACAAAGATGGTCTTGATTTGGTCTCAATGGGCCACAGTCTCATCTCGGCCTTGGCCTTTAAAAGTTTCAGTTTTGTCTCGGCCTTGACTCTCAGATTTCTTGGTCTTGGGACCGTGTGGTTTGGGACTGGTCTTGGTCTCGATTAGTTCGGTCTTGACTACAACACTATTAAACTTGTATTAGATGCATTTATTCAGTTATGTGTGTTTTTATTGCTCAAAAAATACCTTTAAAAACAGGCATTCTGACTGCGAGTGGGGGTCACCGCTTCACAGATCTCACCTGTAAACTGACCTGGCATCTCCTACTTGTTTCTATGGAGGCTGAAATGTTTAATGCCATACTATGGAATATTGAAGGTAAAGCTCCATGTAACATTCAATTCAAGTTTATTTATATATCACATTTAACACAACTTCAGCTGACCAAAGTGCTTCACATACAGGTCAAAAAACAGAAGAAAGAGTTACATATACATATATACAGATAACATGTGAAAACTACAATAAATAACATCTCCATGGAGACAAGCAACTGTCGGGGCCTCTACCAGAAAAGTTACACAGTGCACCTTTAAGTAAAAATACAGATACCAGAGGAAACAAACAAAAAAAAAAAAAAAAACTCATCACAAACATAGCTGGAATTGTGTTTTGTTTCATTCACACATGTTTGAGTAACACTTATAGTCTGTTTACATTTCCAAAGCTCAAAATGCTCTGTTCCACCTTGTGATGCCATGATGTCATGAGTTTTCAAGTTAACAGCTCTTTTTATCTTTTGCTCAGTACAGATCGGCAATTCCAGGACTGAAATGATCCAGATCATTCCAGTGAAGGTGTATGGAGTTTAAAACCATAGCGGAGCACCTGTACTACCACATGACATCAGAAGGTGGACCAGAGTGTTTTCTGTTGTAGAAAAGAACTCAGTCTAAACATGCAGGATTTGTGTGTGTGAATGAAACTCCAGGTATGTTTATGATGAGGAAACATTATAACATAGATCAGAAAATAAATAATAAGACGGACCCTTTAAGATGATATTTATACTGTTTCATATTTTTACATGTTGCTCACTAGCTGCCCACCAAACACTCTGATGAACCTGTAAACAAAGGTATTTTCTTGCACATTTCTATGACAAATCTGGACTTCTTTTTAAATCAATGCCAGTGTAAAGCCCTGGAAACTCTGGTTATTTATCTTGGTGCATTTCTCTGAGGAAAAAGGACAGGCCAAAACCTCCTCATGAACTATAGTAATGGTCCAGTGAGCTGACACTTTCTGAAAACGCCGCTCTAGACTTTTCCACTGTTGTCATGTGAATACAAAGTGACTGCTTGTGTGGACTTTTGATTGCTTTCCCCTGCGTTTTGTGATTAGATTTGTCTGCTATACCTCGAGGGCTGTTGTTTTTGACTCCGTGCCAGTGTATAAAAGCTACATGCTCATTGGTGTAGCACATTAAGGGCCCTTGTGGCGTGGCCTAGTCATGGATGAAAGCCAATAATTCAGCTATACTGCAATATTACTCATGTAGAACGCACTCGCAAAACACAAACACGCCAAGACACATGGAAAACTCATTACATCGCGCTACACACTAACCTTTACAAATGCTTTAGATAATAAAATATATAAACTAATGCTTTTATACTTATTGGATCCAGCCACAACCGAGCCAAGGTACAAAAAGAATGTGCCCTATATTGACTTGTATAAATGTTAGAAGATCTGAAGCATTCTGGAGGTTATATGTGTGGACCGCTTGGGTACAAAATACAGTTAAGCGGAGCAGACTGGGCACGTATCCTAATTCACATTTTCTGTTCAAATAAAGTTGGTTTTCCAGGAAGCGGAGCACTAAAGAAAACAGTTACTCCTGCCCAATCAGAGACAGCATCAGCCATGACACATTGAAGCAAATCGAATCACTAAAACACATTATTGAAAGGGCAACCGTGACCAAAACTCACAATGACATTTACTGATACTTACTGCTGAGAAATTACTCTATCAAAGAATCATGAAGTATTTTTATTATAGTTTAAAGGTGCATTGAACAGCTTTTCTGGTGGAGGGTCCTCTATCTACAGTATGTGTCTCCCTGGAGATGTTATTGCTTTGTTTGGAATGCTTCATGGTATGGCATTAACCATTTCCATCTGGCATTTCAATCCACCAAATGAAGGCTGGTGGATTGATTCCGGCTTGGACCAAGTTCTGTCGTTGTGTCCTTTGTAGGGATGTAACGATATCCAAATCTCACGGTACGATATTATCACGATATGCATCTCACGGTACAATTTTTACCGTAAATTCCAGACTATATGCCACTACTTTTTTCTCATACTTTGAATCCTGTGGATAATAAAACGATGCAGCAAATATATGGATTCTTTGTTTGGCACATTGTCCATTCATATATACGGTCTATGGATTGGCAACACAGCGGATGCAGAAAACGCCGCTGTCTGTGCGGTGAACACATGGATCGAGGGTTAACATGAAATATTGTCAGTGCACTAAAACATTTTATTGCTGTCTGATAGAATAAGTCATGATGCTAAATTAACATACCTGATCGATGGAACTAGCCCTGCTCCCGGGAGAACCTGAAATCTGCACTCTAACACTGACATGATACAGACAGGACAGCAGCTCTTGCCGGAGACATGCGCAGTAGAGCGCGGGAAGAGACGGGGTGATGCGCTGAGGAAGATGCTTGTTACAACTGTTATTTTGTGCTTTATACCCACACCCTCATGGAAAACACATGAAGAAATGCAGATGATGCAGCTTTTATGTTAACAGCAGCTGATGTGGCTATGGAAGAAGGAAACAGAGCTGCTGCACGTGAGCTCGGCGTCAGTGACCCAATGCAAAAAGACAAGAAAATCTTTCAGAGGCGATAAAGCAGTTAGCCTGAACTTGAAAACGTTCTTGAAGATGTGGACACCTGCGGCTTATATTCAGGTGCGGCCTATATATGTACAACCTTTTTTTTAATTGTTAAAATGTCGTTGATGCGGCTTATATTCAGGTGCACTCAATAGTCGGGAATATACGGTATTACAATATTTTGAAGAGGCTGATATAATTGTAGATGGGAAACGTTTTTGCTTTTAAAATTCCTTGACAAGATTTTGGTGTGAATTATTTCCATCATAATGTCAAGAATTCAAGTAAAAAATGTATCTCTTCATGTTGTCTCCACTGAAATTAATCATGGGATGTGTAATATTCGATGATTATAAGCTGTTGATACTATAAAACCATGCATTTAAGCAAAGAAACTTGTAATTTGATATATTGTAACAGCCCACGATATTATTGTAAGGCTTTTGACAATACTGTATCACAATATTTGGGTTATTGTTACAACCCTAGCCCTTAGGCAAGACACTTCACCCATCTAGTGTAAAAGTGGCCTGTGCGCGGCGTGGTCAGTCTTCCCCAGGGCAGCTGTGGCAACAATAGCACCGTTTCCACTATCATAATGGGGGCGTTATACATGAATCTCTATTGGCAGAATGTTCAGCGCGGTGACACAATGCACACATTAGCAAAACCTGCCAAAATGTTTTAATAGAGTCTGAAAACTCAAGAAAAACATAATTTTACAGCTAGTACACACACGCACAATTACCGATATCAACACTACTGCAGATGTGTACAGATGTGGACCGTTATTTTTTCTTCATGTGTGTCACGCCTCCCCAGTGGCTCTTTGACACCAAAAGAGTTTCGTACATGTAAGTACTGCGTAAGGATCTGGAGGGAATAAAGTGGCAGTAAATGGTTGTTTTTCTGTGTTTGTTTCTATACTTTAGATCACAGTTGACTCATGCACAAGCAACAACATAATCAACCTGGTACACAGCAGATATTTAGTCATTAACAGTGGTGATTTACTTGTTAGAGGCCCCCACTGGCTCTCAAGCTGTCCCCCTGACTGTGACTGTCTGTGCAGAATGTCTTTAACGGATTGGTGACTAGGATCTGAAATGAACTTGTTGCTTTGAGCTGGACTTGTGTGGGAGGAGAAAACCGCAACAGACCGAGGGAAAGATGTATCTTTTATATCGAGAGAAACTGACTCACAGTCGTAAGGCAGCGCTGTGGTGATGTAGTGATGTGTGCGTGGGAGGCTTAAACATATTCTTGGCATATGGTTTATTAAGTGAATACAATTTGCATCACAGGCTAGAGGGGCCAAGGGGAAACACAAGGATGAAAGCAATAGATGCCATTAGACCATACGTGTCAGATCTGTGGAGTGGTGAACCCGCTGCATGTTTCTCAAGGTTCTTTTTTTTATTTTTATGTATTTATTTTTAGCAATATAGCACATGTCATTGAATATAGGCTGTGAATCATTCCAGGTTGGATCCATAGACCCATGTATATATACAACAGTTCCAAATAGGAAGTGTTCTGGCTCCATCAACTCTGGCTCTAATTGACTTTATATTGAATAATTGCCACTCCTCTCTCTGTAACTGCTGCAGTGCATTTTAGTCTTGTTCATATTAACTACATGATCCTGGTGTTTTTATTCCACAATTTTGTCCATAAATAAATTACTATTCTTAATATGGAACTCAGCTCCAAATTTGCCACTATAAAAGCAAGCCTCATTGAGCTTCATTTGACTTGATCTGTGCACTATGGGTGGTGTAACACTCCTTTAGTCCAGGGGTCCCCAACCCCCGGCCCAACGCCCCCTCCCATATGGCGCCTGGACTGCTACTTGGGCAGCATCTTCTCGCTTACACCGCATGGACTCCTCTTTCACCTCCTCCTGTGTTTCCCATGCCTCTAAACCAGAACTAAAAAAGGGACTAAACAAGAACTAAACCACAACTAAAACGGCGGCACGGTGGCTCATGCCTCACAGCAAGAAGGTTCTGGGTTCGATCCCCGGGTCGCCTGGGCCTTTCTGTGTGGAGTTTGCATGTTTCTCCCCGTGTCTGGATGGGTTTCCTCCGGGCGCTCTGGTTTCCTCCATCAACCCAAAACATGCTACAGGTCTCCAGAACAGTTGATAGTCAAGGTCAATTAAAAATACAATCAATTCAATCGTTGTGTGTCCTTAGGCAAGACACTTCACCCACATTGCCTTGTATGAAAGTGGTGTGTGCCTGAGGGTGGTGTTCGGAGGGACCAATGGCGCCGATTGACATGGCAGCCACGCTACTGTCAGTCTGCCCCAGGGCAGCTGTGGCTACAATAGTAGCTTACCATCACCAAGTATAGAGTGAATGAATAATGCTGACTAATGCTCTGTAAAGCGTCTTTGGGGACAAAAAAACGTCTGTGAAAAGCGCTATATAAATAAAGACTTACTTACTAAAACAAGGACTAAAATCAGGTCTAAACCAAGACTGAAACAGGATTTATGTTTCACAGCATAGTATTAAACCTTTCTATCTTCATGCAGACCAAACCAGACCAAGATACAGGTCAGATATGCTATAAAACCACCTGTAATTGAATAAATGTAAGGTAGAGTTGTTTAATGTCATACTGTGGAACATTTCAAGCACAGCAGGGACATCACCATAGAAACAAGGAGGTGACGAACCCCCAACCAAAGAGTTACACAATACACTTTTAAGTTTATTAGACAGGTAAGATTTAGATAAAATGAGTAATATTATTAATTTGCATATATATTTTCACGATATACTCAAAAATAGCATTGAAATGGTTAACAAATATAAATAAATCCTTTAACCAACCAATTTAAAATGTCTTACATCATACAAAATTGACAAAATTGTGATGTCATGTAGTGGTTTTCAAGTTTACAGCTCCTTTTACAGTTTTAGTTCAGTAGAGTTTGGCAATTCCAGGGCTGAAATTATCCAAATGATTCTTCTTTGTGAAGGTGTATGGAGTTTAAAAACACTGTGGAGCACTTCCTGTATTACCGCATGACATCACAAGGTGGAACAGAGAGAAGAATCCTCTTTCCTTGCTTTGGGGAATGGCCAAAAATGTAACTTATATATACAGAAGTACCATCACGCACCTCTAATGAAGATGGTAATTCACATTTACATTTATGCATCTCTTGGGATCCCATGTGGAGAAGCTCTTTTAGTTAAACGTTTGTGGGGTTTTTTCTGCAGCAAAATGTATGATACGCAGCAAAAAACTAGAAAAAAAAAAAAAGAAAAAGTGAAAGAAGTCCAAGATATACTGCAAACTTTACTCACACATTTGTTTCGTGGAGGATTTGGTTTCACCCGGGAGCCGAGAACACAATCGCTCTCGTTGTCAAAGCAATATTTAAGAGACTGACTTTCGGGCCAACCAGGCTTCCATCACTAGTGACCTTAAACATGACACCGCCTCCATTTTTATGTCCCATCATTTGTATGAGATCACTTACTGTCCACGATGCGATGCAAAAACCCAGAGACAAACCTGGATCTGGATTCTGAATTGAAAACAATGAAGGTTGTGTTATGAAAATAGTACTTACGTAAACTGTGAAGAAGGAAGCCCCCCCCTTAAAACATATGTTAGAATAATGTGAAAGTGGAACAGCTGTTTGGTAACATGGAGGGATTAGAGGCGTCCCCTGTTTCACACGCAGCCATGGTTACCGAGCAACACACACACACGCTGTAGACAAGGATCTCTTTGTGACATACAGACAAATGCACGAAAGGGTTAAGAGATGGATTTTACGATACTGATTCGACTCTGTAGGGTTGTCACTATGTATATGTCTAGTGTTGCAATTATTATGAGAAAAAAACATTAAAGGTGCATTGTGTAACTTTTCTAGTGGAGGGTCTGTCACTTGCTCTGCCTGGAATGTTCCACAGTGTGACATTAAACAGCTCTACCTGACATTTATTCAATTACAGGTGGTTTTATAGCTCAAAAATGATTGGAAAAGCAGGCATTCTGACTGTAAGCGGGGTCGCCTTGCCAAAGATCTTGCCTGCAACTTGGTCTGGTTTAGTCTCCATGAAAATAGAAAGGTTTAATGCCAAACTCTAAAACATTCCAGACAAAGCAAGGAGAGAGAAAAGCATCTGACGGACCCTCTGCCATAAAAGTTACACAAAGCACCTTTAAGATTATTTAGCCATGTTTTGTTTCATTTATACATGTTTGAGTAAATCTGGTTTATTAGTTTGTCTACATCTCCCAAGCTCAAAATGCTCTGTTCCACCGTGTGATGTCATTAAGCAGTATGTTAAGGAAGACAACTGGCAGACCCAAAAATGCAGAAAAAAGGATTTATTAACAAAAATAGTCTCACGGGGGAAAATGCAGGCAGCAGACAGAAGGTAGGTTGGTGGCTGGGACTGATCAGAGGTTTAGCGGAATCTGAGGTTAATGTGATCAGGCTGGCTCCACCCGAAGGAACTGAAGAAATGACAAAAGAAAACTACTATAACTTCACCACTTGATGACAGAACGATCTGACACTGGAGAGAAGGTCAGCAGGTCTTTTATTGCAGGAGATGATTGAGTGGTGAGGATCAGGAGTGGAGCTCAGCAGGTGAGTATAACTGGGATCTGCCCAGGAAACTCCAAACAAGGTAAGGAGAGAAGGGGAGGGGGAGCAGGAAAGGAGGGGTAGGAGGAGCAGGAGAAATGCTCGTACAGTACTTTTTCAAGTTAACAGCTACATTTACCTTAAAAGTGGCAATTTCAGGACTGAAATCATCCAAGTGATTTTAGTGAAGGTGTATGGAGTTTAAAAACACAGTGGAGCTCTCCCTGCATTACAACATAGATCAGAAAATAGTGTAATATGGGTTTAATTTACTTCTATTCATACATTAATAATAATTGTAACAATCATAAACCATTTAGCACAGGGTAAAGTATAATAACCAACTGAATATACAGTTAAAGATTAAAAAAAATAGGTCACAAGAATTCTTCATGTTTTGACTGTGATGTAATTAAAACATAAGTAAGTATAATCAAATGGCTTGATTTTAGACTATTTCATATCTGTGAACACACCCAGACTTTCATACTGTGCACGCTAACATTGGAACTAAGATAAGGATCTTGCCCAAGGACACATCACCAGTCTGAACCCCCAACCATTTAGACTATCTGATGACCTTATACCTCACAAATCATTGACTGCTAAACATAATAATTACTTCATTCTGGCTGCTCCATAACAGGTGTTCAGTTATGGGAAGAATATTTTGAACAGAATACTGAATACCTGCACTAAAATGTATTTTGTAAAGTATATAGTCCAATCAGCAGGTCTGTTGACAGAAATTTGGGGGCCCATTGCAAGAAGCCTCACATGGGCCCCTCTCCAAAATAAATTAATAAGAAGAGGGTCCAATTCTGGGGCCCTGGACTACAGACCCCTTTGTCTCCCCCCCATGTCTACTGCCCTGGCAATTAGAGTACTGTATTCTGAATACTTTTACATCAAGTTGCAGTTACATTATAGAGTAAAGACACAACACAGAATTAAAAACAGCTTTGTGTTTGTTTCTCTGTTTGTTATGCACATCCTGTTACTGATTATTAGAAGGAAAACTACACATGTACTTACCACAAGAGCAATGTTTTCTATTTTCTCACTGATTTTGTGCAGTTTGAAGCCAAAATTCTGTGCTTCTTTAATTTTAGAAAAGTATACCACCAAACAAAAGAGTACAAGTATTCAGATTACATATTCTCAGTATTTGTATTCAGTTACTTCCCAACACTGCAGACGACCTCATTTAAAGCAGCACCAGCCCAGGCAGCTGCAAACTGGAGATATTAAAAAGAAAAGATTAGCCCCACACAAAAGAATTTACAAATAAAACGCACCGACAGAAGCAATGGCAGGTCAGCTCCCGTGTAACTCGAGGTGTGCATCGTTTGGCAAAAAGGGAGCCATAAACAGAGCTGGAAATACTTCTGGAGTCAACAGCAGAGCATTATGGTACAAAAGAGACATCCGCACCACAACATATATCTCAACAATGGGCCTTTGTGGACATAAACAAAGCTAAATGTAACCAGGCAACACACAGCAATGGATGTGCAGCTTTGACTGTATGCCTGGATACTGCAGGATATTTCATTTGCTTCCCTCTGCACACACCAACTCTGACTGTCTAGCTTCTGTAGTCCAGGCACCTCATAAAGAATTGCATTATCGTATATTTTATTTATCTACTTTTGCATCTCGGAAGAATGGTACTTTTCACAGACACAGTGCATTTTGTGGGGCCGGTCGACAGTGAATGGTGGCTTGGTGTTCTAAAGAAAAATAATCAAACGGAAACTACTTCTGACGCTTGTTTATGTGTTTTATTCTCGGCCTCCAGGGGCCATTCAAGGGTCAGAGGTTATAGGCATTGAGCTGTAGCATCTTAAATGGTACTTATAGTGAGTCCGAGAGGGATGATAAGCTCACTGTCCTGCTTTGGTTGGGTGGTTTAGCCAAGAAGGGATGTGAGCAGTTCAAAAATGTTAAATTAAAGGGCATATATTGCTCTATTTTATACTGCTATAATGTTATTTTCTCATCAAAAACATACCTAGAGTTGTATTTTGTTTTATTCACATGGTTTAACACACAAACCCTGCATATTTAGGAGTCCTTTTCTCAAACAGAAAACACTCTAATCCACTCTAATGTCATGTGATTAGGGATGTAACAATAACAGAAATATCGTGATATTGTATCGTCAAAGTTCTCACAATAATATCGTGGACCATCATAATATATTGAATTACAAGTCTCTTTGCTTAAATTAAGAGTTATGGCGCAGCAATAGCTAAAAAAAAAGACAGATGGAACTACGTAGACCATGATCCTTTGCTCCATTTCAGTGTAGACTACATGAAGAACTAACAGGTCTAAGCACTAAGCACTTTTAAGTCTTAGTTCTTTGGGATAGTTCGGGTTTTTTAGACATGAATCTGTATGGCATCTCCATCAGCAGTGTGGGGCATCCACAATGACTCACCCCCGACAGCGTCCGGTGAGCTGAGATCCTAGACGGTTTCGGTGCTGACAAAAGTAGTCCGGCAAGTTGGCTGGGGACATAAAAATAAAGTGTTTTTCTTCTTAAAACAATATGTGTTCAAAAGAGTGATACATTTGCATCACAACACCTTCGTCCTCAAAAAAGTCAGACCTCATAATTGCTTGGCACTATTTTCTCTCTGTTTGTATCACTGCACGCTGCTGCCAGGTGAAAACCGACCAGTATCTCGGCTCACTGGACACTGTCGAGGGTAAGTCAGTGTGGATGCACGGCACTGCTGATGGAGATGCTATACAGATTCATGTCAAAAAACCCAAACTATCCCTTTAAGTCTTGTCAAGGCATTTTAAGAGGAAAAAGTATCATATTAACAGTTTTGTTTGTTAGCCTCCACAAAATATTGCAATAAATCTCGTATCAAGAAAATATTATACTGAGAGATTTGGATATTGTTACATCCCTAATCCTGAGCCTCCCCACCATATCGTGCATTTTCCCACAATATCACAATAAATATTGTACCGTGAGGTTCATACCGTAACGATATCGTATCGTGAGACTTGGATATTATTACACCCCTAACTGTGACAATATAGAAAATGTTCCACTGTGTTTTTAAACTACATTAACCATCATTACAGTCATTTGGATGATTTCAGTTCTTCTGAAATTGCCAATCTCAACTGAACTAAAAGTTAAAGGAGCTGTTAATTAAAAACTACTACTTCATGACATCACAAGGTAGAACAGAGGATTTTGAGTTTTAGAGGTGTAGACAAACTAATAATAATTGATTACTCAAACATGTGTGAATGAAACACAACACAACACAACTCCAGGTATATTTTTGAGGGTCAATATAAGGCCTTTAAACACTGTCAAAGAGTTTAGGTTCAGCAAGTAATTCAATAAGTAACTAAGTAAGACTGATAAATGATTACTGTACACTGCTGTCAAACGTTTTAGAACACTACACTTTTTTATTCATGAAAGTGTCCACCTTTGGCAGATATAACAGCTGAACACACTTGTGGCTTGTTCTTTTTACAATCAAATATTGTTCAGAAAGTTCTTCCCAAGTCTGTTGCAGAAGTTCCCATAAATGTGTGGCACTTGTAGGTTTCTTCACTCTTCTGTCCAGTTCATCCCAAAACCAGCTCGATGGGGTTTAAGTATGGAGACTGTGCCATGTTTTTAAGCTTTACCATCTTGTTCTTTTTTCCTGTGGTAGTTTTGGCAGAGCTTGGACTTGTGATTTATTATCTTTTATCTTTTTTTTTTTTTTTTTTTTTAACTCTGGCTGAGCATTACCTACCTTTGTACCATTTCAAGCTCTTCATTGGACTTGCATGACTTGAATTGCAATAAATAACTGGAACAATTAGGGTGTTCTAAAACTCTTACTTTACTAAACCAAGTCTACATCAGGACTAATCTGGGATCAAACCAGGACCAACTAACTGGTCATCAGAAAGAGAAAAAAATCAAACTGAGATGCTGGTTGTTTTGAACAGGAAAAACGCCTTTAAAAGATTTCATTTTTGATTCAAGATAAACCGTGTAGAGCTCACAGTAACTTCGCACATACCCCACTCCGAGTCCACTTTACATCATCCTTCATTACCAGAGCTATGAGCGTCTTCGCCCAAAACATATTACGGTTCACTCTCGCATCTCTCTGCTGTTGTCACTTAGACTCTGCAAAGACCTTGATTTATCTGTGAAATAATCAGGAAGTTAAACAGGCATGAAAACATAGTTAGTCACAGCTGCTCTTTATAAAACTACGGGGCAATAAAAACATCATAAACACAACGGGTGTCTCTCCGGCTCACATTATAAAGCCCATTGTCATTGATCTATAGTGCTATTACTTTGACATGCACGCACAGCTCCTTGCCAAAGATCTATACCTCCAATAGTGTCTGTATTGATCTGCCCTGTGTGCCTACAATAGATAGAACGAAACGTATTGCTGTGTTTGGAAGTCCAGTCTTAGCACCAGGTTAATTTACAGTGAACATTATGAGCGAGCGTGAATGCAAAGTGAGCCCTCCGCAAGACCTAACAGTAAATAAAGTGTAGCCATTTGCATACAAACTGCGAGGATGTTGTCATGATTTAAGTTTTACACACTTTTACTTAAATAAAAAGGATCTATATTACGCAAAAATGTGACATTTTAGTCATGATGGAATGGTGTTACCTCATCAAAAACATACCCGGAGTTGTGTTTTGTTTCATTCACGCATGTTTGAGTGATCCTGGATTACATCGCCAAAGCTCAAAGTTATCTGTTCCACCTTGTGATGTCATTTAGTGGCATGTAGTTTTCAAGTTAACTGCTACTTTTTACGGTTTGTTCAATACAGATTGGCAATTCGAGGGCTAAAATTATGCAAATTATTCTAGTGAAGATGTATAGAGTTTAAGACCCACTTTTAATACTGCATGAGTTGTATGGTCCTTTGTGTCTTTTGTTTATTTATTTATTTATTGTTTTTTATGTATTTTATTTTTTAGTACTGCTTTTATGTATTGATTTTATGATTTTTGTACATTTATTTGATTATTGTTATTATTTTATTTATTGATTCTATTAGTTTCCTCATGGTTGAAACATAATTCTGCTGATTTTGGCACTTTGGAAACTGTCTTGTTTATAAAATGTGCTCTACAAATAAAGTTGGATTGGATTTAAAAACACAGTGGAGCACTTCCTGTATTACCGCATGACATCACAAAGTGGAGTATTTTCAGTTTGCGACAAGAACTAAATATGCAGAGTCCATGTGTTAAACATGTGTGAATGAACCAAAACGCAACTCAATTTATGCTTGTGATGAGGAAACAACATTACAGCATAAATCAGAAAATAGTGTAATATGGGCCCTTTAAAGAGTTAATTTTTCCATGTATTAATGTTGAGAGGTGGGCAGAGTACTCACTGTACTATTCAAAAATAATATTGAATAGAAAAAAGGTAGAAAAAGAACTACTCAAGTAAGATGAATCTAAGAGTAACATCTGGGCGTAACATCTGTTTTATAATTTGAAGTTCAAAATATCTTGTTTGAAGGGACAGACCACAAAAATGAGAAAAACTAAATCTTACGCAACAGTGAAAGAAACTCAGGTCAAATATTGTAAAAACTATGCAAAATAATCTAAAACTTTTATTCAAGATATATCGTGACTGAAAACTGTCGAGAAGTTTCACAAGTAAATTAGTAAATAAAAAGTAAATATGAGATAGTAAATGTAATTGAACACCATTTTGCCTACTGGAAACTGTGAAACATACAAAGAAACTCAGTGCTGTTAAGAAGTGAGATGTTGGGAATGCTTGAAAAATGTGAGAAATTACAGTTTTTTAACCTCTGAAAACAGTTTTAGATGAACTTGGCCTCTTTGGCCTGTTACAAAATGGTACAAATTTGATGCATGACATATTTCAGTGGAGAAACAGTAAAATCTTGTTAAATTACTTGAGTAAAATTACAATACCTGAACTGAAGGACACTACTTTCTGACTAGAATATTTTACTACAGTAGATATCCTTTCAATGAAGTGTTTGAATGGTAAAATAAGACATACAGTTTTTCTCAAATCCTTCTAGCACAATTTTTGAAACTTGCTGTAGTTTGATCATTTGGTTCACACATGTATCTGAACGGGGGCACAGGAGCTCACATCATTTGAAACATTTCTCCTCAGTTCACACACAGACTCTGTCTCAGAACACTTGACTCAGCGCTCATTCACAAACACACATTATCAGTGAATCCAGTTTGTTTTTTCAACACTAGAGGTCTGTTCTCAAGTGGTTAAGGAATTTGGCCCAAACTCTGTCACTTTCAATACAAAAACTCAAACATAACGAAAAGTGTGACCATCAAAAACCCGACAGGAGAGGATTTCACACACGAGTCAAACAGGGAGAAGCACTGTGTGAATATGGAGACACATACAAACACTGTGAGATGTGTAAATGTCTTTCCAACCTTACATATTACAGTACAGTACAGTAACATTACATAGTACAGTACAGTACTGAAACATTACATATTACAGTACAGTATGGTAACATAACATATTACAGTATAGTAGAGTAACATTACATATTACAGTACAGTACAGTAACATTACATAGTACAGTACAGTACTGAAACATTACATATTACAGTATAGTAACATTACATATTACAGTACAGTAGAGTAACATTACATATTACAGTATAGTACAGTAACATTACATAGTACAGTGCAGTAACATTACATATTACAGTACAGTAGAGTAACAGTACATATTATAGTACAATAACGTTACATATTACAGTACAGTTACATTACATAGTACAGTATAGTACAATAACATTACATATTACAGTACAGTTACATTACATAGTACAGTATAGTACAGTAACATTACAGTACTAAAGTAGTGTTGATATATTTGCCATTCCAACATCTTTCAGTTGTCTTTAACATAAATATTTTGGATCAAATACTTCAAAATTTACTTTGTGATTGGTAATGTGTATTTTTAAATTTGACGTAATACAAAACAGATTTAGATACAGGTTTTAGACAAAAAGCAGCTGTTTCTTTGTTTGTTTTGCTTTTTTCCATCTAAAATTCATCTGTACAAAGTGTGAACCCCAGTGTCAGACCGCACTAAACCAGTGATTCTCTGTGGTCCCTGAGAGCAGGAGTAAAGTTTCAGAGCTGCTCTGTCAAATGAATGAAAGAGACAAAGAGAAAAACACATGACCAGAGAGATTTGAAGGTAAAACTGCTTTTGGAAGATGATCGATCATTTTCCAATCCTCCAAAAGTGAAAAAAAAAACTGCATAAAAACTGAAAAACTGCATAAAGCGGCTTAAGTAAAATGAGCCGTTTTGCAAATGTCACTTTTCAATAGGTCAAAGTGTCAAAGCGATTAAAAAAAACTGTAACAGAGAAAATCATCTCACCTGTTGTAGTTTCAGATAAAATAGCTCTTTCTGATCAGATCGTGTTAAAATAAAGCTCAGATTAAAGTGTAACAAGCCTCATATATAATAATCCTACCTTCTCATTGTTGTCAGTTCATATTTTAGTGTCTTGAAACGTGCTATAAACAACTTTTATTGTTACAGCAAAAGCCGAGCTCTTCTTTTGAACACTAAAGAGACAGAAAGCTCGGGCTCGAGGTCTTACACGTGTGTTTTATCAATAGGACCTGACACTTTCTCCTCTTTGTCCAAGGCCAGTGAGGAATTCTTCAAATCGCAAATCGCATCAAAGCTACACCTACGTTCTTCGCCCCCATGATGCACTTTGGTAAGTTCATGGACAGCATACTCACTTACTTCACTGGTAACTTTATAGCAAGATAAGGACAGGTGCTTTACTTTCCCTCTGTATTAGAATATTTATTGGAATCTCTTCTGTATTCATATTGTTGGAAACTATCTGACCTCTGAATCTCTTAATGGCAAAGCTGAGGTGCCTCGACCTAGACTCAGAATACACAGAAGAATTATATATATATGAGCATTTTATCAGCAGAGAATGGGAAAAAATGGAAACTGTGGCTAAAGCAAATAACAGTTTAAGCAAAAAAAAAAGTCAAAATGCTGAATCCTATGGTAGGTTAATGGTTTTCCTTCATCCTTACTCTGGTTTGTTTCTGATTTGTTCCTGTCTTATTCCTGATGCGGACGTGGTGTAGTCCCATTTTAAGTTTTTGTCATGCATTTAAGTGGTTATATAAGTGGCCAGTGAATTTCATTTTTTTCTGAAATATCCCCTCTTCTCTCCTCACCCCAGCCCTTTATCTGCTGTGATTCTTTGAAAAATGTTGAAAAACCTAAATCTGCTTTTTCTAGTTGTGAACCATGAACAGAAAGGGTCAGCCGCCTGGCCCAATATCTTTTTCTTTGTTTTTTGTTGTTGTTTTAGATCCGTATAGCTGCTTCGAATGAACAAATACTAAAATAAGTCTGTGTCTTTCACACTTTGTCTGACTTTGACTAGTTCTCTGTTTTTATTCTTTAAGATACTCTGAAATCTCTGGTCCCCTGCTTCTCCAATCAGGTTTGTTTATTTCAGAGCACATGGGAAGTGCATGGAGCTCATTGGTCGTCAATCATTTAGAGCAAAATCAATCTAACCTCAGATTAAGTGCATTTTTCTGCTTCGGCCTTTGATTCTGCCGAAACCTCCAACTCAGGGTGGTTACTGTGGTGACACAATGTACACATAAGCAAACAGAGACAAAAAAGTTTGAAGATAGTCTGAAAAAATACAATAGGATTTAAATAACTAATTTCCAAGCGCCTGCGATGACGCCATCGACCTGTGTAGGAGATAGATTTTTTTTGTAATGTTATGTGTGAGAGACTCTTTTAAAGGCACAGTTTAGCTCGCCTGCTGTAGTTCCTCCTAAATCAGCTCTTTCTTCTCAGTTTGTGTTAAAATAAAGCTCAGATTAAGTCTAACGTGCGTAACAGAGCTTCAGACAGAGCAGTGCTTCCAGTTAGCATCACATCCCCAGGGAATGTTGATGGCATCAGCTGTAAAGTATCCCTATCAATGCCAGCAAAAGCATTTTCTCCAAACATTACAATTACCTCTGTCATTTCTGCAGCTCATATATAATGTTGCCCTGTACATCAGACCTTAAATCAGCTGTCATGTTCTGCACAAGCCTGTTTCAACTGTGTGGGAGTGATTTTTATGATTCTCTAATTTTGTCTTAATTTGGTGGGATGATAACTATTGTAAATATGAATTATAGTTTTATGCCAATCAAGAAGCAGTTTGCAAAAGGAAAGTTGAAAAATATGTTCAGAATTACAGGAAGTAGAGAGTGGGCTGCGCCACCAAACCAGAACTAAACCAGGTCTAAACCAGGTCTAAACTAGGTCTAAACCAGAACTAAACCAGAACTAAACCAGGTCTAAACTAGGTCTAAACCAGAACTAAACCAGAACTAAACCAGGTCTAAACCAGGTCTAAACTAGGTCTAAACCAGAACTAAACCAGAACTAAACCAGGTCTAAACCAGGTCTAAACTAGGTCTAAACTAGGTCTAAACCGGAACTAAACCAGAACTAAACCAGGTCTAAACCAGGTCTAAACTAGGTCTAAACCAGAACTAAACCAGAACTAAAGCAGGTCTAAACTAGGCCTAAACCAGGACTAAACCAGGATTAAACCAGGTCTAAACCAGGACCAAACCAGGACTGAACCAGGACTAAACCAGGTCTAAACCAGGTCTAAACCAGGTCTAAACCAGAACTAAACCAGGACTAAACCAGGACTGAACCAGGACTAAACCAGGTCTAAACTAGGTCTAAACCAGAACTAAACCAGAACTAAACCAGGTCTAAACCAGGTCTAAACTAGGTCTAAACCAGAACTAAACCAGAACTAAACCAGGTCTAAACCAGGTCTAAACTAGGTCTAAACTAGGTCTAAACCAGAACTAAACCAGAACTAAAGCAGGTCTAAACTAGCCTAAACCAGGACTAAACCAGGACTAAACCAGGTCTAAACCAGGACCAAACCAGGACTGAACCAGGACTAAACCAGGTCTAAACCAGGTCTAAACCAGGTCTAAACCAGGACTAAACCAGGTCTAAACCAGGACTAAACCAGGACTGAACCAGGACTAAACCAGGTCTAAACCAGAACTAAACCAGGACTGAACCAGGACAAAACCAAGCCCCCTGCCCCCCAGTCCCCTCCAGTTCGTGAAATATATTGTCTGATATGAAACCGTTCTGTGGTGCAAAAAAGGTTGAGGACCACTGTTGTTGATGACTCCACACTGGGAGAATTCTATACAAAAGTTTGGCACAAGGTAATTTTTTCAAAAACATTATTTCAGCAAAATAAAAGTATTTTCATATAAAAATATGTTCATATTACATTAAATAGGAAAACAAGTGTGAATGTTTTTGCAAAAATCTAAAACCTAATTATCTTAACTGTGTAAAATTAGTGGTCTAACCTGTCATAGGGACTTTAAGTTTTACAGAGCGTTTGTGAAGGACTCAACATCACAAATCCTCGGTGATCCTCCGGCGATAAGCTGACAGCTACCAACCAGACCAGAGCAACTTCATGGAGGAAGATAGTTTGACCTTTTTCGGAGTTTGATCATTACCGGGGAAACTCTGAATGTTACAAATTCTCACTGTTTCGAGTCATTTCAACTTGTAAAAATTTAGCACAAAAGTTAACTAAGACACAGATTTGCAAAGAGGTGCACTGTGTAACTTTTCTGGTCGAGGGTTCATCAGATTATTTTCCCTATGAAGAGGTTCATCTGGAAAGTTTTCTATCTTCATGGAGACCAAACCAGACCAAGTTACAGGTCAGATCTGTGGAGAGACAACTGCGCTCACAGTCAGAATGCTTGTTTTTCTAGATATTTTTGAGCTATAAAACCACCTGTAATTGAATAAATGTAAGGTAGAGTTGTTTAATGTCATATTGTGGAACATTTCAGGCAGAGCAGTGACATATCCACAGAAACAAGCAGATCCCTAACCAAAAAGTTACATAGTGTAACCAGGCTGACGCCACTCAATTTAATTTCTCTCCAGCAACTAGGTCAGGAATCTGAATAGACTAGACGATTTGCAAAAACCCCTGAAGTACGAGTTCGGGCATCAGCCAATCAGCGAAAAGTCATACATTCTGTGTTGTCAACGATTCCAGAGACTGAGGGTGGAACAAAGAGAATGTTTGGTGAATTTTATCAAGGGGAAAGACGTTATTGTTCCTACGGGATTTGGGAAAAGCTTAATATACCACTTAGACCCGTTAGCGGCCCATTACATATGTCAGGACCAAAAAGCAGCGATTGGTTAAATTTAAAAAGTACCTACAGTTCCTACTGTCTAGCGAAGGAATTCTAATGCTGCAAGGTCAGACGGTTTCCACAAAGTGAAACCGACTGATGAATCAGGCTACACACAGTGCACTTTTAAGTTGAGCGAGTGAAACATACTTACAAAACTGAGCACTTCTTCCAACACTGTACCAAATGAGGAATAAACCCAAAATTGCAACAGGAGAAAGGCAGATGAATGATTTATGTAAATTTTGTATCATATTAAAATGTATTTAATTATTCATTTGTTATTTGACTTGTCAATCTTTGTTTGTCTCCCTCTGGTGGCCGGCTCTTTCATTTCAGTAAGTAATCTCTCAATCTTATATACATACTGCATATATACTGTGTCCTTTCATTACAGCAATTAATTTTCTCATTACCTTTCTTCAGTTCGCTTACTATAGACCCTTATGGAATTGTAAAAAAAAAGGAAAAGTGGCCATATGCTAAAAGGAAGTACTTGTCGTGTATTTAATGAAATCACTGTTACACTCTCAAGTCACTCACACTCAACATCTGGCATCAAGACTTTATATGCACATTTATTCTGACTGCAGTCAATTAGACCTGAGTAATTACCAAGCCAGAGTCTGTGCAGTTGGGAAGTTGAAATATAAACAACAAACTTATCAGCATCCAAATGGGTATAGTGAAAGTTGAGTGAGTTCAGTGCAATGTTTAAGAGAAGTGTTCAGTCAGTGTTCAATACTCGACCAGAACAGGTTTATTGTTTTTAAGTGGACCTTGAATTACTGGTACAAAACACAGCTGAACTTCACATCACTCTGACCCTATCCCGCAACACACATGACCTAAATCAGTGTGAAGCCTTGAGTCCTGGTTGACTCCTGGTTGACTCCTGGTGGAGTCCTAGTTGAGTCTTGGTTTGGTCCTTGTTGAGTCCCGGTTGAGTCCTGGTTGAGTCTTGGCTTGGTTCTGGTTTGGTCCTGGTTCAGTCTTGGTTTGGTCCTTGTTGAGTCCTGGTTGAGTCCTGGTCTCGTTCTAGTTGAGTCCTGGTTTGGTCCTTATTGAGTTTTTGTTGAGTCCTGGTTTGGTCTTGTTGGTCTTGTTGAGTCCTGTCCTGTTGAGTCCTGGTCTGGTTTCTGAGTTGAGTCCTGGTTGGTCCTTGTTGGGTCTTTGTTGAGTCCTGGTTTGGTCCATGCTGAGTCCTGGTTGAGTCCTGGTTTGGTCCTTGTTGGGTCTTTGTTGAGTCCTGGTTGAGTCCTGGTCTGGTTCTAGTTGAGTCCTGGTTGGTCCTTGTTGGGTCTTTGTTGAGTCCTGGTCTGGTCCATGCTGAGTCCTGGTTGAGTACTGGTTTGGTCCTTGTTGGGTCCTTGCTGAGTCCTGGTTGAGTACTGGTTTGGTCCTTGTTGGGTCCTTGCTGAGTCCTGGTTGAGTCCTGGTTTGGTCCTTGTTGGGTCTTTGTTGAGTCCTGGTCTGGTCCATGCTGAGTCCTGGTTGAGTCCTGGTTTGGTCCTTGTTGGGTCTTTGTTGAGTCCTGGTCTGGTCCATGCTGAGTCCTGGTTGAGTCCTGGTTTGGTCCTTGTTGGGTCCTTGCTGAGTCCTGGTTGAGTCCTGTTTGGTCCTTGTTGGTCCTTGTTGGTCTTTGTTGAGTCCTGGTCTGGTCCATGCTGAGTCCTGGTTGAGTCCTGGTTTGGTCCTTGTTGGTCCTTGAGTCCTGGTTGAGTCCTGGTTGGTCCTTGTTGGGTCCTTGCTGAGTCCTGGTTGAGTCCTGGTTTGGTCCTTGTTGGGTCTTTGTTGAGTCCTGGTCTGGTCCATGCTGAGTCCTGGTTGAGTCCTGGTTTGGTCCTTGTTGGGTCTTTGTTGAGTCCTGGTCTGGTCCATGCTGAGTCCTGGTTGAGTCCTGGTTTGGTCCTTGTTGGGTCTTTGTTGAGTCCTGGTTTGATCCTGTTTGGTCCTTGTTGGTCCTTGCTGGTCCTTGAGTCCTGGTTTTGGTCCTTGTTGGGTCTTTGCTGAGTCCTGGTTTGTTCCTTGCTGAGTCCTGGTTGATTATTAAAACTTTTCAGAAATAGTTCATAGTCTGCCTCTTTAAAAAGATGCAGTGCCCAGTGGGAGCTGACATCGCCATAAACAGCATCATGACACAAACAGAGTCGTTTTTTTTGTGTAAATGGTCTCATCCCGAATACACCACAGAAAACCGTCCTCTGCAGACAGACGCACAGGCATCTGCGCAGACTTGCTGTCTAAATAAAATATAAATGTTCTTCTGTGTCTTCCTTTCTGTCCTGTCTGAAGTGAAGATGTAGATTTACTCGTCCGCACTAAAGAAAAACAGTGTGAGGTTTGCCGATCTGCGACCCACGGCGAGTATTTTGTGTCTCCATTGAAATCAGAGCAAACGGGTCGTGTCAGTCCGGAGCAGCGCACTCATCGCTACATTCAGGCTCAAACGTGCTGACATGTAAGCTTTGCCTCATATGCACCTCTGGGATAATTTCATAAAGTGAAACGCACTCAAAACACGAATACTGCGTTTAAACAAAATATTAGGTTTATTAAAGCTGGGTCCTTGAAAGGCACGCCCACATCGCCACGTGTTGACATCACCACCAAGGATCCATAACAGCAACTCAGTGGATATTCGAGCAGCAGATTTTTTTTTTCTTTTTTTTTTTTTTTTTTCATACCAAAATTATTATAAATAAAATTGTAGAATGAAGTTAGTGCAGAGCAGTGGGCGTATATGTGGGTGGAGGTAAACTCAGGGCACGATCGGTAATATAGCATCTTGAAAATAAGAGATTAAAGTTTACTCAGACCTGCACGAATCACACCAAATACAACTTCCAGATGGTAAATGAGCAGAGAGAACAGCTATAACCTGATTAAAAGCTCTGAAAAGTTGGTTTTACATAATAGGAAAGTGGTGCTATAGTCACATACAGAGTCACACTGCAAATACAAAAAACTCAAGTACCGTATTTTTCGGACTATAAGTCAAACTTTTTTTTTTCATGGGTGGTCCTGCGACTTATACTCTGGTGCGACTTTTATATTAAAATTTTCACACTGATAGTCATGAGAGGGCGCTCTATGTTTGTTTGTCGGTAGCTGCTGGTCCTATTACTCCTGTACCACTGTCACTTCACACTCTACTGTGCATGTGTCCAACAGAAAGAGCCTCTGTCCTGCTGCAAGTAGCGAAATATTCAGCCGAAAACTGTAATTGAGCAGCAGAAAGAATGTTTGGAGTAAGCGAGAAACTTGTGAGGGACTGATGGAAAGTGGGGATGGAAACACAGCTTCACGGTAACCGGGAGGGTGCACCATGCAACTTTCCTGGAAGTCACTGGATGGATTGACAGAGCCTGGACTCCAGTGACAACTGAAACCATCCTGTTAGAATAATTCTAACTGGAACTGATGCTGAGTCTGACGACAGATAAGCAGAAGAGGAAGCTGCGCTTCGTTTACCTCCGGAGGTTGCAGAGTTTCTCAGACGTGACACAGAGGATGAAAAAATTTCATGGATTTAGTGATTTCGAGTGAGATGAAGAGTTTGGTAAAGTTGTTCTGGTCTGTTTTTTATGCTATAGTTATCTGAAGAACTGTTCATATGTGACATTAACATACATACCAGACGCCTGTTCAGCCTGTTGTTTTCTGGTCTATTGTTATTAATATAACTTGCCTTTCAAGATGAAATGTCAGTTCCTGGTCTCTGATTATAAAATAAATTTCCCCCAAAAAGTGCCACTTATTGTCCAAGTGCGACTTATATATGTTTTTTTTTTCTTCTTCATTATGCATTTTTTGGTGGTGATACTTATACTCTCGAGTGACTAGTCCAAAAAATACAGTATTAAAGAGGAAAGTCCAGCTCCACTCTAAGACTTTTGACGATTAATTGCAAAAACACTTTTCAAAGACTGGCTTCTTAGGGAAATATAAGTGTAATACAAATGAGTCCCACGTTGTCAAATCAAATAGTTATGATATTATATTATATAGTATTATAACAGTGTGTATATACTGTATAGAACAGTGACATGTAGACTCAGCTCTCCCCTGTCTCCTCACCTTCACCTTTGGCTCGTCAGTGCTCTTTACATGGTGACCTGACAATTTATCTGCTAACTGTGAGTGTGCCTCCTCTTTAGCATGCAGTGTGCTCTGTGTGTGTGTGTGTTTGGTGTAACATGGGCAGTGGACAATTCATCTACATTAGTGAGAGATTAACCTGCTCACCTCATGCATCCATCACTGGCTCACGTGCACTCTCAGAAGCACATGCACGTGTACAGCTGGAGGCAAGGCCAGGATCAGGGCCCAGGATGGTGCAATACAAATGTTTTTATCAGAGTTTGTATAAATAGACACACTATCCGCCATGTTTCAAATAGGAGGTGCTCATAGAGGTGTTTCCATTGACTCTGGTTCCATTTGATTTTACACTGAAAAACTGTCACCTCCCTCTGTATCTGCTGCAGTGAGCCTTGTCATTTTGGTTTTAAAATGTTCGTATTAAGCCACTCTACATGATCCCAGTGTTTATATTTTTCTATTTTGTATGTAAATAATTTACCAATACATGCATCTGAAATTCCGAAACTTCCTGTCATCGTGCATAAAACTAACTCCATAAATGCAAAAGGGAATCAGATCTGTGTAACTGCAAACCTCCATTCAAACTGTTTCCCTTCCCAACAGAATTGAAAAGCAGTGAAATGCGAAGGCAATGGGCAGTATTGATACACAGAAAGGACCAAAAAGGAAACCTTTGGCTGCCTAAGAAATCATCCCGAGTTTGCAGCAAAGTAAAATCCCGATCCCTCGCTCAACCTTGGTTACGAATTTAAATTTGAAAAGTCAACGCCAAAGCGAAAGGCACCAGCTGTTCGCCAAGAAACACCTTCCACTACAAAGCAACCAAGACGTGATGTTGCTGTAAAGTCACAAGAACAAGAAAGTGCGAGCTCAGCCTGTTTGTCTTCTGTACCTTTTTTGCTTTGATGACGCTCCACATACAAAATGTTCGCCGCAAACTCGTGATGATTTAGGCAGTCAAAGGTTTCCTTTTTCGTCCTTCCTGAGTATCAATACTGCCCATTGCCTTCGCCTTTCATTATTTTTCAATTCCGTTGGGAAGGAAAACAGTTTGAACGGAGGTTTGCAGTCACACAGATCTGATTCCCTTTTGCATTTATGGAGTTCACAAACTTCCGAAGCTCATTTCTCGAGCTGTTTTCCGGTGTAAGGACGTTCAACAACCACACAATTAAGATGTCCAAATCCCAAAACTAAAATATGACAATATCAGAACCAGAAACAAAAGCCATATCATTCAAAAGATCAACTTTGACAATAGCCGTATCCCACAGAGAAATTAAACATGGCGATTTGGCGATTTCTTCGGAGGATCCTTCCCAGTATGCATTGTGAGATGACCGGAAGTCCGAAATTTGGGACGCATATACTAGACCTGGGTCCAAATTTGTTCCTGTAACAGCTAGCATTGTGAGTTACATTTGGCTGGAGGTAAACGTTATAAGTAATGTCACACTCCCTTAGTCCACTTCTTTATACAGTCTATACTGTTTTACATCTGATGTTTCTATACTAATATCAATATCAATATATGCTCGCAAATAAACAAGCAGGTAGCAGACCCTTCACCAGAAAACATCTATAATGACCTTTTAAATCTATTACATTTGTATCCTGAGTCAAGAGGGACGTTGTATGCTGCACCACCTCTCA
The DNA here is from genome assembly GCF_026225935.1 of Boleophthalmus pectinirostris. Taxonomy (NCBI): domain Eukaryota; kingdom Metazoa; phylum Chordata; class Actinopteri; order Gobiiformes; family Gobiidae; genus Boleophthalmus; species Boleophthalmus pectinirostris. Next base: position 24,462,545 of record NW_026571175.1, on the reverse strand, counting down.
CGCACAAGTGATGTTGTCCTTGCCATGTTAATATAATAAATATGTACATGTATTTGACCTTAAACATCAAATCATTTGTTTTATGCATGTTCTAGTTAATTTGCGAGCTATAATGAATCCAGCGCTCGGTGAATGAGATGTGGCACACAGTGTTAGGTGCGGTGTAGGCGCAGATATGCTGTTGTCATAAAAGTGTTTTCATAAAGGAGAACATGCCAAAGCCCCAGCTCTAAATCAAATGTTCCCATAATGTCACACTGCTCAGTTACACTTTACAGCTGTGTGTGGCTCGCTCCTGATATGTGCTTCTTATTTATTAACCTTAACCAAACCCTGTCAAAGGTAGCATGTGTACTGTGATTCAAACTATACTTTACTGTTTACCATCAGGAACAGAAGGCTATATATTCTCAATGTAATCGAAATGAAATGCCATAAAACATATTTTCATTTTAAGTTTCGTTACAACACAAAGCAGTATATCTAGTGTATTTATAGGATATTGTCAAAGTCACTGTTACAACAACAAAGTAACAAAAACCAAGATGGAAAAATAAAGTGATAATTTAATGAACGGGAATGTAAAAGGTAAATTAACTAAATGTATAAACAAAATAACCTAACCTGAGACTAAATAAATAACTAAATAACAGATTTAACAGTTAGAAAGACAGTGGTGCATTTTGTGTTAAATAAAAAGTGGTAGAATTTAGTATAAAAAGTTAACTTTCATTTTTCAGTACAATTTAGTGAATTAAAAATATAAAATGCTCTAGTGAAAGAATATAGACTAGAATGGCTGCAAGCAATCCAAGGACCAGTTTAAAATGTAATCTTCTGCATTATTCATATTACGGAGAGTCAAATAACTCATAAATCTTACAATGTAATAGAGAAACTTTACTATTAACATTGTTTGTACGGATAAAGTGTAGTTACAAACCATTTGAAGAGGATGTGTTTTTGCAAAACTGACTTTTTGGAGCTTTCTATCATGTTATGAAATTGTTCCCTCATCAGAAATATTGCTGAACTAATTTTTATATCCATGTATGTTTGCATAATTTAGTGATTTCTCCTGGGCACAAAGCTCAGCCCCCAGGCCTAATATAATCATATCATTAATAAAGAAGAGCAGGACACAAAACAATACTTTGCAACAAAGGTCTTCAACAGGGGGGCCGCGAAATCTTTGCCTGAGTAGATGTTTTGGTTTTTTTTTTTTCATTTTTGAAGAATGAGGATGAACTAGTTTTCAGTGGGTTCTGGCTGTGCGCTCCTTCATCAAGTCTCTCTCTCTCTTCATTCCCTCATCTCTTGCTCCCTGTTAAACTGCAAATAGCTTGGCACAGATTTTATTGTTTCTTGTTAGGCTACATGTGAAGAGGTCCTTTACAGCTTTACTTTTACACACAGCGGAACTTAAGCTCTGCACGTACTATCGGGAAGAAGTTAGGCAACTTCATTCCCTGGGAATATTAACCAGGCTCATGAGTCTGCACTCCACAGTCTCCTCTCTATCCGCGGAACAACTGGGACGACTCCCGTTCAATCAGACCATTAAAAAAGTCACACTTTGAGTACATTTTCCGTGGTGTCGTGGCTCTGTTGCTCTGGCCTTCTCAGAGTCACTGTGAGGGCTTCACGAAGTGCAGCTTAAACTTCAGGCCTGAATTAACTTTGGTCAGACTAAGGCTTAGTTCTGTCATGGAACAAGTCGAGGCTTAAACTGGAGATGGAGCTCAGGATTTCAGGATAAGCCACTTTGAAGGAATACCCCCCTAGTATTGAATATACAATAACATAGTAGCTGTTTATACACGACACTAGGCCCAATTTAATGTCAAACACAATTGTATGCCATATATATAGCAGGAGGTCCCTTCTCGAACTCTTCATCAGTTTGGGGTCCCTGACCTGAAAAACATTGAAGACCCCTGCTCTACAACTTCACAAACCTGAAGCAATGTGCAATTGTTTCAGAGATACTTTATTGATCCTGGGGGAATTTAAGTCTTACTGTAGAAACATTAGGACCACTCTTGTGTTTTGGTCATATGGTTCCTCAGCCGGTTTCCACGAAGTGAAACTGTTTGACCTCGCAGCGTTAGAATTTAGATGGTACTTTTTTTAAATTTAACCAATCACTGCTGTTTGGTCGTGACGTATGTAATGCACCGCTAACGGGGTTAACTAGTATATCATGCTTTTCCCAAATCCTGTAGGAAGAAGGGCAATAATGTCTTTCCCCTTGATAAAATTCATCAAACATTCTCTTTGTTCCAGCTTTAAATCCTCGATCTCGGGAATCATTGCCAACACAGAATGTATGGCTCTTCGCTGATTGGCTGGTGCCCGGATTCTCACTTCCAGGGTTTTTGTGAACCATCTAGTGTATTCCGATTTTTGACCTAGTCGCTTGAGAGAAGTGAAATTGAAGAGAGGCACTAGGTGGCACCAGCCTGGCTAATGGTTCATTCCCTCTAAGTATTTCCGCTGGAAGGTCTTCGGCCACATTTGTGTAAAAAGTCCGTAGCATCTCAAATGTTTATAGCCTAGTGATGCAAGTTCTGAATCGTGTGTGCGCGTGTCTTAAACCACATTATAAAACAAGAGAAATTGGAACACTGTTGAAGGTGGTCTGTAATGGTCAATACAAGACATTTCTCTCATGTTTTTAAATCACTGCGAGGAAGAGACTAGCGTATAATGGGATTTTTATTTCTATTTCCACACACAATGCAAATCCACATATGCATATCTTCCATAGTGCCTAAGAGCCTATCAAATATTCATATGTAAACCCTCATGTTATTCTCTTCCTGCAAAAATGCACAACGCTGGAAACTGGAATTCAATTTAGCGGCTTGATTGGCTGAGTCGCCTTTGGGAGAGAGAGTGAGGCGGCCAAAAGCACATGGACGACACAAAGAGGAGAGATGGAGAGAGGGGGAAGCCATAGACAACAAAGTTAGTGAGGCACAGAGACGGGACGGAGAGATGGAGAGATGGAGAGTAAGAGCAATGATGCAGGAGAAGCCAAGGGAGAGGAGAGGAGACAGAGGCCTATTGTGCTGCTCGTATATTTACTTTGGTTTCTACGCAACTGATGTGTTTGGGAGAGAGAGACACAGAAAAGAGGTGCACGAGACAGAGGGAGAGAGGGGAAAGAGAGAGGAGAAATGGATGGAGAGAGAGAGAGACACAGAAGAGAGGTTCGCAACACAGAGGAGAGAGAGGGGAGAGAGAGAGAAAGAGAAGAGAGGTGCGTGAGACAAGGGGAGAGAGGGAAGAGTGAATGAGAGAGAGATACAGAGGAGAGGTGCGCAAGACAGAGGGAGAGAGAGAGAGAGCATGGAGAGAGGAGGGAGAGAGAGGAGAATTTGTAAGGAGAGAGAGAAGAAGGAGAGAGGGGCAAGAGAGAGAACAGAGGGGAAAGAGAGGAGGGAGAAAGAAAGGGAGAGACGTTAAAGAGAGAGGGGAGAGAGGGGAAAGAGAATGAGAGCGACAGAAAAGAGCAAGGGATTGAGAGAGAGGGGGAAATGAGAGAGGGGAAAGAAAGTGAGAGAGGGGGAAAGAGCGAGAGAGTGAGAGAGAAAGGAGAAAGAGGAGAGAGGGGAAAGAGAGGGGAAAAGAGGGGAAGAGAGAGAGAGGAGTGGGAGGGGGGAGAGAGAGGGAAGAGTAAGCCAGCGAGAGAGAGGGAAAGAGAGAGGAGAGAGGGGAAAGAAAGTGATAGCAAAGAGTGAGAGAGTGGAGAGAGAGTGAGAGACAGATAGAGAGAGAGGAGAACTGGAGAAGAGAAAGGGAGAGAGAGTAAATGAGAGGAGGGAGAGTAGTCCAGGACAAAGGGGAGAGAGCAGACAGAGTGAGAGAAAGAGAGAGAGAGAGAGAGAGAGGAGAAATGGGGAAGAAAGAGGGAGAGAGAGTAAATGAGAGGAGGGAGACAGGGGAGGGAGGGAAATTGAGAAAAGACAGAGTAGTCCAGGACAAAGGGGAGAGAGCAGACAGAGCGAGAAAGCGAGAGAGGAGAGAGAGGTTTGATAAGTTTAGCAGATGGCTGGAGATGCTCCGCGTGTGCGCCGAGTGTCTAACCTGCAGTCCCGATGGCTGATGGGAGTTTGAGTTACTTATTGCCGTTTTAATTTGAGTCGGCGCGGCAACAGCGGGGGAGCAGGCAGGGGGATCACTTCTCCACTCCTCCACTCAAATCTGTTTCTTTTTGCATATAGAGAGGAGACTGTAGCGGGCAGAGACGGCACATTTAGGATGAGATAATACTATTGAGGACGCCAGATACTGTTGAAAAATCCTGCCTCACTTGAACTAAACTCCATGGAGGCAGTACTGTAAATACATCACTACGCAATGGGCTAGAAAATGAGTTGAAAGATCTTCGTTCTGTCGTCAGTGTACGTTTAATAAATCCAAAACAAACACAATGCATTTCCCGGCAAATTACTCGTAACTCATGTCTTTTGGCTGCTTAGGAGTTACCCGGAATTTATACCACGAGCTTCAGTAACACGTAAACGTTGGCAGAGCTGCATACCGCTCCTACAACACCAGCCTCTGTATATTCTCACATTTAAACACCAAACTCTTTCATAATGCTTACAAATTCATCACTAATTGGATGAATTATGTTTTTAAAGCATAATACAAAAGCTGACAACAAGAGGGATGATGCTTTGCAAAGATAAAAAGCCGTATCTGTAAGGAGTTTACCGATATCCAAGTCTCATGATCCGATATCGTCACAGTATGAACCTCACGATATGGTGGGGAGGTTCACGATTAGAGATGTAACAATATCCACATCTCTCGGTACAATATTTTCACGATGTACATCTCATGGTACGATATTTATTACGATATTTTGTGGACTAACAAAACTGTAAATATGCAACTTTTTCCTCTTAAAATGCATTGACAAGACTTAATCCAAAGATCTAAGACTTAAAAGTGCTTAGAACTGTTATTTCTTCTTGTAGTCTACACTGAAATACAGCAAAGGATCATGGTCTATGTAGTTCCTCTGTCTTTTTTAGCTATTGCTGCACCATAACTCTTAATTTAAGCAAAGAGACTTGTAATTCGATATATTGTGATGGTCCATGATATTATTGTGAGAACTTTGACGATACGATATCACGATATTTCAGTTATTCTTACATCCCTAGTATCTGTGGTGCTCACATTGATTAGACTACTCACTGTTTTACTCTTGTGGTGTGCTCCACGTGCCTTTTCCTTCAGAATTTTTTCTTGTAAAGTTGCTGTTTCATGTCGTTAAGTGTTTTATATTGATCCTCCGTGGTACAAACTCTTCATAGTCCACGAGTCATTCCTCGAGCTCCTGGATGCGACGCACGGTGTTTACATGGCTGTAGTGTTTTTAGAGAGTGTTTTTCGAAAGGACATTGGAAGTTTATTTTTTACTTTGATAAAGTATAGTTACAAACCATTTGAAGAGAGGGTGTTTATGCATTGTTCTGTCATCAAAAATATGCCTGAAGTGGCTTTATATCTATGTATATTTGCATAATCTAGTGATCTGTACAGTCTGTGAGTCTGTACATGGCTCAGCCCACAAGCCCAATATCATCATATCATTAATAAAGAAGAGCAGGATACAAAATAATACTCTACAACTTCACAAACCTGATGCAATGTGCAATTGTTTCATTAACAAAAATGCATATTTATTGAATTATTTTTAATAATTGTTCTAAAGGGTGTTGTTGCTCTGAAGGACGAGTGACTTAGCATGAGGCGCAAATGTAGGGGGAGTCAGAAAAGAATGTCAGAAACGAAACAAAAAGTATTTACATATTTTATGTTGTTTTTGGCAAATATTTAATTTTCTAAACTATACAGGGTTACATTATGATCCAAACATGTTTTGTATGTATGTATTTTTACGTTCCTTCAGAAGTTGCTGTGATACGTCATAAAGTGTTTCATATTTATCTTTCATGGTATAAACTCTTCATAGTCCATCACGAGTCATTCCTCAAGCTCTTGGATGTGACGCACTGTGTTTACACGACTGTAGTGTTTTTAGAGAACATTTTTCGAAAGGGCATTGGAATTTTTACTTTTTACTTTGATTTTTCTGACTTTTTGAAGAGAGGGTGTTTATGCAAAATTCACTTTTTGGAGCTTTCTATCATTTTATGACATTGTTTTCTCATCAAAAACATGCCTGAAGTGGCTTTATATCCCAGTATGTTTGCGTAATCTAGTGATCTCTCCTGGGCACTGTGTGAGTCTGTACAAGGCTCAGCCCACAAGTCTAATATCATCAGATCAGAAGGATACAAAACAGTACTCTACAACTTCACAAACCTGATGCGATGTGCAATCGTTTCACTATCAAAAATACAACATGATCTAAACATGTTGTGAGTTAGCAATTAATACATACCCCGTATTTTAACATTCCTTCAGAAGTTGTTCTTGTAAAGTTGCTGTTGTCGTCATGTCATAAAGTGTTTTATATTTATTCTCCACAGTATAAACTCTTCACAGTCCATCACGAGTCATTCCTCGAGTTCCTGGATGTGGCGCACGGTGTTTACACGACTGTAGTGTGTTTTTAGAGAGAGTTTTTCGAAAGGGCATTGGAAGTTTACTTTTTACTTAGATTTTTTAGACTTTTTGAAGAGAGGATGTTTATGCAAAATTTACTTTTTGGACTTTTCTATAATGTTATAACATTGTTCCCTATTCAAAAACATGCTTGAAGTGGCTTTATATGCATGTATGTTTGTGTAATCTAGTGATCTCTCCTGGCCACAGTATGAGTCTGTACAAAACAAGTACTCTACAACTTCACAAACCTGTTATGATGTGCAATTGTTTCACTAAATCTAAATATGTTATGTGTTAGCAATTAATACATACAGCATATTTTAATGTTCCTTCAGAAGTTAAAATTTGTAAAGTTGCTGTTGTCGTCACGTCATAAAGTGTTTTATATTTATCCTCCACAGAATAAACTCTTCATTGTCCATCACGAGTCATTCCTCCAGTTCCTGGATGCGACGCACGGTCTTTACACGACTGTAGCGTTTTTAGAGAGCGTTTTTCAAAAGGGCATTGGAAGTTTACTTTGACTCCACGTGCGCCTGTTGACACGGAGAAATTAGAACTCCAGCAGAGATCTCCATGCTTTAAGCCCCGCATCAAAAGCCTAGTTCTCATACACTCGCTGGTTCTTATTCATGTTTATACTAAAGCTGGCTGGTGAGATCTTAGGGACCTGGCCTCTCTCTTCTTCCTCCATTGCTTATTTATGTGCGATGTGAGTCCGGTGCAGAGGTGTGTGAGTGAGCAGGTCGTTGTCAAGGCCGACTAGAAAGAGAATTTTATCAGTTTAATTTAAAAGTGAGAGGAAGAAGAGCGCACCAAGGTCTGTGTCTCTGTAAAGCTGGACCCAGGGAGATGAAAGCACCAACTTTTTCTCCTTTTTTTTTTCTTTTTTTTTTTTTTTTACGAAGATTAATTTTTACATCCTGGGGGCTTGCGAGGAGAGACGCGAGAGGTGTAGGGTGGGGGGAGGAGCTTTGGTGGAGGGTTTGAGGGAACAGGAATAGGGGGAGAGAAAGTTAATGCAATTTGTAAGGACTGAATCAATGCTGGTTCATGACTCAATTTTAAGGAAATGAGAACAAATGCATAATCTATTGAAGACGATGGGCTCCAGGGCGGATTGTTTCAGTAGTGTGGCAGCGCTGAGGTGCCCTAACAATTTGTTCACGGATTGACATTAAAATATAATTTAAAGGTCTTATATTACACAAAATTGACTCGTGTGAACTTTTAAGGGGCACTGTGTAACTTTTCTGGTGGAGGTTCTGTCAAATTCTTCATGATGATGTTATTGCTTTGTCTGGAATCTTTCACACAGTATCGTATAAAATATTTCTATCTTCATTAAGACCAAAGCAGACCAAGTTACAGGTCAGATCTGTGAAGAGGCGGCCCTGCTCACAGTCAGAATATGTGTTTTTCTAGGTATTTTTGAGCTATAAAACCACCTGTAATTTAATAAATATAAGAGCTGTTTAATGCCGTACTGCGGAGCATTGCAGGCAGATCAATGACATATCCATAGAAACAAGAAAAAGTTACACAGTGCACCTTTAAGCCATGTTGAAATGCCATTACCTCCAAGAAAACATGCCTGGAGTTGTGCTTTGTTTCATTCGCACATGTTTGAGTAATACATTATTATTAGTCTGTCTGCATCTCCAAAGCTCAAAATGCTCTGTTCCACCTTGTGATGTCATGAAGTGGTAGTTAACAGCTACCCTTTACCTTTTATTCAGTAAAAATGGGCAATTCCAGGGCTGAAATCACCCAAATGTGTGTAGTGAAGGTGTGTGGAGTTTAAAAACACAGTGGAGCACAAGGTGGAACAGTGCTGTGTTTGAGAGAAGAACTCAGCCTAAGTATGTACGATAAATGAAACAAAACACAACTCCAGATCAGAAAATAATGTAATACAAGACCTTCATTTTTTTATTAATTTGTGTGTGTGTGTGTGTGTGTTTTTAACTGAATTACTTATATGGCAACTAGAAAGGTACATTTTCTGCAAGGACATTTTATATTAAAGTATTTTTATCCTTCCATCTGTGATAATAATGGAAAGATGATTCTGTGTTATGGAGATGAGGCGTAGCTGCTGTCACGCCTTTGAATGAATCGTACGGTAAAGACCAACTAATCATCTGTGGTGGAAGGTAATGAAACACAAAAGTAAAAGTACAATGCTTAAGCCCAATTTTAGGTATCTGTACTTTACTTAAGCACATTTTACAGTGGATACTTTTTACTTTTACATGACTACATTTGAGAGCAGGTATTTGTACTTTCTACTCTCTTTTACATTTTAGATAGTACTTTTTCTTATAGTTTAAGACTTGCTGGAAAGGCTGAGGTTTATTTTTTATCACATTTAATTTGAGTTTCCGTCCCAACTTTGAGCAAAGCAAATACACAAAAACACAAAACAGCTGGAAAAGTTTACAAATCGATTGAATCACTTCAAATCCGCTAAACTCATTATCAAAATCATTACATTTCATCCTTTAATTATTCTAAAACTCTCTCCAAAAGACTCTTTAAGTATTTTTGTTTTGTTTTATTTGTTTTATTTTAATACTTTTACTTATGTAGATTTTTTTATGTGATACTTTTACTTAAATAACAAAATTGAGTACTTCTAATCTTCTTATCATGTTGTATGTCATAAAACTTCTGCTCGTTTTCTTTGGCCTCTGTTGGTTCAATAGAAGAAGTCCCTTTTCCCTGTACACACACTTGAATCTGATTGTGGTAATTTGATTTCATAGATGTAGTACTCAGCGCTCTGTACACTGAATAAATTCTCATAAACATGCACAGACACTCATTTGTTCCTCAAAGGAGCTGCAATGCTGTGATTATGCAAAGATGAATTTAATAGATCAGAAACAGTACATTATAACAAGGCATTTTCACACAAGTTGCTCTCTCTAATGCATAAGTCTATTATAGTACAAAGAAAGTGAAAACTCCTGCTTAAATATAAGAATCACATTAAAATACTTGATTAAAATCTTAGTAGTAAAAGTACTCATTTAAATGTCTTTTGGACTACACTAATAGTATTTCACAGTACACACATTTTTAGTCTAAGGTAATGATTTCAGAAAGATCTTACTTTTTCTTGCCTGAAGCACCTTCTAAAAATCCATAAAAATATATTTGGCAAATGGACACATTTTATATAGCATTTTTCCACCTTCAAGGCATTCAAAACGCTTTACACCGAGGAACCATTCATCCATTCACACACACACATTCATACATACGTGTACAAGGACAGCACGGTCAAGGTGCGTTAAGTGTCTTGCCCAAGGACACAATGACAGCATTCGTTTGTGGAAGTAGGAATCGCACTGCTACCTGTGGGTCAGTGGACATGTTAAGATGTTAAGAGTGGGAGATTTGAATTGCCAACCTTCAAATCATTGGACAAACACTCCACTGAGTGTGAGCTACTGTATTTCACAACAGTACTTTGTTCCACAAGTATTACACACATTGAATACTAGGGGTGTAACGATATCCAAGTCTCACGATACGATATTGTCACAGTATGATGAGTTGTGATATTGTGGGAAAGCTCACGAATAGAGATGTAACAATATCCAAATCTCTCAGTATGATATTTTTACGTTACACATCACAGTATGATATTTGTTGTGATATTTTGTTGAGGCTCAAAATTGTTAATACATTTCTTTTTCCTCTTAAATGCCTTGACAAGACTTAATCCTGAACTAAGACTTAAAAGTGCTTAGAACTGTTATTTCTTCTTGTACTCTGCACTGAAATGGAGCAAAGATTCATGGTCTATGTAGTTCCCTCTGTCTTTTTTAATTTTTTATTTTTAGCTATTGCTGCACCATAACTCTTCATTTAAGCAAAGAGATTTGTAATCCGATATATTGTGATGGCCCACGATATTATTATGAGAACTTTGATGATACAGTATCACAATATTTTGGTTATTGTTACATTCCGATTGAATACTTTTGTTGTATGTCTTAGTCATAAAATTAAATGAAACAGAAAACGCAAACCAAGGTTCTTGTAGAAGTGCAAATGCAAGGAACAGTCAAATAAAAAATGCATACCACACTCAGATGGCCGATGTCCAAAAACTTTTTTTTTTTTTTCTTTTTAAATAACATTTCGGCAAAAAAAATCCTTCGTCAGATCATTTTTCTTGCTTTGGACCACAGTACACCAAATAGTTGCCAGCCCAGGTGCTCATGTACTTATATACCCTGGGATGCCAACCATTTTCCAAAGCAAGAAAAATGATCTGACGAAGGCTTTTTTGTTGAAACTTTTTTTTTTAAAATAAAAAATAAAAAAGCTTTTGGACATCAGTCATCTGAGTGTGCCATGCATTTTTTCACTTTTATTAGTTTAAAATGACCAATTATTAAATGTTTTTAGAGTACAGTAACAGTATTTCACACTACACAGATTTTCAGTCAAACCTGCGCGAAGCATCTTATAAAAATAAAAATTTTACTTGGAAGAGTACTTCGTTCCACAAGTATCACTAAAATATGCAGTGCACCAAACTGATCTATTTGTCTTACCGCTTTAGTTGAATAAATAACTGATATATAAATACAATGAAATATACACTTGATGCATATGATGTTTTTTTTTCACCAATAAAAAGTAAATTTAGAGGAAAGAATATTTTGAAAAAGTGCAATATCAGACAAATGAAAAATGAGCGAAGTGTGGATAAAGATTTTGTGTGCGCTCGTGTTAAGAGTTGTGCGACGGGCAGCGGAGCAGCTACATTCCTGTGTGCACACATCAGCTGGGCCTGAGAGAAAGACAAACAGCAAGAGGAAACCATGTCTAGACTACCACACACACACACACACACACACACACACCCGCACACACACACACACACACACACACACTCCAAGGGGACATCCACACAACCTGCTAGTTAGACAAGGTGGGTGACTGCCAAGCCCTGCCAAGAAACTGGGCTGAAGGGAGGGGCCTGTGGAAAACTGGTGGGCTGGAGATAGAGCAGAGGCCAAGAAGAGACAGAAGGGGAGGTGTGGGCTCATGGCAGACTCTGTGCGAGGGTCAGTGTGTTTCAGTGTGTTTCGTGTGTGTTTTGTTTGGTGAAATGTGCCTCTGAAGTGAGTCTAGAGGCCTGGCAGAGGGACCACGGGAGGGGGCGGGTCAGTGTCTCATAAAAGGTCTTGTGGAAAATAATACTGGACACAATTAGGAGTCAGATGGGACCAAGGGAGGCTTATCAGGTCAATGAAGCTATGCCGCGTTGTCTCACTGTAAAAACCAAGAAGGTTAAAGGTTCACTATGAAACTTTTCTTGCTTATTGGGTCATGAAAATGTTATTGCTTTGCCGCCAGACGACCCACAACATTCCCTGGCAGTGCGATACTGACTGTAGGCTCTGCTCTGTCTTTATTAGTCGTTAATCTGCAGATAAAATTACAGTCACACAGTAGGCAGCATTAGTACTTTTTCAGTTACTCACCATTTCTGTTGAAAATCAAACTCCTACACAGGTCCATGAACGTTCGTATTGATCATAGGCACCTGAAAATGTGCTGTTTAAACCCAATTTGAATTTTTTTCTTGAGTTTTCAGGCTTCAGGCTTTCTTTCAGGCTTTCTTTAAACTTTTTTGAGTTTGCGTACCTTGTTTGTGTGCACCATGGTAACTCCTAAACATTGGAGATACATTTAGAGTACCCCCACAATTATGTCACTGCAAAGTATCAATGAGATTAAACTATCTCGACTCACGTTGCCACAGATCTGACCTGTAACTTGGCCGTCATTTGCTTGTCTCCATGGAAAAACAGTAGCCAGGCTGGTGCCACCTAGTGCCTTTGCTCACTTTCCTTTCTCTCCAGCGACTAGATCAGGAATCGGAATGCACTAGATGGTTTGCAAGAACCCCGGAAGTTGTAGACCGCGCACCGACCAATCAGTGAAGAGCTGTGAAGCCATGACGTCAAACTCAAGCACCTGTCTGTGTCCCTTTTGTGGTACAGCACAACAGTAAACAAAGCGGTCGAGATGTATGCAGACGACGCTATACATTGTGTGTTGATTCCCAAGATTGAGGATTTAAAGCCAGAAACTACAATGTTTGGTGAATTTTATCAAGGGGAAAGACGTTATTGCCCTTCCTCCTACAGGATTTGGCGCATTACATACATCTCAACTAAATAGCAGCGATTTGTTAAATAAAAAAAAAGTACCCACCTACCGTCGAGCAAATGAATCCTAATGCTGCGAGGTCAGACAGTTTCCACGAAGTGAAACCGGCTAATGAATCAGGCTAGAGAAACATAACTTTAATACCAAATTGTCAAAATTTTTTGGAGACAAGATATAGCAAAAAGTGAGAAATCTGTATTGAGACATTTTTATTCACCAGTTCACTTATGGGAGACTGTAGCACCTAAAGAACAAAATGCATGGAAGAATAGACATTAGTGATTCACTGAGCCAATCCTGGTATCGGATACTGAAAAATTTGCTAGATCAGATATAACTTCTATTTACAAACATCACATATTTGGATCTGTTTTTTCTTATTTGATTTTAGTTCATAGAAAATAAATGCTGTTTTTAGTCTCTGTGCTGGTATCAGTTGATATCAGAAAGAGGTTCAGTATTGGAATCAGTATCGGAACAGAAAGAGATGGATGGGCGCATCCCTAATAGACACGTGGAGCCAAAGCTGTAGTCCTGTTGTGAACGTGACCCAAAACCACCTTGTGAAAACTGAAGCTCTTTGAGAAGCTGTGATACAGCTCTTATTTTGAGTATTTAGCGCACACTGGCCTCTGAACACTGGTACGAATGAACGGCTTGTCTCGCTTTTATTACAGAGTGGGTTGTACTGATAAGTCTGTGAAGTCGTAGGAGGCCCAAATGAAATGAAATTCTCCAACTCTGGGGCTGGATTTTTAGGAAAGTTTAGCCACAAAATCTTTAACGAGACAAATGAGAAATGTGAACCAACCAAGCAGTGGTGGAAGAAGTATTCAATCTTGTTACAGATGCAGGGGTAAATGATTACTCAAGTAAAAGTCTCACATGAAAAAATAAATGTTTAAAAATGTACTTAAGTATTTTGGAGAGATTTTTAAAAACAAATAAAGCATCAAATGTAAAGATTTTGATAAAGAATTTCGCTGATTTTAAGAGATTCAATTGATTTCTTAAGTTTTCTAGTAGTGTATTTGGTTTGCTCAAAGTTGGGACGTTAACTCAAATCAAAAGTGCTAAAAAATAAGTCTCAACCTTTTCTGCAGGTCACAAACCATAAAGAGAATTACTTTTTACTTCTCAGTCCAAATGTAGAATGTAGTGAAGTAGAATGTATAGATGCATTCTCTCAAATGTAGTGAAGTAAAAGTTAAAACGTATCCACTGTAAATTGTACTTAAGCAAAGTACAGTCTAAAAACTGTGCTTAAGTATTGCACTTTTACTTTTGTATTTCGTTACCTTCCACCACTAGAACAAAGATATTTATTTTCTGAGATATATGTGTCATTCATGAAGGTTCTTGTGCAGGGGAATGAAAAGCATGTACACCATTTATACAGTCACGAAAAAATCAAATTATATAGAAGAAGAAGCAATGTAATGGCAGAGGTAGAGGAAGTAGGTGTAATAGTAGTAGTAGTGGCAATAGTCATACATCTGGAAACTAGACCAGTTATGGGGCTTGTAGTTTAGTCGCTATAGTAACAAGTAGAAGAAAATGGCAGTAGGAAGGGCACAGGTATTGGTATAGAGCTATTCCAGTGCAATATTGAACTATAGGATGGTTTTGCCAGATAATATTGCAATTTGAAGGTTTGCTTAATTTTAGAAGAGCTCATATTATGGTGTTTTCTGATCTATGTCTGTTGTTTCCTCATCAAAAACAAACCTGAAGTTGTGTTTTGTTTTATTGACACTTTTGTTTAACACGTAAACCCTGTATATTTTGGTTAAGTTCCTTTTTGTCAAACAGAAAACACTCTGTGCCACCTTATGACATCATGTGGTGATGCTGGAAGAGCTTCACTTGAATCATTTGGTTAATTTCAGACCTGGATTTGCCGGTATCTACTTAACTTCTCTACTGAAAGGTAAATGATTCATGAGGAGGTGGAACAGAGCATTTTGATCTTTGGAGATGTAGACAGACAAATAATATAGGATTATTCACTTTAATTTTAATTCAATTCAATTCCTTTATTGTCATTGTCATATAAAATAACAAAATTACGTTAGAGCATCACACAAACTGCACAGCATTTTGAAAGTGCATAATAGTGTAGAGCACCCACACTATGACACCCCCCACATAACTATTACACCCACTATGTAAATATTAGAATACAGTACTAGTAATAATAAAATCAGAGCAGCAGCAAAGGAACATATCAACAAATCACAACAAAAGAACCAAAACAACTGGGACATCAATGACAAGTCAAACATGTGTGAATGAAACAAAACACAACTCCAGGTCTGTTTTTGAGGCATTATAACAAGGCTTAAAGCTCATAAGAGTCACTTTTTCGTAATATAGGACCTTTAATATCAAGTTTATTTATTCATTTAGCCCAAAAATAAAGAAATATTTTGCATTTTATTCTCATGCCCCTGTTTAGTTTGGCTCTAGTCTTTGATTGACAGCTCAAACCGTCTGTGGTGTGATTGTTAATTGGTCACAGGTTTAGGTCCTCCTCAAGTCCAATCAGGTGAATAGTTGAAGTGGAAAATGGACTTCCTGTGGCACTCGGAGTCCCACCAGAGCTCGTCCTTGACCTTGTCCCACTCTGTCCCCCTCATCAACTCTCTCATCTACCCCCAGATTTAAATAAAAATTATTAATTAAATGTTTAAAAAAGCATAGAGGAAGTGAGCGTTTCAGAGGATCTTAAGGCAAAGTCCAGAACAGGTGGTTCTCAAAGTCCTTTAAAGAGCTCATATTACACAGTTTTCTGATCTATGTTATAATGTTTGTTTCTCAGAAAAAAACATACTTTTGATGTGTTTTGTTTCATTCACACATGTTTAACACACAAACTCAGGATATTTAGTTCTATTTGGTTGCTGAGTTCTTCTCTCAAACAGGAAATACTCTGTTCCACCTTGTGATGTCATATGCTGATAGAGGATGTGCTCCACTGTGTCTTAAAACTCCATATATCTTCACTTCAGAATAGGCTCTATTCACACTTATTTGGAAACATGCGATGACAACTTCCGGCGGGCTCTGTTCAAGGTAGTAAGTCTGACAAAATCCAATAAAAATGATAAAGTTTTCTCGCCCAGTTTTCTTCATCTACATGTCTTTGTAGCGTTCCATTATGTTCGGATAATGAACAATTACAACCATACCTCAGTTGTCATAATTTTCCCTCTGACACACAACTCTGAGTGCACTGGGTTCATGTGATTAGTAGAGATGACAGCGCCAAATTCAAGATGATTCCACACAGCAGATACAGATGCAGTCTTCGTTTTACCACTGATCACATTTACTTCAAATTTAGCACAGTCGGCCAGCGAGCCCAGTGTCAGTAAATACACCGGAACATTTTTCTGGTTTGTGACATAAGCGTCAGTAGAGCCCATTACTGCTTCCTGACATCACAAAGTGGAACAAAGCACTTTGAACTTTGGAGATGTAGACAGACTAATAATAATGTATTACTCAAACGTGTGAATGTAACAAAACACAACTACAAGTATGTATTTAATGAGGTAACACCTTTCGCTTAAAACTCACAAGAGTCAATTGTGTGTAATACTGGCCCTTTAATAGTTACATGGGACAAGCCAGCGCTTTTCGACACAGTTAGCACGTCTTCTACTCTTTTGACAGCTTTTTATTGTCATCACAGTTTTTATTGTCATCTTCTGCATTGTCTGCAAACTTTGACAAATCAATTTTGTCTTTACAAATTTTACAAAAAAGTTTACAAGCTGCTCAGTGTGCCAGACAGTCAATCACAACGAGCAGCCGATCACGACTATCTAGTACAAAAACTTAAATCAAATATGACTTAAGGCAACATAAATTGAGAAAAAAAAAAACATTATGAACAACAAGAAAAGATAATTAGTGTTTTTTATCTAATTTGTTATCACAGGTTTCTTTTAGACACTATCTTTTCTTAGTGTCTGGTAGCTGAAAAATATTTAAATCACTCTCTTTCTTTTGTTTATCCGTCATTTATAATACAGCAGCCGCTCTGAATGAGAAACCTGAATGATACACCAATAATGAACTCTAAATGCTGATAAATAATAAATCTGCCTCTACGGTTTACTATGGCTCAGATATGCCGTTCCACACTGTGAGTTTATTGATACATACAGATTTCACTGTTTTGTCCACCAGGAAAGTTACACAATGCACCTTTAAAGGGCCTATATTAGTTATAATGTTTTGTTTCATTCACACATGTTTAATACACAGATCCTTCATATTTAGGCTCTTCTCTCAAAATGAAAACACTGTTCTACCTTGTGATATCATGTGCCCCACTGTGTTTTTAAATTCCATACATCTCCAGTGTAATTTCAGCCCTGTGTCTTGGAAAGCGGTCCAGCCCGTGATGTTAGATGTTCAGTGTTTTTGAGGGAGATTTGAAGGATTCACTTTTACCCAGCAGTCAGCCGTTTAGTCCAACTGAAGTGAGCCCTGAAGCAAGATAGGGCTCCTGAGAACTGCCGCTATCTCACTAATACAAATCTCAAGGCAACTCAGCTAACTTCAGCCTACTTTTTCTGCTACTCACAAACCAGCCATAATATTATGACCACGAACAGGTGAAATAAATAACTGGTTATTTCTTCAGCATGGCACTTGTGATGTTGCAGTATCAATAATATAATAGTATTAGTTTTGAAGGTTAGAAAATAGAAAATAATCTCCCATATAAGCCTCAAAGCCTTGTTTTGTTAGAGAAGAGTCTTTAAAATCTGAAAAATAAAAGCATTTGTACTGGAGAAGTTATACTTTTAATATTTAAAGGTGCACTGTGTAATTTATCTGGTGGAGGGTCTGCTTGTCTTCATAGAGACTTTATTGATTTGCCTGGAGTGTTCCACTGTATGGAGCTTAAAATATCTATCTCCATGGTGACCCACCAGGCAAAAAGCAGGTCAGATCTGTGGAGACGAGACCTTGCTCACAGTAAGAATACATGTTCTTAAAGGTATCTTTTAAGCCACACAACTGTAATTGGATAAAAGCAAACTTTCTATACTCAGTGCCACAGTGGAGGTAAAGAAATAGCATCTCCATAGAGACAAGCAGGTACCCTCTGAAAAGTTACATGGTGCACCTTAAATTGATTTGTCACTGTATATTATAAATATATCTATTAATGCTAAATTTCAATGTGTTAGAATCAAATTTGTTGAGAAAAAATGCTACGACTTTGGTGAATGCCAAATACTAGTATATGACGACTGCAGCTCTTTATTTAACCTCCTAAGACCCGAACTCTTGCATGGCTTTATTGATTTCTCTTTGTCATTTGGGCTTATTGGGACCTGATGAGTGCAAAAACAAATTTATATTTTTATATTTATAAGTCCACATATGATATACAACAGAATTCATTTTATGTTTCATTTGTATGGAAAACAATATGGTCACAATTGAATAATGATTTGCAAAAACTATTTTCTAAGTGCCTGAACAACCCAAAATGTGCTGGACATATGTGGACGCCAGGACCTAGGAGGCTTTAATTGTCTGAAACTCAAGATAAAATACTAAATGGATTGAAACAACACATGTTCAGGAGCCTGTGATCAATACGAGCGTTCATGGTCCTGTTCAGGAGTTTGATTTTACACTAAAAGGTGAGAGAGACTAAATGAACCACTGTTGCCTGTGACTGTAAAGTTATGTGTGACTTAGTTATCCTGTTGCACTTCCAGCAGAATCAGCTCTTTCTGGTCAGACTGTGTTAAAACAAAGCTCATGTTAAAGTCTAACTTGAGTACCAGATCTTAAGACAGAGTAGAGCCTCCAGTTAGCAGTGACATCCCCAGGGAATATTGACGACATCAGCGGCAAAGTATCAATTCCTGGTCTTTCATGATGCTTTGACCGGTCCATCTATTTTACACATTTAGAATAATAATATCTGGAAGTAGTATTTATTATATGAATTATCACAAGCAGGACTAAGCACCGTGTCAGTGCCTATTGTCTCGTGTACAAAGCAGTTTTCAGACGGATGTGTGACCTTTCCTCTCCTCAGCGTTTCCTTCTGAAGGTGCGTTTGTTTGTTTGGATTAAACTGCAGAGGAGGAGCGCCTTCTTTGTGTCACAGAAGCCTAATTATGTTTTCTCAATTGTTGTGTGTTTATTTCCCTGGAGAAAAAATATTCATGACTTTTAACACTCGTTTCTACACAACACAACTTTTCTGATGTTGATTCTAAAACTCTGGTCCCTGGAACTCCTCCTTTGTTTGGTTTGAGTTTGATTTCTGAAATTATACAAAACTACAAAAGGTAAATGTCAAAAAATTATAGATTTGTGGCTATTGTACTTTAATTACTTATGAATAAATAAGTCCCTGTAAAATTTCTTGTTTCATACACTGGAAACAACTTCTCTATGAAAGTACACAAATAGATTTCCAGCTGTGGAAGGTAATGAAGTAAAAGTAGTTAAGTACTGTACTTTTTAGGTATCGGTCCTGTACTTAAAGGTGCACTATGTCATTTTTCGGTTGGGGTTCGTCACCTGCTTGTTTCTATGGGTATGTCATTGCTGTGCCTGGAATGTTCCACAGTATGACATTTAACAGCTCGACCTTACATTTATTCAATTACAGGTGGTTTTATAGCTCAAAAATACCTCGAAAAACAGACATTCTTGGACATAACTTGGTCTGGTTGGTCTCCATGAAGATAGAAAGGTTTAATACCATACTGTGAAACGTTTTGAAGCGTTCGAAGCAATAACATCTTCATGAAGAAGAAGAAGAGTTTGAAGGAGCAGAAAAGTTACACAATGCACCTTTAAGTAGAATTTAAAGTGGATATTATTTCGTGTCACTACATTTGAGAGCAGGTATCTGTACTTTTACTCCAGTTAAATTTCGGAAAATGGTCGCAGTAGCTCAGATGGTAGAGTCCACTGATCAGAAGGTTGGTGGTTCAAATCCTGCTCTCAACATAAACGTCATTGGTTGAGAGGTCACATACATTGAACCATGAGTTGGTAGTATGATTCCAGCTCCCACAGATAAATGTTGTCATTGTGTTCTTGGGCAAGACAGTTAACCCACCTTTCCCCCAGTGTCTGCATACACTGGTGTATGTGTGTGTGAATGGGTGAGTGGTTCCTTGTTGTAAAGCACTTTAAGGGCCCTGAAAGTGGAAAAGCACTGTATAATAATGTGACCATTTTACCATATACTAAAAGTAAAAGTATTTTTTATAAATGTTTGAGACCTGCAGAAAAGACTGAGTGTTCATATTTAACACATTTTGGGCCGTATGAGCCCTTTAATGAATAAATAATTACAAAATACAGATGTAAACCCCTTCTGGGCACTGACTTAAAGGTGCATTGTGTAACTTTTCTGGTGGAGAGTCCGTCAAACGCTTTTCTCCATGTAGATGTTATTGATTTGTCTAGAATGTTTCACAGTATAGTATTAAATCTTCCTGCCTTCATGAAACCCAAACCAGACCAAGTTACAGGTCAGATCTGTGGAGAGGCGACCCCGCTCACAGTCAGAATGCCTGTTTTTCTAGGTATTGCTCAGCTATAAATCCCACTTGTAATTTAATCAATGTAAGGTACAACTGTTTAATGTCATACTGTAGAACATTCCAAGCAGAGAAATATCCAAAGAAACAAGCAGGTGACGGACTCTCCACCAGAAAAGTTACACAATGCACCTTTAATCCTACATCAATCCATAACCTCTCTCTCTAGAGTCTCAGCTCCACCCATGGGCCCTGTTGTTGTGTCCATGCCACTCATAAATCTGGCTCTCATTGACGGAGCCGGTGCCACTCTGAAGGGCACCGGCTCCACTAATGCCTGGCGTAAAAGGCCTCATAACTCACCCTCTTTGGCCGATAACGCTACATACTGCACACATTAGCGCAAAAGGCTCCAGTTAGTGGACTTCCCTTACAAAGACTCTGTGCTGTCTGAAGCTGGGCCGGGACTTCTGGAGTCTGCTTGTTTGCCTCCCCAGTCAAATGATTTCTCTCAAATGTTTTTGGTGGAATAATGCCTGTGTCCATGTGAGCCTGTTCAAAAGCTACAAGCTGTTTTTACACAAACAACAGCTGGTTCCTAAGAGGGGACTTCACAAGAGTCAGACGTAATATTTCTTTATGCTGTCTGTTTTAAGTAAATCAAGAAGTAGCAGGTTGTATGTTTTATTTTATGGAGAGAATGAAGTTGAAAAGTTGCAAAAGGTGCACATTTTCGGTGCAGTTTTGTGGACCCAGTGAATCTCACGTAGAGTGTAAAAAGGTTCATTTTCTTTGCAGCTTTGCAGCAGATGTCCTCAACATTCACTGTGGATGTGATGCCAATTGAAGCACTGCTCTTTCTGAAGCTCTGCTACTCAAGTTAGACTTTAATCTGAACTTTGTTTTAACACAATCTGGTCATGAAGAACTGAACACACTACAACAGGTGAAATGATTTGTGCTAAATAATAAAATTACAGTGACAAATTAGCCCGCTCTGGTCAGGCTGGCGCCATCTAGTGCCTCCGCTCAATTTCATTTCTCTCCAGCCAATAGGTCAAGAATCAGAATACACTAGACGGTTTGCAAGATCCCCGGAAGTTGTAGGCCACGCATCGGCCAATCAGCAAAGAGCTGTGAAGCCATGACATCAAACTAAAGTGCCTGTCTAGGTCCCTGTTGTGGCACAGCACAACAGTAAAAAAAGTGGTGGAGATAGATGTAGACGAAGCCAAACATTATGTGATCGAGGATTTAAAACCGGAACAAAGGTTGAAATTTATCAAGGGGAAAGACATTATTGCCCTTCTTCCTATGGGATTTGGGGCATCACATATGTCATGACCAAATAGCAGGGACTGGTTAAATAAAAAAAGTACCCGCCTACCATCAAGTGAACGAATCCTAATGCTGCAAGGTCAGACGGTTTCCACAAAGTGAATCAGGCTAAGCCTGCTCACTTCTTTGTTGAAAATCAAACACCTGAACAGGACCATGAGCGCTCATATGGATCACAGGATTCTGAAAATGTGTTGTTCAAATCCGTTTTGTCATTTTTCAGACAACCTTAAAACGTTTTTGTTGTGTTTGCTGATGTGTGCACATATACACACACACGAGTCATGTTGCTGCAAAGAATTAGTATGGATACAAACGGTAAAGAAAGAACATGCAAACTCTACTCAGAATAGTCCTGTCTAGTTTGAGAACTCAGAGACACCAAGAGTTTTGAAGAAGGTCACCCGAGGCCCATTCACAAATCAATTGAAATATATTTTGTAATTAGTAAGTATTCAATTCTCAGTTTATAATTGTGTAATGGAATTTCCAATCTGTACAAAATTAAAGCTAAAAGGTGGACTTGAAATCTACAGCTTCATGACATCACAAGGTGGAACTGAGCATTTTGAGCGTAGGAGATGTAGAAAGACTCATAAACCAGGATTACTCAAACATGTGTAAATGAAATAAATCACAAGTCCAACTATGTTATTGATGAGGTAAAGTTCAAACATGACTTAAAGTTCTCAAGAGTCAAATCTGTGTAAGACAGGGCCTTTAAATTTTCAGTAATATTTATGGATAGTCGGATAATGTATCACTGTTTGCTGCTTTACATCACACATTTGTAATAAGCTCTAGAGAAACTGTCCATAAAACAGCAGTTATTTCTTTAGGTGGATCCACATAGATTATAAAAATAGGCAGTGACCAGGCCCACAGAGCAGCCTGATGCCAGTTTGGTGTGGTTTGGGTTTGTGTGTGGTCCCTCTTCTCTCTCTTTCCCCCTCCATCCCCTCCTTCCCTCCCTCCGTCTCTCCCTCCTCCTCTCTGACACTGTGGTGAGATATGAGCTGAGACAGGCTTCTTCTATTCCTCTTTTTTAGCTCTGCCCATTTCCAGTAATGCCTCTGAAAAGGGTGGGGCCAAGAGCACTGTATATCTCAGTATGTGAACGCACTGTTTAAATCAACGTGATACGAGTGTTGGAGAAAGTATTGGGCACTTGTACAACAGGGTGGAGAGGGGAGACATAATCTTACATCATTTTGTGGTTAACAGAAATATTTTGTCTACTAGATCTTAACATTGCAGTAGGTAAAAACCCCTTTCTTATGTCCCAGCTTCACTTCAAATCAACATTGTGCACTTTTTAAGGGTCCTATATTACACAAAATCTACTCTTGTGACCAGTAAGCAACGTTAGAATGTTGTTTCCTCATCAAAAACATACCTGGAGCTGTTTTCTGTTTCATTCACACATGTTTAACACACAAATGCTGCATATATTTGATTTTCTTTCAGACAGAAAACACAATACAAGAAGTGCTACAATGTGTTTTCAACTTCACACACCTTCACTAGAGTCATTTGGATAATTTCAGCCCTGGATTTGCCAATCTCTACTGAACAACACGTAAAAGGTGGTTGTTAACTTCAAAACTACAGCTTCATGACACCACAAGAGTCTTTTGAGTTTTGGAGATGTAGACAGACTAATAAACCAGCATTACTGTATTTCCCAGACTATTGAGCGTAGCTGAACATAAGCCACATGAACAAAATTTTTACAAAATTTTAAAATTGTACATATAAACCGCAGATGTTCACATCTTCAAGAACATTTTTAAGTTCAGGCCATCTGCTTTTGTCGCCTCTGAAAGCTTTTGTTGTCTTTTTGCATTGAGTCAGTTCGTCACACCGAAATCTCACCATTGACTCACTGACGCCGAGTTTACTTGCAACAGCTCGATTTCCTTCTTCCACAGCCACAGCAATTGTCGTTAACTTAAAAGCTGCATCATCTGCATTTCTTCGTGTTTTCCGTGAGGAGGGTGTGTGTATGAAGCGCAAAATAACTGTTCAAAACACAATCAAACGAGCAACTCTACTGTGCATGTATCCTGCAGAAAGAGCCATTGCACTGTCTGTATCATGTCAATGTCTCGTAGGATTTCAACAGATTTCAGACTCTCTCGGGGGCAGGACGAATTCTATCAATCAGCTATGAGTGGATGTCCAGCTACTGAAGTTTGAGACGATTCTTCTCTTCATTTACACATACTGGTAAGACGTATCCCCCTCACTAATGTTCATTTAGCATCATAACTTACTTGATCACACGGCGATAATCTATTTGAGTGCACAGACAGTATCACTAGCTAGTGTAGCAACTTAACCCTAGATCCATGTGTACAGGAAGTGCTCCACTGTGTAAAAACACAGTGGAGCACTTCCTGTACTACCACATGACTTCACAAGGTGGAACAGAGTGTTTTCTTTATAACAGAACAGCTTCAATATACAGGATTTGATGAGGAAACAACAGAAAATAGTGTAATACAGCTCCTTTAAGTTTTAAATCAGGAAAAGTAAGCTATTAATTTCAGTTTTTGTTCCATAAATTATTGTTGTGGCTGCTAATTTAACTTATTTTTGTTTGTAAATAGTTAGTTCTCAAGTTGTTTTATGAATCTCTCTTTTTCCATCTGTTCTTGAGTAGTCTTGTGTAGTTAATCCACTAGATTAAAATGAATTTGTGCTGATGCATGAGTTCTCCTCACAGGAAGGTGAACACTGGCACAGGGCCCGGACCTCCTCATCTGGATTCAGCGCGGGTCCAGCTCACCTCTTATTCTCTTTACGTCTAATAATCCAAGGTCATTTTTGCTGCAACTTTTACTATTTCATCTTTGTGTATAAGATGGGGCAAACTCTAACTAAAGAGTATAAAAGAACGCCTATGTTCTCAAAGATAGTAGTAGAAAATGAAGTACTTCAGTTATAGCAGGACTTTCTATTTAAAGGTCTTGCGTTACACAGAATTGATTCTTGTGAGTTTTTACCCGTGTTATACAGCTTTTATGTCAGCAAAAACATACCTGGAGTTGTGTTTTGTTTCATGTACATAAGATGGGGCAAAGGGAACTTCTATGTACTAAAAAACTGCAGTAATTGTAGTAGAAAATGCTATTTACTACTTCAGTTATAGCAGGACTTTCTATTTAAAGGGCCTAGGTTACACAAAATGGATTCTTGTGAGTTTTTGTCCAAGTTCAAGTCACATTTTAACTTACAATTTTCAGGGTAGGCTTTACTTCATGCAGATTTGTTCAAGTTTTAGTGTGTGGTCCACCAGAGCACCTCAAGACAGCACACACAGACACAAGGAGAACATGCAAACTCTACTTCGAAATGGATATGTTGTTGCCTTGCCTGGATTGTTCCACAGTGTGACATTAAACAGCTTTACCTTACATTTATTCACTTACAGGCGGTCTTATAGTTCAAAAATACCTAGAAAAACAGGCATTCTGACAGTGAGCGGGGTCGCCTCTCCACAGATCTGACCTGTAACTTGGTCTGGTTTGGTCTCCATGAAGATAAAAAGGTTTAATGCCATACTGTGAAACAATCCAGACAAATCAATAACATCTCTGTAAAGGAAAGCATTTGACGGACCCTCTACAAGAAAAGTTACACAATCACTTTGAGTAAAAATAAAATATATATGTACTTTAGTTAAGTACACTAATGTTGATACTTCGTACTTTTACTTCTTTGCATTATAGTAGCATATACTTCACTACATTTTTTCTGGACTAACAAGTAAAAGTATTTTTTCATTATTGTTTGAGATCTGCTGAAAAGGATGATGGTTTATTTTATTTTTTATCAAGATCATAGTTTGAGCAAACAAAAATATGCAAAAAAAAAATACATGAATTCAATTGTTGCTGTTGATTAAAATGAATTACAAATCTTGATTAAAATCACTACAAGCTTTATAAGACCTAAAAATCTGTATGAAATACTTTTATTTTTTCACTTTAAGTACATTTTTAAATGGGTACTTTAATACTTTTACTTAAATATATTTTTTTGATGTGATACTTTTTTTTTTTCTCCAGTTTCTACACTTCTTGGTTTTGGATTTACCACCTGCTTGTTTCTATGGATACAGTATATCATTCCTCAGCCTGGAATGTTCCACAGTATGACATTAAACAGCACTACTTTACATTTATTAAATTGCAGGTAGTTGTATTGCTCAAAAATACTTTAAAAAACATACATTCTGTCTGTGAGCGGGGTTGTCTCTCCACAGATCTGACCTGTAACATGGTCTGGTTTGGTCTCCATAATGACAGAAAAGCTTAATGCCATACTGTGAAACATTCCAGACAAAGCAATAACACCATCACGAAGAAAAATTATTTGATGGCCCTCCAACCGGAAAAGTTAAACAACAAACTTTTAAGTAACAAAACTGAATACTTCTTCCACCACTGAGCGCATATGCCACTGTCCACATTTATAAACATGAGTAACAAACTCATAAATATACATTAGTCAACCAGTGTATTCATAAACATGTCCCAAACATGTGAAAAATCTATAGTTTCTCTTGAGCGCTGTATTTTTAGATCTTGTACAAGTATAGAAATAGCCGTGTCGTAGTGTGTGTTTGTTACTGATTCGAGTCATTCCTAAAGGAGTTCTCTGATTTGGCTCCCTGCTTGAGAAAGTGAAAAACTCCTGACTGTAGCATTATTGCAGATGGCCAAACAGCAGGTTCTTGCACTGTTATTGTTGACATATCGAAAACTGAAGAGCTAACTTTCAGATTGCTGGAGTCCTTGTATTTGGTTTAGTTTCGGATACACAGACAATTTTGGTACATGATACTACACGGACTTCTGCCTGTATAGTCCTCCAGAGACTTTGGTTTTCTGTTTCAGTAAATCTACATTTAATTTTTTGGCTTGCATCATTGTTGAAAATCATTTTAAGATTTGGTATTGTTCCATTATAGGTCTCTTACATCTTTATGTTGGCTTGGATCTCCTGTTTACCTACTTAAATATCAGTTTCACTCCAGTTGTTTTACTCCCAGTTTAGTTCTGTGAAAATTTGTGAGCATTTTTTTTTCTTTCTTTTTTGAGCCTACTGGTTTAGACCTGATTTTCAACAAGTATCAGCCTATAAGTCCCTTCTTTTGTCTATAATGTATGATGAATTGCAAAGCCTAAAATTTTCTGTTGTTGTGAAATTTTGCTTAAAGATGCAACGTGTAATTTTTTTGGTGGAGGGTCCGTCAAATACTTTTCTCCATGGAGATGTTTTTACTTTGTCTGGAATGTTTCACAGTGTGGTATTAAACTTTTCTATCTTCATGGAGACGAAACCAGGCCAAGTTACAGCTCAGATCTGTCTGGAGAGGCGACCCCGCTCACAGTCAGAATACCTGTTATTCTAGGTATTTTTGAGTTATAAAACCACCTGTGATTGAATAACTGTAAGGTAAAGCTGTTTAATGTCATACTGTGGAACATTCCAGGCAGAGCGATGACATGTAGAAACAAGCAGGTGATGGACCCTCAACCAAAAAGTTACACAGTTCACCTTTAAGTGGTTCAAAACATCACTCACCACCTACACTAATACTCACATGCACCACTTTCTTACTCACCCTAAACTACAAAAATGAAATTTTAGTCAAGTTAAAATGACTTGAATTAGGAAAGTTTTATCGTGATTTGAGTACAAGTTTGTGAACAAGTCAAATCATCTACCAAGAAATCCAATCTTTTTTTTTTTTTTTTTTTAGATTACCATGTTACCTTTTATTGTTTTGAAAATGCCGTATTCACATGTCTAATAAGTTTCACTTTTTTTTTTTTTCAGTGCTCTGACTACCCCCCTGAATCACTCCCCCTTCAGAGCACTATCACATTACAACAGGCATGTGTTTCGGCTTGTGGACTGGAACATTGGACAGAATCATATTGTTGACCGTAAGGAGAATTCGAATTAGCCTGATTCATCAGCCGGTTTCACTTCGTGTAAACCGTCTGACGTCGCAGCATTAGGATTGCTGGACGGTAGGTGAAATCCAATCTAATGTTGCTTGAATTCCACTTTATTTCCAATCCACTTTATTTATATAACGCATTTCACAAACAGTTTCCAAAGTGCTGCACAAATAAATAATAATAACAGCAATATTAAAATGATAAAATAAACACTCAGATTTAATTATATTACTCTTAAAATAATAAAACCTGTCAAATAAAATAAGAGTAAAATCATAGAATAGCAATAAATAAATAAAGCCAATAAAATGCATAAAAAAAATTAATAAAAGACACAAAGGACCACACAACTCATGCGGTGTTAAAAGCCATAGAGTAAAAGTGGGTCTTAAGATGAGATTTAAAACACTCCACAGTGGGGGCTGTTTGGACGTGGGGGGGCAGAGCGTCCCAGAGCTTAGAGCCGACCACAGAGAAGACCCAATTCCCCCTGGTTTTAAGTCTGGTTTTAGGCACCACGAGCTGGAGCTGGCCCTCGAACCTCAGACGGTGCAGGGGTGTAATTAAGAGAAACCATTCCATTGGTAGATCATTTGATTTGTTAAGCTGAATCTACTCAAATAAAGTAACATGTGTAGTAAATTTAAGTAATTTTTAACTTACCTAGATATTGTTTTTTGCCGTGTAGCTTAAATTGATAATAGGCACTATTCACGCTTACGTCACAAACCAGGAATACGTTTGGAAAGATGCAATTACAACTTCCAGCGTAATTCCCGACAATGGGCTCGCATAACATTGATCTATTAAAACCGACAGTGATAAAACTCATTGAAGTAAATGTGATCAGCAGTCAAATGAAGTCTGCATACGTATGTGCTCTTTAGAATGATCTTGAATATGACGCCCTCGTCTTTTCTAATCACATGTACCCAGTGTGCTCGGAGTTGTGCGTCACTGATGAAAACTGAGGTATGACTGCAACTGTTGATTAGTCGAACATAACGGAATGCTACAATGACATGGAGATGAAGAAAACTGGGCCTGGGAAGTTGTAATTTCATGTTTCCAAACGTGTTCCTGGTTTGTAACGTAAGCGTGAATAGAACCTATAATAATGTACTGTGCGTGTGATCTGTCCAAGGTTCCTTTAGTACGTTTGTCCCCGTCCATATTCAATTATATAACTTGTAATGTAAAATAGCTCTGATACTTGATTGCATCTCGTATATTTAAACCTGTACTTCCTCTGTATACTGTCATTTGTTGTGATTGGCTGAGTATTGATACTTTGCAGCTGATGTTATTAACCTTATGTGGACTTGTGACGCTAACTGTAGGCTCGACACTGTCTGAAGCTCTATGACTTGAATCTGACCTTTATTTTTATACAAGTCCGTCCCAAATAACAAGTCACAAGGTAACAGCCAGCACTCTCACCTTTTTGTTTTGAAATCAAACTCCTAAACAGTTACATGAACACTATTTTTCCTTGATTTTCAGACAATTTTCAACATTTTTTGGCCTGTGTTTGTTAATGTGTGTACTATCTCACCATGGTAACTGCTAAACACTCTGCCAATACCAGAGGTGTGGACTTGCAAGCCGTGACTTGGACTCGAGTCAGACTTAAGTCACTATTTTTAGGACTTGAGACTTGACTTGATAAAATGGACAAAGATTTGGGACTCGACTTGGACTTGAAGGTCAGTGACTTGGGACTTGACTCGGACTTGAGGCCTGTGACTTGAGAAGCACTTTTAAATCTGAATTCTTTCTATTCTGACCATAATGATTCACTCTATGATCTTTTTTCATTTAAAAAAGAAAAAATAGCATTTCTACAACTTTTATATACTCTATAAATACTCATATATAAATATACTATGACTTTTTAAATGCAATTTATCTTAAAATTCATATAAATTGCAAAGATCTAAGCTATATTTGGTACTTTGGTTTAAACACTTGAAATTACTTGAAGCTCAAAGTAGACGACTTGGACTTGACTTGGACTTATGGTCTAGTGACACGAGACTCGAGTTGGACTTGCTTGTATTTGACTTGGGACTTGACTTGGACTTGAGGTCAAACACTTGAGACTCATTTGAGATTTGCAAAACAACGACTTGGTCCCACCTCTGGCTGAAACACATTATCTCTATACAGTTCTTTCATTCAGTCACATTTTGTAGGAATACTCCTACTTTGTAGGAATACTAGTTTAGGCATGGTCATTTAATCAGCTCTGATACTGTACCTCAAACCCACCGACCTGAATGCATCGCGTACCCTTAAACCTGTACTTCCTGAATACCATCATTGCTTGTGATTGGCTGTCCCCATCTCGCACAGAAGTGGGCCACGGCGGTGATATCTGTCAAAACATTTCAGCGCCTTCATCCGCTGCAGGTGTGCCAGGTCCTCCGCAGCTGCTGGTGGGTGCAGGATGTTCCGCAGTTAGCAGCATTTCCTGAGGGGGCGCTGTCAGCTGCGCCGCTCATATCGGCCCTTTGTTAAATTTGATGTGATGGTTGGACTGCCACAATTCAGCCAGCGGGGCCAGAAGCTTCACGGTCATTTTGTCGCCAACTAAACAAGCGCTTGGACAGTCCGAGTGTCCTCTTTCCACCTCAGCTCACTGCAAAAAATATGGAACCGGTAAAAAAGCTTGTTTGTTGTTGTGGATCTCAGTGACCCAATGTAATGTAATGTCTGGCAGGTTTGGTGCATTTTGGGGAGCCACTGAAAATGAAATTCAAACTGTGATTCACCTTAAAGAGCCCGTATCACGCGATTTTCTGATCTATGTTATTTTGTTGTTTTCTCATCAAAAACAGACCTGGGGTTGTGTTTTGTTTCATTCACACATGTTTAATTAACACACAGACCCTGCATATTTAAGCTGAGTTCTTCTCTCAAACAGAAAACACTCTGTTCCAATGTGTCTCAGTTAGAGAAAACAGCTTCGAGTATGGAAATGATGCAAATTTCATACACAAGTTTAAATGAAGTACAAACAAAGAACGTGGCGCAAATGAAAAAAAAAAAAAAAAAAAAAACTCATTGGAAGAAAGAAAAGACAAATGTATCATCATTAAATGTGGCACAAATAGAGAAACATTGCAAATGCACTCTTTTTTTTAATTTACTATTGTATGTATTTTTTGGACTATAAGTTGCACTTTTTTCATGGTTTGGGTGGTTGGGATTCAGAAAGGCCAGAATATTTTTAACTGGTACTGATGCTGAGTCTGACAACAGCTACAAAGAAGAAGAAGTGGCGGCCCGTTTACCTCCAGAGGTCGCAGAGTTGCTCAGAAGTGACACTGAGGATGAAGAATTCAATAGATTTAGTGATTTGGAGTGAGATGGAGAGTTTGGTAAATTTGTTCTGTTCTGTTGTTTATGATATAGTGATCTGAAGAACTGTTCATATGTGATGTTAACAGTTTGTTTTTCTCTGTTCTGTTGTTTTTACTATTTGCCTTTTAAGATGCAATGTCGGTTCCTGTTCTCTCATTTTTTTTTAAAAATAATTTTTCCCAAAAAGTGCGACTTATATATGTCTTTTCTTCTTCGTTACGCATTTTTTGGCTGGTGCAACTTATACTCCAGAGTGACTTATAATCCAAAAAATACAATATAAACACTATATGAATATAATCAAATAAAAGCCACATTACCATAACAAACTATGAGTTGTTACACTGAGTGCTCCCCATGCAGGTTTGGAGCATTTACGTTGTAGCGACTCTGTATGCAGGGTTTTTCTTTTGGGGGTGTTTTCTTGGTTTTCATTATTTTGTGCTTTACATCGTTTCTCTATTTGCGGCGCATTTGATGATGATACATTTGTCTTTGTTTGTACCTCGTTTAAACTTCTGTTTGAGTTTGAGTTTGTGAATTTGCATCGTTTCTGTACTTGAAGCTGTTTTCTCAACGTGGGCCAAACGTTGCGGTGCGTTTGGCCCACCTTCACTTGAATCGCCAGGAAGGAAACATGGAGGATTTGAGGATGTTTAAGTCTTGCCAAAATGTCATAATTAAAATCATAATCAAAACTGCAGCCCTGTCAGTATACTTGTCCCCATTCAAAAGATATATTATTTTTGTTTATCGCTATGGCAACTGTTCAAATAATGCATCATTCTGAAACCCAAGGAGACTACTTAATAAGTTTGTCTGACATCTAATTTTCCATGATTTTATTTACAGTACACTTCATTGGCTCACATAAGCAAACGTGAACCTCATACTTGATGTAGAGGGAATCACCTAAAGGGCCCAAATTACATCACTCTCTCTTCCACCTTGTGATGCCATGTGGTAATACAGGAAGTGCTCCACTGTGTTTTTAAACTCCATACACCTTCACTTTAATCACTTGGATGATGATTTCAGCTCTGGAATTGCCAGTCTCTACTGAACTAAGACCCCGTTTACACTAAAACGAATCCACGTATCACCGTATCAGCATATCAGCATATCGGAAACGATCTGCGTCCAGACACGTCATTTCTGCATCCGCAATCAAAGCGTTCCATGGCCACATAGTAACGCAAAACAACATGAAACGATCGTCACGTGAAAGGCTGGTGTCACGAGGTGCCGACGTCACATGAGCAGTAAAAACAAGGAAGTCTGAAGTTGCAGCAGCTGATTCCGAGCCGAGGGAGATGGCAAGTGTAAAAACTCTCGTGGACCAGTTGTTACTTAGCGTAACACTGGATTTTAAGGCGAACATGGCGGCTGAAAGTAAGGACTGACTCGTTTCTGTGTCCACAAGCTTCCCTATCTACACACCTTTGAGCATATTTGTTTACATTTTACAGAAACAAAACTTAAAACCGCATGGCTAATTTGCATAAACTAAGCGCTAAAAAAACAGCTCGCTATTGTGCACTGATGCAGTTCAGCTTCTGTCGGACTAAAGGACACAACTCAGTGGATTATATGTGTTCTTTCTGTGATGGGTGTTCTGCTGATGGTGAGTCTGTTCTGTTCTTCTATTCCGTTGGAGATGGTTCATGTTAAACTTTTCAGAGATTATACGGTCTATGGGTATGATCACACGTATAGACAGTTTATATGAATGGACATATATTCTAGCTTCTTAGCATTTTGGCGCTGAATTAGCTACTTCACGGCGCATAGAACTACATCAGCGTATCAGCGTTTTCAGGCGTCCACACAGTGCCAGATCAGATCCGTACTCAGATGCTGGCAGAGCTGGCAGCACCAGAGCGTTCCGTCTCTGGAGCTGTTTTCAATCGGATTAGTGTGGACGAACACTGCATCCACAATGAAAACGATTTGAATACGTGCTAGTGTGGACGGGGCCTAAAGGTAAAATGTAGCTTGAAAACTACAGCTTCATGACATCACAAGGTGGGACAGAGCATTTTCAGGTTTGGAGATGTAGACGGACTAATAATGCAGGATTACTCAAATGTGTTAATGAAATTAAACACAACTTTGTTTGTTTTTGATTAGGTAACAGCATTATTACATGGCTCAAAGTTCAAGACAAGAGTCAGTTCTGTGTAATACTGGATTTTAATATTTAGACAGTGAAGAAGGAAAAGTGATACAATCTGAAATGGTTTATTTATACAAAAATGCACCACCCACCAAGTATATGTAGATCAAATCAAAGTGAATGACGCTATTTAGTGTGTTTCTATTGCTGTAATTTCCTTGTTTTGTTGACATACATTAGACTGACTTCTTCACAGCATGAAAATATAAAAACAAACACTGAACTACAATTAAGACCTGTGATGTTGTTCTGAATAATTAAAAGAATGAGGTGAATGTAAAAAATTACATTATTTTAAATCGTTAAGTGCATTTTGTAGCTTTGAGAATTAATAATTTGCAGCTGATGTCAATAACCTTACCTGGGCATGTGACGCTAACTAGAAGATCTACGCTGTCTGAAGCTCTATGAGACTTTAATCTGATCTTTATTTTTAAACAAGTCACTGTTTAAATCCACTTTCTAACTTTTCTTGAGTTTCAGACTATTTTCGTACTTTTTTAGCCTACACAGCAGAAAGTGGAGTGTTAAAACTGACTCTCACAGAATCAATTTTAACATTTTCTCTGGGTTTATATGAGTCCAATCTGTTCTGGAGTTAATTTAACATTTTTGGAAATGTTAATTAAGTAACACGGGAGCAAAGCCCCTGTTTAATCCCAAAATCAAGAGTTATATTAACGTTTTGAGAGTAAACATATAATGCTTTGAGGGTTATCCTGGTTTAGCTAAAAAACACACTTTTACACTTTATTTTAGTTAATTTAAAATGAAATTGTATACAAAACTGGTTCAAATGGGTCTTCTATTGCAGGAGTTTGAAGTGTTTGGTGTGAGGTGCCTAAGTTCAACCATATCAGTTCTGGCAACTAACCCCAACTCAAACTCCCATTTAACTTTCAAATGGTTAAAATAAAAACTTCTGTGTTAAAAACAACTCTGAAATATTTTACCCTGAATTTTAACCCTCTAGTTTTCCGCTGTGTATGTTTGCTAATGTGTGTATTGTGTCACCACGGTAACTGCTTAACGCTCTGCCAATACACATGCATGTCACTGCAAAGCATCAATAAACAGTTCTTTCATTGTCACATATTGTTGGAATATTCGAGTTTAGGGATTTTCATTTCAGCTGTTTTTATGTGGCCCCCTGAATAGTTAAATTCACCGTAACATTTTAGTGTAGCCTTCCTCAGACAACGGCCTCCTCAAGAAAAAAAAAAAAAAAAGCAATAGGTAAGTGTATTTTGTGACAGAGGCCAACATCACTTGAAATTCAGTCGATATGAAACTTGGGAAGTGTGACTGAGAGGTAATACACTCTGCTGAAGTGCCCTTGAGCAAAGCACTTGAGCTGAACTCTCCAGTAGAGCTGACAGGCGATGAGTTTTATTATGTCATTGCTTATAAGAGCGACTTTGTAATGCAATGTGACTTATGTAACTTAAATTTAAAGGTCCTATGTTGCACAAACTTGACTCTTGTGAGCTTTAAACCATGTTATAATGTCACCTTCTCAAAATCATTCCCGGAGATGTGTTTTGTTTCATTCACATATGTCTGAATAATCCTTTATTATTAGTTTGTCTGCATCTCTAAGGCTCAAAATGCTCCGTTCCACCTTATGATGTCATGAAGCAGTAGTTTTTAAGTTAACATCTACCTTTTATCTTCAGTGCAGTAGAGATTCAGGTCAGAAATCATCCAAATTATTCTAGTGAAGGTGTATGGAATTTAAAAACACAGTGGAGCACTTCTTGTATTACCATATGACATCACAAGGTGGAATCAAGTGTCAAGAGAAAGACTTAACCTAAATCTGCAGTGTTTGTCTGTTAAAGATGTGAATGAAACAAAACACAACATCAAATATGTTTATGATGAGAAAACAAAATTATAACATAGATCAAAAAAATTCATAATATAGAAAATTTTTGACAAATACTGTTAATTTGGAGAGATTTGTTCAAATAATTATTAAAAATGTAAAGAATGCCGGATCAGTCTATGTCATTTCAAGTTCTTTGTAGTATTATGTCCCACCTGTTTTAGTAACTAGCTGTAAAATCGACAAAGATGTTTTATGAGAAAGGGGGAAAAAATGAAACTGGTGCAAACTGAGTGATAGAAAGCTCATCTCCCAAGTCTCCGTAGTGTTGTGTTTGCCCAACTCTGCTCCTCTGTGACTGTGCGTGTGCGTAATGGACACGCGTGAGGTGAGGCAACAGTGCCATCCAGTGGACACACCTGTAACAACACTCCACATGCTCGCGACAAGAACTACTTCTACTTCAATTAGAAAAGTAAAACGCACTGTAAGTTTATATCATGGAATCGTTATCATTGATTTGAACACTACAGGCTCACTATTAATAACAGGCTAACATCTTTTTACAAAAACAGATTCGTCTTTTTTACTACAGAGAAATTATAAGCCTTGTCTGTTTTGGCCCCAAAAAAAAAAAAAAAAGACTTTGATTGCCAACATAATAAAGGACAAAAAATAGTAATTACAAATTAATTTTTTATTTATTTTATCTTTATTTAAACAGGACATCCCACTGAGATTCAGAAAAGAAACCTGGCAAAGGTAGCAGCCAAAACAACCAATACAAAACAGCAGAGGTGTGGACTTGTGAGTCGTGACTTGAACTCGAGTCAGACTTGAGTCATTATTTTTAGGACTTGAGACTTGACTTGATAAAATTTACTAAGACTTGGGACTCGACTTGGACTTGAAGGTCAATGAATTGGGACTTGACTCGGACTTGAAGTTTGTGACTTGAGAAGCACTTTTAAATCTGAATTCTCTGTATTCTGACTGTAATGATTCACACTAAGATCTTGTCTAGAAATATAAAAAGGGAAAAAATTGCATTTGTACAATTCTTATATACTCTATAAATACTCATATATAAAGATACTATGATTTTATAAGTACAGTTTATCTTAAAATTCATATAAATTGCAAAAATCTAAGCTCTATTTGGTACTTTGGTTTAAAGACTTGAAATGACTTGAAGCTCAAATCACACGACTTGGACTTGACTTGGACTTATGACCCAGTAACTCAAGACTCGACTTGGTCTTACATGTATTTGACTTGGGACTTGAGTCAGACTTGAGATGAAAGACTTGAGACTTACTTACGACTTGCAAAACAATGACTCGGTCCCACTTCTGCAAAACAGTAAAATCACAAAATATCACATTATAAAACCATTTGCATCTCTCAAGAAAAACACACTCGTGTCTCAGTCACCGCACTTTTTACCATTTTCATAAACTTGTGACAACACAGATTCTAATTTAAGGTCTTAAATGATTCCATGGAGCTGCGTAGGAAAAGGCAGATTTTCCCAACTCAGGGAGGCACCGAGGCACAGTGAAGAGCAGCTGTGAGGAGGAGCGAAGGCGGTAACTACCTGAGATGATGTTAAGGAGATTACTCAGGTACCCGTGAAGTTTCCCCAGTACAGATTTGTAAATACTGAATGTCTCATAACTGAATACATGTACCGAGAATAAATATTTTTGAGAACTTGTTTTCCAGTACAATTATGTTTCTTAAATCAAAGGAAAACATTATGAAATTTGATTATGTAATTTATGTTTTAAACTGCACAGAATCAATGAGAAAAATAGACTCTTGGGCTGAGTGCATGTGTTTTTTGGTGTTTTTTTTCGTCTCCAATTGGTGACAGAAAATACTTTAAAAACAGTAAAACAATGTGAAGCTCTTTGATAATTGATCATTTAAATGTGACTCAGTGTGAAAGTTACAAGTCAGATCTTTGAAGAGGCGACCATGCTCACAGTAAGAGAACAAGTCAAGGCATCTTTTAGCAATAAACACACTTATAACAGAATACATTAGAAAAATATATACAACAAAGATAAGTTTACTAACTGCTGAATAGGGATGTAACGATATTTTCAAAATATGCATCTCATGGTATGATATTTATTGTGATATTTTGTGTAGGCAAACAAAATTATGAATATGCTACTTGTCTGTCATAATAAAAATAATTAAGATTCAAAAGTGTGTAATAATAGTTATTTCTTCACGTAGATTGGACTGAAACAGAGCAAAGGATCATGGATATATGTAGTTCTCCTGATTTTTAGCTGTTGCTGCGTCATCGCAATGAATGTATGACCCATTGCATTATTGTAAGACTTTTGACAATACAATATCACCATATTTCCGTTATTAATACATCCATAATGTTAAACATTCCAAATTAAAATAATAACTCAATGGTACAAGTACAAAACAGAAACTATAAAATCCCTCTAAATAAATGTTATTAATGTAATTTCTACCCAAAAGCTGCTTCACAGTATGAGCGCCCTGTTTTTTGACATGTTTTATAAAGCTGTTTACAAAAAAGCCACAGTTAAACCCCCAAAGAAGAAAAAGGCAAATTCATAGTGCAGTCGTGCAGGGGCAAAAATAGCACAATCTGAGTTCAAAGTGGATGGACCAAAACTTCCAGAGGGAATCATTCCTCCTCCACTGTCATATGTGACTGAAGACTTTGATTACAAAATGTGATTGCAACGTGATTACAACTTCCACCAGTTTCTGGTGCAGATGTGTTTGGAAAATTGTTTATAAATATGCTGATAGCTTCCCAATTATTACATATGATTTCAAGTTTGAGGCATGCTCTGCATTTGAATAAACCAGGAAAGGTTATGACAAGCAGTGGTGGAGGAAAAGCTCAACAAAAGTAAAAATATGTGTACCAGAGCAGATAAATTAAAGTATTTAAGTACCTATTTAAAAATCGTAATTAAAGTAAAAGTATCTCAAGCAGAGTCTTAGAAGGCTTAAAATGTATTGATTTTGGACAACACTTTTCTGTTCTGTTGAAAAGTGTAGTGGAGTAGAAAATACATATACCCTCTTTCAAATGTAGTGAAGTAAAATGAAAAAGTATCTACTTTAAAATGTACTTAAAGGTGAAATTTTTTTGGTAGAGGGTCTGCCACCTGCTTGTCACTATAGAGAAATTATTGCTTTGCCCTGTAATGTTCCATGGTATGACATTAAACATTTCCATCTAGCATTTATCATTTATTCATTACAGATGTTTCTATTGCTTAAAAATACAGTAATTCCTTCTGTGAATAGGGGAGACTCTCCACAGCTCTATCTTGTGATGTAGTGACAGATACTGTAGGTGCAATCTACTGTATACTGTGGAACATTCCAGACAGAGCAATAACATTTCCATGGAGACAAGCAGGTAGCGAGCCCTCCAAAAGAAATGTTACTCAGTGCACCTTTAAATTAAGTACAGATACCTAAAATTCACGTTTGAGTACAGCGTAGTAGTACACTACTTGGTCAGGTAATTAAACATTACTCTTTCATTTATTAAATTACAGTCATTTGGTTTTGTAGAGTCACCTGCTCGTCTCCTTGGAAATTGCCATTTTGTGGAACTTTCCAGACAAAACATTTCCATGGAAAATAGACAGTTTTGTATCCTCGACCTAAAAACGTACAAAGTGCCCTTTAAAGTCGTCCGAATGATGAGGTAAAATAAACTTAAAACTCACAAAACTTTAAGGTGGGTTTCACTTTTGCGTCATCTGCTTTTGAAGTGAGCGATTCAGAAAAATTTGAGGGATGGAGTGATTCAAACTAGTTTTTGGGTAGAGGAGAGAAAAACAAGAGAAGGAGCTATGTTTTCCTAAAGAAATATGTGTGCCAGAGCAGCGGCTGATTTGAAAGGGCTGAGGGGGAACTGCCTGTGAATATTAATGTGGGTGAGAGCGTTAGATTCAAAACAAGAGGTAAAGACGCCAAGATGGAGGTAGCAGTAACATCTGTGAGACGAGGCATCGCTGGGAACAAGGCATTTTAAACACTGATCAATCTTAAAGGAAACTTAATGTTTGTTTTGTCATCACAAACAGATCTGGAGTTGTGTTTTGTTTAATTCACACATGTTCAACACAAGAAACATATTTGCATGAGTTATTCTCGCAAACAGAAAACCCTTTATTATTAGTCTGTGTACATCTCCGAAGCTGAAAATTCTCCTTCCACCTTGTGATGTCATGTGGCAATACAGGAAGTGCTCCAGTGTGTTTGTGAACTCCACACACCTTCACTAGAATCATTTGGATCATTTCAGCCCTGGAATTTCAAACCTCTACTAAACAAGAGGTAAAAGGCAGCTGTAATGGCCCTGTCACACCTTGATGATTTAGTCAGCGCATGCCGACGTACCAGAATTTCCTTAAAACTCTGGTATACGCTGAAATATCAGTGTTTTTTGTTTTGTTTTTTTGGTTTTTTTTTTATTTTGGACATATACATAATGTATTAGTAACTTATATAGAACGTTTTGATAACTTATAGATAACTTATACCAACTAATGCTTAGCGTGTGGCCGCCGTCCACAACTTATGTCCAGCGACAATCGGACTTATGTAAAGTGCACAGCAGCGTATCACAGATGATCACATGTCGTCACCTATTAAAAGGCTGCCACTCGACGATTCATAACTGCACTACAACAGCTGATCATACGTGCTAAGTTGCCATCACCCCGATCCAAGGTCTCACCCAGTTCCTTCTCCGCCGCTGATTTCTTCTTCTCCTGGCTCTATTGGCACGCAGCTGGTACAGAGACAAATCGACGAGATGATGCTGATGTTGGAGGACAGCTAGTATGTATTCTCGTCTCAGCCTTGCCGGACCCTCCATCTCTTGGATGAAATGTCTAGCGGGCAATACTACAGGGTCTGCTCACCATGAAGTTTGGAGGAGTACTGATTGTTTCTCCATTTTTAAATATACATTTCTTTACGTGCTGCCAATACACCATTATACAGTAGCTATAAGTTAGAAACACGTTCAGTAAGTTCTGTGGTTGTTGGAACATGTCAAATGCATACACCGATATGTGTTGGAAGTAAGTTCGATATAAGTTACACAACCTTGCATTTGAAGGATTTATGTCAGCAGCAGGGAGTTGTACTTCCTGATAAAAAGCTTGGCAGCAGTGGACTGATATATGAGAAAATAGTCCCTCAACATGCGGCATGCAAGGTTTTATTTCAAAAATTATTCTAGCAACATAGACATTTACATCGACAGTGTGGTGTTACAATAAATTTGCTTTGTGTTTTTTTTGGAGTGGGTAAGACTGTTTTTAGTGGCAGGATAACTATGGCCATTGACATGCACTAGCCTAGCACCAGCGACATCTGCAAATACAAGGACTGGATGGAATATTTTAAAAAAGTGTCTCCACACGTCTCCAACACGCTGGTTCACTAGGAAATGAGATCCTATGTCCAAAATTCTGGACTGTCTCTTTAACGCTTTGTACTACGACCAAAATCTCCATTTCAACCATATTTATTTTACTTGCCACCCATCTGTATTAAATATTATTAGAACAGATTATTATTAGAACATTGTGGTATCATCTGAAACCCAACCATAAATGAATATAACTGTATATTGTATTGTATTCTGACTTAATTGATATATGATATGATTTAATTATTATTTCTACACAGATTATTGCATAAATCCATAGTTGACTGACCTGACGTGAGCCTGGACGTGCCCACAATAGAAGAGGATAAAAGGAGCCATTTCTAATATGTAACTGGTGTTAGGAGCCTCTCGGTGAGCTGATAAGAATGTCTGCCATTTTAATACTTAAACCTTTAATCCTTTCAACACAAAGTAATTAGTGCCTTCCACATAGGAACCAATGCTAATGTTACCGTGGGCAACTGGGTTCGTTAGCCCACACATCGTTAAAACCATATACAGTCGATGATTATAATACAAGAACCAAGTATGTTTGTGCAAATTTTACGTTCAAAGCTGGATTGTGTAACTCTTCTGGTGGAGCGT
This sequence comes from Boleophthalmus pectinirostris, assembly GCF_026225935.1. Lineage (NCBI taxonomy): Eukaryota > Metazoa > Chordata > Actinopteri > Gobiiformes > Gobiidae > Boleophthalmus > Boleophthalmus pectinirostris. The sequence continues at coordinate 24,421,453 of NW_026571175.1, read as the reverse complement.
CCATCAAACGCTTTTCTCCATGGAGATGTTATTGTTTTGTCTGGAATGTTTTGCAGTATGGCATTAAATCTTTCTATAATCATGGAGACCAAACCAGAGCAAGGTTACAGGTCAGATCTGTGGAAAGGCGACCCCACTCAGAATCAGAATGTCTGTTTTTCGACGTATTTTTGTGCTATAAAACCACCTGTAATTTAATAAATGTAAGGTAGAGCTGTTTAATGTCATACTGTGGAACATTTCAGACAGAGACATATCCAATCAGGTCTCAGACCCCTTTAAATATCCAAAATTATATTGAAATGCTTTTTAACTGTGACCCAAAGCACAACATGGAATAGCAGCTATAATTCAAAAACATTGGCCAACTCAAACTTGAATTTAAGTGTCAGTGTCGGCAGATGAAAAAAGCAGCTTTGAAATGACATACAGAGGTGTAATATATTTCCTAAAAATATTTTCAGAAAGTTATTCGAATATTGGCCTGAGGAAATTACAACATGACCTGCAACTGCTGCTGTTTATAAACCTTCTAAACCTTTATTGCACAATCTGAAGGTTTGGGAATGAAAGTTGTATTTTACCCAGATGAGCTCAAGCCAAACTTGTTCAAATTCTGGCCAGATACTCGCTTGCATGTGCACTTGAAACTGCGCGCGCGTGTGTTCGTGTGTGTGTGTTCGTGTTCGTGTGTGTGTTCGTGTTCGTGTGTGTCGACATGTCAAATTGAACTGTCATGGCCAAAATGGACACTTTGATCATTTCATGTTCTGAGATGGGGAGGGGTGGGCTGAAGAGGGGCTGAAGAGGATCCAGCGAGGGCAAAATAAGAAGAAAGTGAAATTGAGGAAAACTTTAAGTTAAGATTTCTTTAGAATTGACTGATGTAATAAAAAAAATAATAATAATAAAAATCACGCTTTTGACTTTGTATTGCATATTTACAAATCCGTGAAGAAGGAATCAATTCTTAATTTAAAATAATAATGCATAGATGAAAACTATAATATTGTGCCTGTTTGTATAGGTATATAGAATGGGTAATGTGTATGTAATGAAGAGAATTATAACAAAAGAAGTTTGGAGCAACACATTTCAAAACTCATCTAACAACCTTCTGCACTTCTGATGTTCCTCGTGGACATTTTGTTCAGCTTTTTTATCCTCATATTTAAATTGCATATGACAGGTTTTGATGGTTCACTAATAATTTCTACTTAATTTGGTGGGATAATACCTGCTGTATATATAACTTACACTTTTACAAGAAGCAATTTCTGCTGAATTGCTGAAAATTACAGGAAGTGGAGAGTTCTGGAGAGTTAGGGAAAATTACTGTCCAAATGTTCAGCACAATTAATACGCAAAAAACACATTTTTCTGATACTTTAAATTCTGATTAAAACTAAATAAAGCTGTTTTATTGTATGCTTATTTGTCAAATAATATTATCTGTGTACATTAGAGGACTTTTGACCGAGTGTACCATATGGTTGCTAGGTAACACTTAAGGAATTCTCTAGTGGGATGTCATGATTTCCAACCAGGAATGAAATTGTAAAACTTTTAGTAAAACCTTAAATATAATGATCTTCAGTGTGCTTTAGTCAAATGATCAGTCCAGCCTGTCATCAGCACTTTAAGTTTAGCTACTATTTCAGTTCCAAAGCAATGTCCTATTTTTTCCATTTTTGTCATTTACATGAAATATGGCAAATAAATATGGATGTAACAATATCCAAATCTCACAGAACGATATTTTCACAATATACATCTCACGGTACGATATTTATTACGATATTTTGTGGAAGCTAACAAATTGTGAATATGTTACTTTTCCCTCTTAAAATGTGTTGACAAGACTTAATCCAAAGAACTGAGATTTAAAAGTGCCTAGAACTGCTATTTCTTCATGTAGTTTGCACCAAAATGGAGCAAAGGATCATGGTCAATGTAGTTCCATCTGTTTTTTAGCTATTGCTGCACCATAACAACGAATTTAAGCCAGGGGTCTCCAACTTGTAGCCTGGGACCCACCACTGTGCTTAATAACAAAAATTTGGTCAATTACATGCCTGTTACCATTGTAAATGCGTAATTTTGAAGCCCAACTGAGTGCACAAATAAATGAACAGTGGTTTATGTTTTATAGGCATCTAACTCTACCTAAAGGCTCCCCCTCTTTCTTAAAATCATCTCAGTTTCTTGTGTCCGCTAAAATTAGTAGCTCGCTGGCATTATTGTTTTGTAAAGATAGCTTACCGGAGGAAAAAGGTTGGAGACCCCTGATTTAAGCAAAAAAACAACAACTTGTGATTCAATATATTGTGATGGTCCACGATATTATTGAGAGACTTTTGGCAATACAATATCACGATATTTTGGTTATTGTTACATCCCTAAAAATAAAGAATAAAAAATAATAATATTAAAAATTACAATTTAATCTTTGTAATGTTAAATGAAAGTTGTCGGCCATGTTGTTTATTGATCAATTTCCAACTAAATGGCTGATTGCCCAAACGTAGGCCCAGCTGTTGCTCACTGTTAACCGCTCGAAAACAGAAGCTACAGCAAAACCAGTGAATGCCCCATGAGGAGGGACAGGCAGATATTCTATCGATACCAGGATGAAAGCCACGTACTGATGGGGCAGTGCTCACATCACACGCTTCTTACCCAGGATTCATAGCGTGAGATGAGTTCCCGCCATTCCTTTCATCTCCACAACACGAGGTAGTGGTCCATCAGAGCCGAGCCGGGGGGAGACTCCGCTGGTGATAGCCGCACATGGACATTAGCATTTCGCTCGCTCACAGCTCCCCGCGGCTAGCACACGGACACGCTAGCGCAGGACACGCCACATGCTAACTACAAAGTGTTCGCTTGTATCTGCGTATCCACGGTGATCACAGAAAGCGGCGCTCTATTGGATTCCAATCACACTGAAATGAACTGCAAAAACATGCACAAAAACACAAAGGACACACTGAAAGGGCCCATATTACACTATTTTCTATGTTCTAGCTTTGTTATAATGTTGTTTCCTGATCACAAACTTACCTGGAGTTGTGTTTTGTTTCATTTAAACATGTTTAACACACAAATCCTGCGTATTTAAGTTTTTCTTTCAGCGCTGTAAAAAAAACAATATCTAGGTAAGTTAAAATGGCCTAAATTAAGAACATTTGACTTTACTGGAGTAGATTCAACTTGAAGTAAAATTATCTATCAATGGAATACTTTTTTTTTTCTTAATTCAAGCAACATTCGATTTTGTTTCTTATTTTAAGTGCAAAAAGGTTTTTTTTCCTTTTTCTTATTTTAAGTGTAGCAAGATGTATTTTCATAATTTAAGTACAAAAAGTCTTGTTCCACTGGCAGATAATTTTCTCATACTGAAATCATAAAGCTTTCCTAATTCACGTCATTTTAACTTGACTAGATTTTTTGCAGTGAACCTGAAAACACTTGTTCCACCTTTCAGTGTAATACAGGACATGATCCTCTGTGTTTTTAAACTTCATACTCATACCCATCATTTGGATAATTTCAGACCTAGAATTGCCAATTTATACCAAACTAAAGATAGCTGTTATCTTGAAAACTACCGCTTTGTGACATCGCAAACTGGAACAGAGCATTTACAGTAGAGTGACCAGATTTACAGGGTTAAAAACTGGGACACACCTGAGTGGGGATGGTTAATATAAATAAAATTGTGAAAAGAGCACGTAACATTGTCCATTTTCGACTCATTTTTGGGTCAGTCATAATCTGAGGGACTGTTGTTGCATTTTTTCTTTGTCTCATGGTCATTTTCAAGCATGGTTTGATTGATATATTTATTTTGGGCAAGTAAGACATCCACAGTCTTGCACAATGGAACACGCAACATCAGTGAAATCATAACAGAAATAACCACACACAAAAAAAGCCCAAAAAGGAGTTGGAAGAAGAAAACTTATTTATTCCCACCCTCCTCCTCTAATTTAACATGATCTTTTTTAAATTTATTTTTCAGACATTATACATTAAACTATATCAACTACATACAAAGGCGGACAATGAGTAACTGTTACAGCTTGGTAACAATATTTCATCATATTGCAATAATACATAAGCAGAGCAACAATGGTAACGGATTCAAGAAACAGGAAACTACAAGAATAAACCAGCACTACAGAAGGCAGTATTGTTCTAATATTAAGACCAGCTCTCTATATACTGTGACCAGACCATATGTTTATATAATAACTTGAATTTACGGATATTTTGGCCTTCCTTGAGATGTGTATCCAGACTGTTCCAGAGTTTTACACCACATATAGTTTGAACATTGGGCAATTTGAAATTTCCATATTCGTCTGTATTTTAGCTAAACAAATGACAGTATATTCTGCTCTTTACTCTTGGTGAGGATCAAAACAAACTGAGACAAATCACTGGTTTTGTATTAATCTGCTGGGACGGGATGCAGGGCTCAAACCTGGAAGCCTGATTCATCAGATGGTTTCACTTTGTAGAAACTGTCTGACATTAGGATTCGTTCACTCAACGGTACGTGGGTAATTTGGTCATGACGTATGTAATGCACCACTAACGGGGCTGACTGGTATATTAAGCTTTTCCCAAATCCCATAGGAAGAAGGGCGATAACATCTTTCCCCTTGATAAAATTCACCAAACATTCTCTTTGTTCCAGCTTTAAATCCTCGATCTTGAGAATAATTGCCAACACAGAATGTAAGGTTCTTCAGTCAGGGTGTAATGATATTAAAGTCAAAGTCTCATGATGCGATATCATCACTGTATGAACCTCACAGTAAGATATTTATTGCAATATCATGGGAAAGCTCATGCTATAGTGGGGAGGCTCACAATTAGGGATTTAACAATATACAAATCTCTCAGTTTTCACGATATACATCTCATGGTACAATATGCATTGTGATATTTTGTGGTTAAAAGTGCTTACAACTGTTATTTTTTTCTTGTAGTCTGCACTGAAATGGATCAAAGGATCGTGGTTGATGTAGTTCCCCTGTCTTTTTTTAGCTATTGCTGCATCATAACTCTTAATTTAAGCAAAGAGACTTGTGATTTGGAAAACTGTGATGGTTCATGATATTATTGTGAGAATTCTGACAATATGATTCATGATATTTTGGTTATTGTTACATCCCTACTCTTTGCTGATTGGCTATTGCCCAGACTCGCACTTCCGGGATTCTTGCAAACCGTCTAGTGTATTCCAATTCCTGACCTAGTCACTGGAGAGAAATTAAATTGAGTGGAGGCACTAGGTCGCGGCAGCCTGGTTACAAACTGGGGTGGTCCTGGGTAAACATCTGGTCACCCTAATTTAGAGCTATGGCGAATGAAACACAACTCAAGATATGTTTTTGAGGAGGTGACAACATTATAACATGGCTTATTGCTCACAACAATCAATATACTGTAATACAGGACCTTTGTGTTGCATTTTTTGTATGAAAAGCGCTCTTTAAATAAAGTCTGATTGATTGATTGACCTTTAATATTTTCCTTGTCCTTTAATTGACTCTTCAAAGGAACATGAACTCTATAGGCTACATTTTAATACCACCTCATGTACGCTAACAGTTGGTCCAGCCTGTTGGTTCTAAAGAGAAAAAAATGCTTTGTTTTTGATGACGCGGCTCTTTTGCTTGACTGCCTCACTCAGATCCACCACTTTCACAGACCAATGGGCTCTATACGGCACCAAGCATGTGTGAAACTTTGATTGCTTCTCCCTCCCCAGCACCACGTCTCCTCTGCCATGCCTCTGCTCCATCCATTTTTACTCTCTCTCCTATTACAATCTGTCCATCTCCACATGGGATTTGGATTTTACATAGTCGGGATCCTGGAGACGGGAGGTTTTGGGTGGGCCGAAGGGACAGATGCATAGATGGAGCGACATCTGATGCTGGCTCGCGGGGGCAGTCATGAGTACAGTAACAATCTGTAAGCACATTCACAAACCCACACAGACCGAGCGGGCACAGAGCGCAGGGGGTCTGGGCACACCGAGACTGACTATATAAACAGGAAATGGATTTATTCTTTATGTGCCAATTGTGCATCGCCATTTTCATATCATGAATATATGTGCTGTATTTTTACTATTTCAGGTCGAAGCACCGCAATGGCAGAATTTTAGAGAGATGAACCTGTGAAGAAGTGTGAGCACCCGGGCACCCTTTTTCAGTGGTGGAACGTAACAAAGTAAAAGTAAAGTACTACACTTAAAGGTCAATTACGCAAACTTGAGATTTTAGCCATGTTAAAATACTGTTACCTCCTCAAAAACACACCTGGAGTTCTGTTTTGTTTCATTCACACGTTTGAGTAATCTAGCTTTATTAATCTGTCTACATCTTCCAAACTCAAAATGGCTCTGTTCCACCTTGTGATGTCATCTAGTGGTAGTTTCAGTGTTAATTGCTACTTTACTTTGGGAACAGTGTTGGGAGTAATGTGTTATAAAAATAACAAATTACTGTAATGCATTTTTTTTGCTGTAATGCAGTAATGTAACGCATTATAGGGAAAAAAAATGTTAATGTTTACTCGGTACAAATATCAGTAACGCGCATTACAATGCATTTTTAACCTGGATTGAAGTGGTGGGTTTTTTGTTTTTCTTCATACAAATTCTCAAAAATCATAGCGAGATCAGCAGCGGTGAAACGCCAGAGATGCGCCCGCATAGACCGTCAGGTGACCGCGAACGAAAGGACCGGGGCAGAACTCCACGCTCCACGGGGCTAACTGCAGCTGACACCGGATCACAATTTGCAAGCACCCTATCTGCAAGGCGCTTCCAAGTTCTAGTCCAAGATTAGTCCTGGTTTGGTCCTGGTTTAGTCCTGGTTTAGACCTGGTTCAGTCCTGGTTCAATTCTGGTTTAGACCTGGTTCAGGTCTGGTTTAGACCTAGTTTAGTCCTGGTTTACTCCTTGGTTCAGTCCTGGTTTAGACCTAGTTTAGCCCTGGTTCAGTCCTGGTTCAGCTCTGGTTTAGACCTGGTTTAGACCTGGTTCAGTCCTGGTTCAATTCTGGTTTAGACCTGGTTCAGGTCTGGTTTAGACCTAGTTTAGTCCTAGTTTAGCCCTGGTTCATTTCTGTTTTAGTCCTGATTTAGTCTTGGTTTAGTCCTGATTCAGTCCTGGTTTAGTCCTGGTTCATTTCTGTTTTAGTCTTGGTTCAGTCCGGGTTCATCTCTGGTTCAGTTTTGGTTTAGTCCTGGTTTAGACATGGTTTAATCCTGGTTCAGTCCTCGGTTGAGTCCTGATTTAGTCCTGCTCAGTCCATATACGGCAAAAAGTTCAGTATCTTCGCAGTTATTTTGGTGAGAGTAACTTAAAGTGCTGCAATAGTAATGCAATGCCTTCCATTTTAAATGCAGTAATATTGTAATGTAACGAAGGTGTAGTTGATGTAGTTTAAAAACCAGATGAGTTCCTCTCTCAAACAGAAAACACTCTGTTGCACCTTGTGATGTCATGTGAAAATGCTCCACTGTGTTTTTAAACTCCATACAGCTTCACTAGAACCATTTAAATCATTTCCTCCCTGGAGTTTCTAACATGTAAGTGTAACCGCACTGAACTTGGCCTGTGCAAAATCCCAGCTTGGTTCGGCATTCGTAGGTCGCAAGAATATCAAACTTTTGATAAACGTTTGAAATCCATCTCCTGAGGGTTTTGCTCTGTTGAAGTAGTTCCACGAGCTGATTTGCCAGAATCTGCCAGACTGTACATGCGCGGACACATAAGTGAAAACAGGATATGAGGTTGTGAAGGACGATGGCGCCGGCGAGTGTTTTGGACACAGGACATGGAGGCGCAGCTAATCGAGCTCAGAACAAAAGCTTGGTGAAAAACTTGATGCTACTTACCTCCAGTTCCTTCTGAAGAACTGACAACCCATACTGTCCACATCTACGCAGCCATTTCTTTGACCATATTTGTCACCTCTGCGATTTGGTCGTACAGTTTAAGTTGGGGCTGAGTGACATGACCGAATATATCTCACAGTGTACGCCCGGCATTAGTTACATGCTTACCTATGTTCAGAGTTCAGTTTTCAGGTTTGTGCTTTATTTACGGTATAGTCACGGTCCCTTTAAGACCCGTTGACGTTTGAGGCACGCTGTTCTGTTTACCTTTAGCCATTGTGTTGTGATTGTGAGTTCAGTTATATAAAGCGACACACGACTGAAATGTGAGAAGTTGTCAGCTCCTTTTTATTACGCACAACTTCCACAATACACAAGTAATACTGACAGCGCTAAAATCAGTAGTGCACCTCATGCCCATCTCTCGGAAACTGGCAACATGCTCATCACAAGAGGGCGCTACTCAACCAAAATGTATTAGACTAATAAGAGTAATGACAAGTGGAATCAAATACCATGGAATCATATTACATAAGATCTCAATGTGAAAACAAACAAACAAACACTTATATACTGTGACTTATGTGGGGAAAAAAGGTGCTGAACAAATTGCAAATAAAAAATATATAAATAAAAGGTTATTGAAATATGTGTGAATGAAGCAAAACACAACTCAAGGTATATTTCTGAGGAGCTATTTTTAAACATTTGTGGTTTTCTGTTTGAGGATTTCTTTTAAAATCATCACCCACGGACTCTCGATAGGCCGTTGTCTCCACCTGAGATTATATCACATACAATCATATAAAATCATATTGAATCATATGGAATGCCACAACCTCTGATCACCCAATGACCTTGCGACTGCACTTCTCTCCTGCACAATAAATACATGAGTGTGCCATTGTGGTGTCAACTTTAATAGAAATTCATGTGAAGTCTAAATGGGAAATATGCCTTTGAATATGCACCCGCACACATACCATGGGTAATTCCTGAATAATGTATGTTGGCTATACATTCCAAGTCATGCATGTCAAACACCTGCAAAAAGCTATAAACGGCTCAGAAATGGCGTACACAGGGAGGTCAGTGTGTGTGCAAATGGGAACAGTTAACCTTGGAGGGCGGGACAAGGGCAAATCCGGCTAACTTCTCACTCCATCACTAGACGACATGAGCTGAGAAGAATGGCACAGAGAGCCTCAAAGACGGATGAGAAAAGGTTCAAGATTGAGATAGGACAGCCCTGAGTGACAGAGCTCTATAGAGGCAGACCACAAGGCAGAATCAGAGGTGGAACGTAACGAAGTAAAAGTAGCAAAGTACTGCGTTCACGTATACATTTTAGGTATCTTTACTTTACTTGAAGGTGCACTGTGTAACTTTTTGGTGGTCCCTCATCCTAAGGATATGTCATTACTTTTCCTGGAATGTTCCACAATATGACATTGAACAGCTCTACCTTACATTTATTCAATTACTGGTGGTATTATAACTCAAAAATACCTAGAAAAACTGGCAGTCTGACTGTGAGCTGGGTTGCCTCTCCACAGATCTGACCTGTAACTTGGTCTCAGTAGCAAAGTTAAAAATTTGGAGGTCCTAGGCAAAGTTGAGTTTGTTTGGGTTTTTTTTATATTTATTGTCTGTTTTTTCCCCATTGTTCTCGAAACATGCACATCTCTATTTGAATTATGGTGGATTGGAAACTTGTTTTATTAATTCAGAAGCCAACTAGATAACCAGAGCTGAAAGCAGTTTTATTTTTTTCCTAGTACAATTACATTTTTGGTTACATCCATCATATATGATTATGACTGTGTTCAAATCAGGGTCAAGCTGACTGGTCCATTTTAATGTCAAAGGGGGGTTGCTTTGACAGTTAAAATAGATTTGACAAATCATATACTATTTTGATGTTTTGTTTTGTTTTTTTTTTTTAAGTAAAACTGCTCTCATTTAATGTCATATTGAGAGAAAAAAATCTAATTGCTCTGAGGCCTTGGCCATTAATGGAAATGGCAAGGGGAATTGTTTTGGGGGCCTCTCCAGGTCCGGGGGCCCTAAGAGGCCACCTACTTTTGCCTAATGGTAGCTCCGCCTCTGCTTGGTCTGGTTTGGTCTCTATGAAGATAAAAAAGATTTAAAGCCACACTGTAAAACATTCCAGACAAAGCAATAACATCTCCATGGAGAAAATCATTTGAGTGACCCTCTCCCAGAAAAGTTACATAATGCACCTTTAAGTAGATTTTTAAGTGGATACTTTTTACTTTTACTTCACCATATTTGAGAGAGAGTGTCTGTACTTTCTACTCCTCAAAATTTTTCAACTGGGCTGAAAATTAAAAGTAATTTTTTTTATTATTGTTTGAGACTTGGTATAAAGCCTTAGGGGTTTGTTTTAACATGGTCATATAGTCTGAGAAAAAAACTCAATCTTTCATAGTTTCTGTTCAAAATTGAAAACTACTGTCTCATGACATCATAAGGTGGAACAGAGCATCATGAGTCTTGACTAATAATGCAGGATTACTCAAAAGTGTGAATGAAACAAAACACAACTCTAGGTATATTTTTGAGGCGGTAACAACACTGTAACATGGATTAAAGCTCACAAGAGTGAATTTTGTATAATATAGGCCCTTTAATTATATTGGTATAGACAGTCCTACCGTGTTGATGCATGTTTTAGGCTGACTGGGTAACCCTGAACACAGAGAAGTAGCCTGATAGAATACAAATTTCATTCATATTCATATTCATTGCGTCATATTTCTCTGTGTGTTTATCATTGGTTTAAGAGATACACAGACAGCAGTCTTGTGCAGTTCAAAACAAACAGCTCTGGACTGGTATAAAGCAGGTGTGATTGGGGAGAAAACAGCATTGGTAATGATTTTCAGTCAGTCAGCAGTGCGGAACAGTGCTCCCTGTGTATTTATGCGGGCGCGTCCAGCCAAAAAAGATGCATGAAGAAATAAAAGATTTTTATGGGAGTGCCGTTACGGAGGGAACTGTCTCACTGTCTTGATATACAGCCTGTTTCTGTATACTCCATATTCTTCCGACCTGTTGCCTTTGTCTGATTTCTCCACTGAAGATGAATTAGCATTTAAATGAGACGCTTTGCTTTCACTTTATACTAGTGCTAAATTATGTGATGTATCTGCTTTGATTGAGTTGAGAGCACTGGCTTTTTTAGTGTTATTGACCCAGGAAGAGGTTATAATTTTTCATAAGCATCCGCAGTTATGATGCACATTGCTCTGCAAAAAACAACATTAAAGCCAGGTAAGACTTAAATGAATAAAATTTTACTTTATTTGAGTAGATTCAACTTGGCAAGAAAAAGTATCTATCAGTTGTACAAGTGTGTTTTTCTTAATTCAAGCAACATTAGATTTTGTTTCTTATTTTAAATGTTAAGACTTGCTGTTTCTCTTATGTTAAAGGCACCACATATTGCCTCCGCTCTATTTCATTCCTTTCCAGCGACTAGGTCAGGAATCAGAATACACTAGACGGTTTGCAAGAACCCCGGAAGTTGTAGACCGCGCACCAGCCAGTCATTGAAAAGCTGTGAAGCCATGACGTCAAACTCAAGAGCCTGTCTGGGTCGCTGTGGTTGTGGAACAACACGACAGTAAACAGCAGTGGAGATGGATGTAGACCATAGACCGCATATATGAGTGGACATAGCTAACACACTAGCTGACACTGGCTCCATTTGACTTACATTAAGATCTTGTTGCCCCTCTCTCTGTAACTGCTGCATTGAGCCTTGTCATTTTGGTCTTAAAATGTTTGTATTAACCCGCTCTACATGATTCATCATTTGAGTGGCCCTGAACGCTATAGGTGACTGTGACAAAGTGGGCCTTTATCCCATTTTAAATTCACATTAGTTTATGTTAAACATTTTGACTTTGAAAGGGGACTTAGGCCCAGGAAAAGAAATCCTCACTTTGCTTTGAAGGTTACCTGGAAAGTCACCTGGGGGAGGCACTTCCTGCTGGGCGGGATATAAAGCAAAGCAGGTGTTGGCAATTAGGGAAGAGATGTTTGGTGCTTTTGATTTGAGTCACTTATTTTCTGTTTTTGTACTTTATTTATACTCCTCCAGAAGTCTGTTTTAAAATTAATTTTGTCTGGTTAAAGACATTTTTTGTTGTCGTCTCCCTCCTACTTTGACCACGATGGGCCAGCTTCCCCATAGTGACGTCACACTCACTTAGTCCACTTCTTTTATACAGTCTATGACGTAGACGAAGGCATACATTCTGTGTTGGCAACGATTCCCGAGGTAAAGGATTTAAAGCCAGAACAAAGAGAATGTTTGGTGAATTTTATCAAGGGGAAGGATGTTATTGCCCTTCTTCCTACAAGATTTGGCGCATTACATACGTCACGACCAAATAGCAGCAATTGGTTAAATTAAAAAAGCACTCGCCTACCTCTGAGCGAACGAATCCTAATGCTGTTATGTCAGATGGTTTTGTGAAATTGGCTGATGAATCAGGCTAGCACTGGGTAACTTTTCCCTGTCAAATGTTTTTCTCCATGGAGGTGTTATTGCTTCATCTGGAATGTTTCACAGTATTGTATTAAACCTTTCTATCTTCATGAAGACTAAACCAGAAGTTAGGAAACCTCACAGTCTCAATATTTGTTTTCCTCTGTAGTTTTGAGCTATAAAACCTTCTGTAATAGAATAAATGTAAGGTAGAGCTGTTTAATTAATGTCATACTGTGGAATATTCTAGGCTGAGCAATGCCATATCCATAGAAAAAGCAGGTGACAAACCCTCCACCAGAAAAGTTAGACAATTAATCTTTAATGACGAAAATAGCCTACAATTTCTTGACTCAATATCTGTATGCCCACCTCTGCAGGAGACTGTAGCGAGGACAGGGACACATCTTTGTATCCAGGAGGTCATTCAGAAACAGAGCCAAGTACATCCTATGATAGTCCTGAATGAAGACAGTCTTTTCCTCCTCCCCTCTGCGCTGGTTTCTGCGGCGCTCCCCAACTGAGAAACTCCATAAAGAATGATGGATGTTGATGGAAACATGCCGAGTGGTGATTATAGATCTTTGCAGCGCATTGTGGAAGGGCACGGGCACACACACAGACAGACAGACAGACAGATGGGATCAGAATGGTTAACAGCGCCACACATGTCTGATTAATGGAACTGCCATGCCCCCTAGTGGTACTTTTGAATAGGCCCGTTTCTAATTATCAGTCAAGCATGAGTAAAAGTGCAAATACTGAAGCAAAAAATATTCACGTAAAAATATCACCTGAAAAAATCTACTTAAGTAAATGTATTGAAGTATCCTTTTAAAAATGTACTTAAAGCTGCATTGTGTACATTTCCTGGTGGGGGTCTGCCAACACTTTTCTCCATGGAGATGTTATTGCTTTCTCTGGAATGTTCACAGTATGGTCTTAAACCTTTCTATCTTCAGGGAGATCAAACCGGACCAAGTTACAGGTCAGATCTGTGGAGAGGTGACCCCGCTCACAGTCAAAATTAGTGTTTTTCTAGGTATTTTTGAGTTATAAACCCACTTGCAATTGAATAAATGTAAAGTAGAGCTGTTTAAAGTCATACTGTGGAACATTCCAGACAGAGCAATGGCATATCCATAGAAACAAGCAGGTTCTCAACCAAAAAGGTACATAGTACATCTTTAAAGACTAAAAAGTAAAAGTAATTTGTATATATTTTGATGTCTTATAACGCTTAAAATGTAGTGGTTTTGATAAAGATTTGTCATTCATTTTGTGCATTATTTTTTTCTCCTAACTGTTTTATTTGATTGGTTTTTGTTTGCCCAAATTATAAATGTGTTCAAAATAAACCTTCAGCCTTTTCAGCAGGTCTCAGACAATAGTAAAAACATATTTACTTTTCAGTCCAGTTAAAAAATGTAGTGGAGTATAAACTACCAATGTCTTTTCTCAAATGTAAATAAAAAGTATCCATGTTAAAATCTAAAAGTAAAATAAAAGTAAAGTACAGATATCTAAAATGTATGCTTGAGTACAGTACTTTCACTACTTTTAATTTGTTATGTTCCAACACTGATTTTATTTTTCATAGTGCAGTGTTTTATATAAATGTCATTGTATGTGTTGAAAGTATTTGTGAGTGTTATGAGTGTTTATATATTTGATTAAGACAAACTGAATTAATCCTAAGTATCCTCCAATGCTCTGAGTGACAAAAGTGGTTCTAAAATATGTTGTGAATTATATTGTTTGTTATACAGTGGAGAATGAGGTACATATTACTGTAAAGGCATTTATTTGACATGATTTGGAACAGAGCACTTTGAGCTTTGGAAATGTAGACAGACTAATAATAGTATATAAAACAAAACACAAGTCCAGTTAAGTTTCTGAGGAGGTAACAGCATTATGAAATGGCTTAAAGCTCAAAAGAGTCCATTTTGTGTAATATTAATGTACCCTTGAATGTTACTGTCTATTGTATGTCATTTTTTTCTAAACTTTGACTGAAATCGTAGGAATGAAAATGGCTCCTTTTGACATGACGTCATTACAGCGGTGGGCACATAACCTGATTTAGACTCTTCCTCAAAGACAGTAAATTTCAAACTTTAATATCAGCGAGATTAAAAGTGGGGAGAAAGGTGCATTAAAAGATGAAGTATCCACTCATATTTTTTGCACTGGGGGATTTGGAGATTTAGGAGGGCCTTAGAGCAGCCCAAGTGTGTTCACCTTCAGTCTGGAGAAGAGCAGTGAGAGAGCAGCCCCGGGGTCTATTCAATGGGGACAGACTATTCAGCAATTTGGCTAATGTATGTGACTGCTGGGTTACCACAGGGAAGAGACGAGAACATCTCCACGGAAACCATTTTATCACTCCTGACAATGGAATGGGAATTGAATGCATCACAGAAAGATCTGCCCTCCCTTTTCATTTATCTAAAATGTATTATATTTTTCTTTTTGTATCCCTTTGGCATTATAGTTACGCTTCATCATAACCACATGGATAATGTATCTGTGGTCCCTTTGCCATGAGGACAAGGATGTAAATGGTAATATTGTCTTTTTCAATATTAACATGTAACTGCTCAATGACCTCCACCAAAGTCCATTCACTACAAGCTCCATAGATAACACCCTAGATGATATAAATCCATAGACTAGATCATTTTTCAATAGAAAATAAACAGAAAGAAGAAAGAAGAGAAAATAAGCCAGGTGTTGCTGCGTGTGAATAGTTCAGTTTAATTTAAGTAAAGGAACATGAGTTTTCAATGAATGCCTAGATTACAGTTATAAAACTCTATAATAATTGAATGACGATTCAATAGGAAATAAATTGTGTGATTTCTCTGCACATTTGAGACTGTGTCCTTGCCTTGGTGCTTTATTGAAGTTTTCTCACTTTATTGGACATGGAAAAGCCCTTGCCATCATCGCTTATGGGGTTTAAAATGGACAGATGAAGAGGTGCAGGCTTATGAAGCAGACTGAGTCACTGGTCTGTGGACAGTAGTAAAGAGGAGAGAAAAGCATCTCTCAATGATACAGCAGCACTCAAAGACGGGCAGGGTCACGGCTGACACAAAAACTGCAGATTTATGAAGCAATGGTCCCTTGGGAAATGTGCCCACAGAGCACTCTGTGGGATGATCACACTCACTTCACAGCCACTGTATTCCACATATGTTCCCTGCAGACAAGGGAGGAGAGCAATGGCATGGTGAGTATACCCAAACGTTGTAGACTATATTCAATATTAATATAAAATACATTTTAGTTAGCCATGGCCATTAAAGTATAATATTAATTTAGGCCTATAATGTATGATTTTTCTCTCTCTCTCTCCTTTAAAGAATGGGCTGTGTGTAATCTGCAGAATTTAAAAAATCAGATTTTTTTATTTATTAATTTTTTCTAAACAAGTTAAATATTTGCATGTGAACGAAATTATGTTCAATCATAATTAAAAGAAAATGTATTTCAGAGTAGGCCTATGACATTGACCCTCATTAAGTTAAAGATGTTGACAAATTGCTTGAGTAGGTACTTTACAACGAAAGAGGTTGATGCAACAAATTAAGAACGAGCATGGGTTTAAACACCTTTAGGCTTATTATTATTTTGAGGGTATAGCGTCTCATTTGTAATAAATAATATAGATATAATATAAGCCTTCACTCTCTCATGACCATTTCACAACCCTATGTTTTGTTTTGTTTTCAATTATTGAATTTTTGAGTAGTTACGTAAAATCTCGCGAGACTTCCACAACTCCCGTTCATAACCAGGAAACGAATTGTGGAGAGAAATTCACTGATGCTACTCACGCTTTGATCGTCCAGCTTTACGTTTCTATTGCCCATTATATCCGTCAGTTAAGTACAGTAAAATGCCTTTATTTTATTCGTTGTGCGTGGATACAAATAAACGATGCCGTCGTGTTTGAACGCTTGGGAGTGAATGGGGGAGGCAGCGGCCAATGATCCAGCGGCGAGTGTCCTGTCAGCGCCTCCTCAGCCCGCTCCGGTACGTGACCCTGCACTTTCAAACAGACTTTTAGCTACACAGTTCATTACAGTGTTTGCGAAATGTTTAATGCCACGGAATTACTTGTGTATGCGTGTATTTACTCTAAAATCTATGTGCGGTATCAGTCTAATAGTAAACCAAACATCCCATATGTTCATATCAAATCATGGACTTCTGTTGTGTTTAATGCACCAAGAGATTGTTATCAGAATAAACACAAATAGACCAAAGGAAGCAGATGAATAGTGCTTGAGGCTTTGTCCTATGTCATACAATGTGCAGGAGTACCACTTTCAAAACTAGAAAAACAAGAAATGGGCAATGTCTTTTTTTATTGCCTTGACAACGAGCTGCAATGCCCTTTATGCTGCTGCTGTAAGAAAAGTTTGTATTTTTCAGGCTTGCTGATTGAGGCTAAACTCCAAATTTATGGATCAAAATACAATCAAATAATGATTTCATGCTGTATTGCTGTTAGAATTACAGTTACATGAAATGTCTTTCAGACTTATGGCTGTTCAGCTAATCTTAGGAGACAACACACAGTGAAGACGGCAGCATCATGTTTCTGAAATCGTCCTTCACAACGCTGATTGTCGGGGTGTTTGTGGTCTATGTGCTGCACACCTGTTGGGTCATGTACGGGATAGTGTACACCAAACCCTGTGACAACCCCAAAAGTACCAACTGTATCACACCATTCCTGGCCTCTAACCCCAAACTGCAGGTTTGTTTAAATTAGTATATTGTTTATCAAATGCTGTTTTACTGCTTAGTAATAACATGTGTATTAACATTTCTGTCTGTTAGTTGAGCATCTACACGTCACTGCGACCCAACGCTGAGGGTGGACATACTTTGATTCACAAAGAAGAGGACTTTGACATTGACAAAAAGTTTGAAAGGTTAAGAATTTTTCACCTTTTTATTATATTAGATAAACTTTATTAGGTAAACTCCAATTCCAATTTCATACATAACAGTTATAAAGACATCCCTGCTGTAACTTGTTTTACATCTGTATGTTATTTCTTTCACTTCCTTATTTCCTCCCTGTGAATTGGTTCTTAATCTCTTTTCCCCATTATTAATCCTCAGGATGATCAATGTCTCCCTTCCGAAAAAAACACGTAACAATGGGACATTATATGCCCTAATATTCGTCCATCAAGCTGGTGTTGACCCCTGGCAGGACCACAGACAGGTGCACCTGATAGCGCAGCTCACCACTTACATGGTCCCCAAACCTCCGGAGATCTCTCTTATAGCTGGAGAAGATCAAACAGCGGTAGATTAAGATGTTTTATTCTTTTTTTGATTATTTTTTAACTTTGTATCAGAAAATTCAGCTGATGTTGTATGGTCTCATAGGACGTAAAAGAGTCCCAGCAAAAGAAAAGAGCCAATGCAAAACCAGCAGGGGACGCCAAAGGACCCTCTGCCTCTTCAGATCACCCAGTGGCTCATTGGCGATCACGACTGACTTTCAACATTGTTGGAGATCACTTTATATTTGACAGAGAGTACCTACCAAGTGATGTCCACAAATACCTCAGAGTGTAAGTTGTGAAAAACAGTATCTACATACTCAATAAATTATAAATTCATCTGTGCATAAATTATTCTGTTTATTTATGAGCAGATTTCAAAATGGCAAGAAAATGGTGTATCTACCTCTGCTGTTTGTTGATGAGCTCAGTAACCGAGTCAAGGACCTTATGGTGAGCCTCTGTAACTAATGTGTTAACATTTCTGCTAGTTCTTAACAATATCAAATATTTTGGGCACACTTCTAAAATGTAAATTTTTTTGCCTTGTTTCTGTGTAG
This sequence comes from Boleophthalmus pectinirostris, assembly GCF_026225935.1. NCBI lineage: Eukaryota > Metazoa > Chordata > Actinopteri > Gobiiformes > Gobiidae > Boleophthalmus > Boleophthalmus pectinirostris. The sequence continues at coordinate 24,403,133 of NW_026571175.1, read as the reverse complement.
GAGATTAATAGTACATCTGCAGAGCTGCCTCTCACCCTCACGTATGACTCCATCTCACTGGGCAGACTGAGGTTCTGGATCCACATGCAGGACGCAGTCTACTCGCTGCAGCAGTTTGGTGTGTTGTGATTTAAAACCTCTACATCAGAAATTTGAATGAACTTAGCCCAAAATCCTAACACTTCACATTTGTATTGTAGGCTTCACAGAGAAAGATGCTGATGAGATCAAAGGCATCTTTGTGGACACAAACCTGTATTTCTTGGCTTTGACCTTTTTTGTAGCTGCTTTTCATGTGAGTACAGTTGACTTTAAACACATTTAAAATTGGAAAAGGTTTTAATTGGGTTACTCTGATGGATTACTATATAATTATATTACAGGTCACTTATTGACTTGTAAAAACAACACTGTACCTTTTTCAAATGAGTGTTTTTCTGTTATTGACACAGGGTATAATCATCACTAATACATGTGGCATTAAAACAGTTATGTTGCTTTGTTTTAGCTCTTGTTTGATTTCCTTGCCTTTAAAAATGACATAAGCTTTTGGAAACAAAAGAAGAGCATGGTGGGGATGTCAAGCAAAGCAGGTAATTAATTGTATTATTTTCATATGTTTGAGACATAAATGTGGTAAATGTGGTATGTGGTATTAATATTAAAAGGCAGGTTTTGCTTTTTTATAGAAAGATAAAATGTGCCTTATTTCTACTTATTATTTCATTTACACACAAATTGTCATAACTTGTACTCACTTTCTCTCTTTCAGTTCTGTGGCGTTGTTTTAGCACGATAGTCATTTTCCTATATTTGTTTGATGAGCAGACCAGCCTGCTTGTGCTCATACCTGCAGGCATTGGCTCAATCATTGAAGTAAGCATGACATTTTGTGATTTTTTTATTTTTAGTGATGTCTTATAATTATGTAAAATATCTGTATTAAAGGTGTGGAAGGTGAAAAAGGCCTTTAAGATTCAAGTTTGCTGGAAAGGAGGCAAGCCAACGTTCCTGGTAAGAGTCAGTAATTGCTATTAGGATTTTTAGACCCATTTAAAGGTCTTATATTACACAAAATTTACTCTTGTGTGAATGAAAGAAAACACAACTCCAGATATGTTTTTGATGAGGAAACAACATTAAAATACATCTTTAATACAATTCAACATAATGTATTTTGTCTTATTTTGGAACAGTTTGGGAAGCTTGATGAATCTGAAAAAAGAACAGAAGAATACGATACACTGGTAAGCTACATCAATTAAGTAATGGTTGTAAATTGTGTGTCAATTAATCCTTAATCCTATGTTAAACAGGCAATGAAGTATCTTTCCTATCTCCTTTATCCACTATGCATTGGAGGAGCTATATATGCACTTGTTTTCCTTCGATATAAGAGGTAAGTTACTACACTAGAAATTATTCTTTTGCATTTTTGTAATTTTATTGAATGCTAAACTCTTTCTCTTTGTTCTAGTTGGTACTCATGGGTAATTAATAGTTTGGTTAATGGTAAGAATGGTGACGCACATAAATGTTATGATGAATTTTGAATCTTTCTGAGAATAACACTTTTTTCATACATTTTTACAGGTGTGTATGCTTTTGGATTCCTCTTCATGCTTCCTCAACTATTTGTTAATTATAAGGTTGGTACATTACTCATAACCTATTTAAACAACAAAATATAATCATGCAATTTTAAAATATGTTTATAATTTTGTTTCCTTATTTTATTAGCTCAAATCAGTAGCCCATTTGCCCTGGAAAGCCTTCATGTATAAGGTGAGGTACAATTTAATCATTTTGTTAAAATACTCCAAATGTTATTGTTTTATATTTTAATGCATTGTTGTTTTTTTGTTGTTGTTTTGTTTGTTTTTTACAGGCGTTTAATACTTTCATTGATGACGTCTTCGCCTTCATCATCACCATGCCAACATCTCACAGACTGGCCTGTTTCCGGGACGACGTTGTGTTTCTCATCTACCTTTACCAGAGATGGTACAGTATACAGTATATAAAGCTGGCATGTAGTATTAGGATTAGGCATATGTGCATATTTTATCCTCAAAGTTAAAGCTGCGGTGTGTAACTTTTCTGGTGGAAGGTCCGTCGCCTGCTTCTGCACCTGTTTCTGTGCATACAATATGTCATTACTCTGCTTATAATGTTCCACAGTATGACATTAGACAGCTCTACCATATATTTATTCAATTACAAGCTTAAAAATAGCTAGAAAAACAGACATTATGACAGAGTGGGGTTGCCTCTCCACGGATCTGATCTGTAAATTGGTCTGGTTTGATCTCCATGAAGATAGAAAGGTTTAATACCATATTGTGAAATATTCCAGACTAAAGAGAAAAGCATTTGATGGATCCGCCACCAGAAAAGTTACACAATGTAGCTTTAACTTGTCAACTCCACTATTACTCACAGCTAATGACGTTGTGGGAATTCCCATAGTAATTGTTGGGCTGTAGCTGAGTACATGTACCTAAAATAAGTATTCTGAGTACTAATTTTGAGTAAGTATATTCCAGTTAGGCATGGCACGATATTGAAGTCTGGTGTGACGATTATCATGGTCAAAATAATTGCAATTAACGATTATATCACGATAATTATTAAAGGTGCTGACAGTTTAAAATGTTATAGATATGAATAATTATAATTTTAATGTTATGAATAATATATCCAATACTATACAATTGTTATAAGTGAAAACAATAATGATCTAGAAGAGGCCATGATGGATAAATATCTTTTTTCGGCACTGGTGATAAAATGGCGATGATTTTTGTTGCCGATTATCACGATTATATAAAATGTCCCACAAACGATTATTTTCGACCCTTTTTCTCACAATAAATTATATTATTGTTTATTTTCACATCCCTAATTCCAGTACAATTACTTTTTCAGTCAGTGGTATGGTTACTTTCCTAAATTGAAAGGAATAAGGAATATGTGGCTATACTTCATTCAGTTTTGGCTTTGAACTGCATTGTCTTGAAAAACAGAAAACAGATCTTTTGGTGCATGCGTGTGTTTTTTTTTTCATTTTTCATCTCAAACTGTATTTCTATAGCACCTTCCAACAACCAAAGCCGACCAAAGTGCTGTACAACATTAAAACAGGATAAAAAACAATAAACATCATACAAACAAAGCAACAAAGCACATTACACCATTAATATAAAGAAAGTGTCACAGGGCCACTAAGTGTTAAAAGCCATTCTATATAAGTACGTTTTAAGAGGCAGGTGAGGGATGGACCGTAACTCAATCTGCAAAGATTTCCAGAGTTTTGGACCGGCCACTGCAAAAGAACGGTCACCCCACTGTTTGCACCGGGACCGGGGGACCTCCAGCAGATGTTGCCCAGCAGATTGTAGAGCTCTGCTGGGTTGGTGAGGGGTCAAAATCTCACACAAATAGGAAAGTGCAAGACCACTGAGTGCATTAAAAACAAACATCTACATTTTAAAATGAATTCTGCACTGGACAAGGAGCCAGTGCAAGGAGTACAGGACAGGGGTGATGTGGTCATGTTTCCAGTTGTTATTGAGCAGGCGAGCAGCAGCATTTTGCACGAGCTGCAAACGGTGAAGACCAGCTTGATTAATCCCCACATAGAGTGCATTACAGTAGTCTATGCGGGAACTAACAAAGGCATGGATAGCTTTCTCCAGGTCACCACAGCTTAAGAAGGGCTTAACTTTTGCTAGGAGGCGGAGCTGAAGAAGCTTGCTCCAACCACAGAATCTATTTGTTTATCAAATCAAATTAATCTCTAATTGGACATAAACGTATGCATAACAAACAGTGCAACAAAAATAAAGCTGTCTGATATAATGCAGTTCATCATAAAAGTATTCAGAGTATTCAGAATTTGGTGTGTATCAGAATACGCTACAAAATACATTTTTATTCTGTATTCTGTAACTAAACACATTTTCAAAGTATTCTTCCCATCACTGTGACATTATGAAGGTGGATTGTCCTGGTGGTTTTTAGGATCTTTTTTGTAACCTTTCCATTCTCCATTCTCTTATAGGCTCTATCCAGTGGACAAGACCAGAGTAAATGAATATGGAGTTTCCTATGATGAAGACGCTAAAGGAAAATCTCACAAGGACTGAGAAGACTGTTGAAATAATTGGTTGACTGTGTAGTGGACTGTGAAAATAATAAGTGAAATCATATGTTAATGGCCAGATACTTATAGAGCCTTTATGTTGTTTTGAGTCACAATAGTTATATCAAGAATGATTCATTCAAAAGTGCTTACTTACACAAAAGATTAATGGTCTTAATGACTTATTATCCATTGCAAAAAAAAGTAATTCAGATTGTGATAATATGGTTTTGTTTTTCCTTATTTCAGACCATTATTTCAGCCAGTCTATCTATTAGTTCAAACTTAACTGCTTTTGCACTTATTAATCCACACATACTACAGTGGGCTGGGTGGTACAATGGGTGATTTTGATATAAAACATTCCAAAATATGGATTTCTTGAAGTTACATGTAATTCCACTATAGAAGGTTTTCTAGTTGTACCAACTCAAGTATTGTCACATATCAGGGCAGAAGTTTGTGCCAAATGAAAGACAAGTTTGAAAATGTAACCATGTTTAGTTCATCATAAACTTTCCTCCTGATATTTTTCAGTAGACCACGTTAAAGGGAAAAATGCATTTACTTGAAGTGTTATTTCTTTAATTTAAACCTGTGTATGGTAGGACACCATAAAATACAATACACAAAACAATATTTTACTGTAAATGTTTTTGTTGTTTTTTTTGTTTTGTTTTTTGTCAGATTTTGTTTTTCTAATTGTGAATCTTTGGAGGATAAATATTAATAAAAATACACAACTAAATATGGTATAATTTATCAAATTAGTGTTCTAGTATGTACCATGCAGAGCCATCATTCTTGCTGATATCAGAAACTACAGCTCCGTGGCTGATATGCGCTCGTGTACGTTTGACGTCTAATGTTTGCGTCGTGACGTTATAGCACGCCAGACATACGTACACTATAAATACTAAACACCCGCCCTCGTATTTCCCTTTCCGGTGTAGGAAGTAAACGTGCCTGAAGGTGCTTGGTTCTTCATCCGAAGCTAAGGCCCGCAATCCGGCGACTAGCACCGTCAAATTTAGGCATCTGCCACTACTACCATAAAAACTAACTTCTACAATGGCCTCCGTGTCTGAGCTCGCCTGCATTTACTCTGCCCTCATCCTCCACGACGATGAAGTCACCGTGACCGTAAGTGCCCCATACCGGCTCATATGACACCGTTTACCCCGGGTATTTCTAATGTACAGCTGTTAAATTGTAGTTTCATCAGAGGTGGCAGCTAATGTTCTTCATAATCTTGTAAACCAGATTTGAGTGTGTGGTTAAATGAGCATTAATGGGTAAAAAGAGTCATTCGAGCCAAAATGGCGGTAAGTCTGTGGATGACAACAGCTTTGAGCTTACCCACGTTTTTACTACTAGGTTAAAGAACAGGCTCAGCGCGGTAGTTTCACAGGTTACAAATGTGAAAAAATTATGTTAAAGTACAATTTTAAAGTAACCCCTTTTCTCTACACGTCTAGAAAATTAAGTGCGACCAGTAGATGTTTCTGTGTTAACATGTGTTTACTGTTGTGCTTACACGATATCTTTTTCAAATGGACACTTATTCACTGCAGTAATATGTGTAGTGTGTAGTAAAATGTGGTTTGAGTACAGTTACACGTTCAAACTAAAGGTTGAATTGAGTTAAAGCGTCACCATGTCGCTGTTGTAGTTAATGCATTACAGAATAGAGATGTTAACAGTGTTTTGTTTTTGTGCTGCAGGAGGACAAGCTGAATGCTCTGATCAAGGCTGCCGGTGTCACTGTGGAGCCCTTCTGGCCCAGTCTTTTCGCCAAGGTGAGTTGGGTGCTCTATCCTTTAATGCAACTGGACCTTGGATGATTATCTTCAATGGTGTACATGATTGCATGCTCTTATTCCAATGTCCAAGATAAATTACTATTAAAAGAATTGACAGACATAAAAACTAGCACAACACTGCCAGTAGAGCAAAGGTACAAGGGTCAAAACGTTTGTACAATAAGTGGCTTGGACTGTGGTCATGTTCAGTGCCACTTGCACATGGACATGATGCATAGAGCATAATGCTTTCATTTACAGTTGTGGATTGTTGTGGTTGGTTGTAGTTGTAATAAACAGTAAATTGTGATATTGAGTAGTACTTTATTGGGATGCACTTTTTATGGCTGGAATGTGTTTTCAGGCCCTGTCCAGTGTGGACATCGGCAGTCTGATCTGCAATGTTGGCGCCGGAGGTGGTGCTCCTGCTGGGGCCCCAGCTGGTGGAGCTGCTCCTTCAGGTGGAGACGCACCAGGTGAGAGCTGTCAGATTAAACTATGCGTAATTGTAAATTATGTATACTTGTTATAAAACTATTGAGTCAAATTAACATTTACAGTTGAGCATTTACATGGTATACATCTAATGTGTGTGTGATTCCTTTTAAAGTTTTTTTTCTTGCTCTTAATTCTTACCACTTGTGTCTACAGCTAAAGAGGAGGAGAAGAAAGAAGAAAAGAAGGAAGAGTCTGAGGAGTCTGATGATGACATGGGCTTTGGTCTCTTTGATTAAATCTGATGTTTTTGTAAAAACACAAATAAAAGAAATGCCCCAAATATACTTGTCTTTTCATACAGCTGTCTGCTTGAACATTTTGTTAAGGCACTTGTTGGCTCTAAACTAATGTATAATAACAGCAAGATTAGTATAATGTCATACTGTTCAATGTCTCAATGATGGAAAGATGGTGACTAAACTGTCCACCAGTAACATGGTGCAGATTTTTAATTAAAGTACATTTTACTAGTGGCTGAGATCCTTGACTCGAAGGACAGGTAATGAGGACCAGAGCTGTTACAACTTCCAATCACGATTGTGCGACTTAAGCCAAGAAATGTTAACAGTACTGTCATGTGTTCCTCTCAAGTCTATGGTCTCATTATTACACTTTCTGGCAGTATGTAGCCTTTAAAGTTAAAGTCTCAGTGCCACAAGAGGGCGCTGCTAAAGATGTCTAGAGTGAATGTATGTTTGATGTTACGCCTTTAGACATTCAATTGGGATATATCTGATTGCAGTTTTGCTACTGGACCGTAATAATAAAACTGGTTTCAATTATAAAAAAAAAAAAATGCATTTTTTACATAATAAACTTGTGGTAGTGTATCTTTTGTTTTTTAGTTTAGTAAAATTGGGGGGAAAAAGAAAAGTCCCTTAAAGGCACACTATGTAACTTTTTCTGGCAGAGGATCCCCGTATCCTTGTCTCCATGGATGTTGTTCCTTTGTCGGGAAAATTCCACTGTACTTTTATAAGCATCAGTCTCCATGGAGAAATTAAGGTGGCATCACTAGGCCAAGTTACAAGTCATATCTGTGGAGAAGTGAGCCCGCTCAGTTAGAATGGATGCTTTTAAAGGTATTTAGTATGCCACCAAAAATGCAATGCAATTATTTCTCTATCCAGCAGGTGGCGGACTCCAGTCCAGGAAAGTTAACACACCTTATGCAACTTCTTCAAAATCAGATGTTCTTTGACTCCTCTGTAACATATTGCCTATTTGTTTTTGTCATTCAGGTCCCAATAAAGACACTCAGAGCTCACACAGACTCAGCCACAGCCGCTCGCTTCTGCCTCAGTGACACGCACTTCGTGAACTGCTCCTCCAGCTGCACCGCTCGCCTCTGGGTACTGAACTCAGAATCCCAGATTTTTACCAAAATATGAATAAAATAGTAATTATAGCACATTGATGATGTCTTTTATAATTAAGTGTTTTTACAGGAGGTAGAGAGCTGTCGTCCTGTCAGAGATTTCCCTGAAGACCATGAAAGAACTATAACAGAGTGTGCCATGATCCCAGACACCAACAGGTTTGTGAATTTCAACTGAATGAATCATGTTTACATAAAAAACTATTGCATGACCAGGCAGTGTTACATCTTGTTTGAATGCAGAAGAGTCTGGAATCAAATTCGGATCTTTCCTCCAGTTGTGATGCATTCTGGCAACCCTCATGTGTTTTTGTGTTCTTGTCTTCTCAGGATGGTCACAGTCTCCTGGGATAAGAAGATGGTGGCCTGGGACATGGAGACAGGACAGATGCTGGTAACTACCTCTTACAGAGTTCAACAGTGACCACCCACACCACTGGTTCCGGAAATTTACCATTTTCTTCATAGACTAGGGTAACCAGATGTCCCTATTTATCTGGGACAGTCCCAGTTTTGAGCCCTGTGTCCCCTGTCCCTGCAGATTTATACAAAACCAGTGATTTATCCCACTTTTATACAAGAAATGTCCCAGGTGTCCCTATTTTTGACCAATTTGATCTAAACCAGGTCTACACCAGAACTAAACTAAAATTAAACCAGGACTACATCAGGTCTAAACCAGGACTAAAACAGGACTATCATAATATTAATCTAACTAATCGGATTCCCGCCAACAGTAAAGAGGAGCATAAATTGTCATTTGTTCTGCCAAAATACAGAAAACCATTTTTGTGAATGACCATAAATGAAATCAGTCTTTTATCAGCTATGTGGTGACTAATGAATGTTAGCTACCTGGTGAGTTACCATATTAACTTTATCCCAGAAGAAAATGGATGAATGCCAGAATATTGCTATTCTTTTATCCATTATACCTTTAATGGTAAATGAAGTCATAGTTGTCAGTAACTAAAACAAACCAGGAAGAGACCATCATGACAAGATTGATCGAATGGAGCGGTTTCTATTATGAAGCTGTTTTAGATCAATACTTTGGTTTACACTGCAGACATAATGCAACTAATTACCAGAAACAACTCAATATGTCTTCTTTAATATGCTGAATTTCCCACTCTCTGATGGGGACAGGAAGAAACAAATGTTGAATGAGCTTGTACTAGTTTCAAGGTCCATTCTTTTTTACATATTTTTTACATTTACACCCTTCACCCATGAACAATAAGTATGTACTTCAAACTGTAAATGCACATGCAGAGATGTTAATGTCTCTAATCTTTAAGGGTCAGTGCACACTCCTCTGCTCAGTCTGATGTGAAATATTTTTTTCTTTCTGTTGTTTCAGGCTGAAGATGGTTCGTGCTCAGTGTCCTCTGTGAGGACTCAAAACTCTACAGTTGCTGTTTTAAACAATAAATTGTAAATATTGTACAATTAACTGTTGGTGCTGTTGCCTTATTTCACATTACATACAGTTTGCTCTCTCAAAATATGTCAAATATCATATTGGCCAAAATCATCTCAAGTCTATAAGAGACTCACACCCTTATGTGCAGATAACTAAGGCTGACGAGCAGCATTTAAGTATTTTTTTATTTGCACAATAAAAGAACTGCTGCAATAACCTTATGTTTAACAGAGAGCTTAGGTATTTTTCACTGAAAATGAAGGTGCTGCATCCAAATATGGGATCCTAAGATTATAAAACAGCCTGTGTCCTGATAAAGGCTTAGAGCCTGAAGTGTTTGTGCTGTTCATAGACTGTATACATAAATATTGTTCTTTTCTGTTGTGTGTGAAGCACAGACTTTATTCTCATGTCTGTGAGAAGGAAAATTAAACCTATGAAATTTATAAGGAGCTACAAGACACAGGTACAAATACACAGGTACAAACACGACCGGAGCACTGTCCTCCATCTATGGAAGTGTAAGATCTTATTACAGATCCATGCCTCCATAATGTTTATCAGATTATTAGACTCATACTCAGCTACCCAATGTTTTGTAGTTTCTATTATTATTATTTAGAGATACTAGATAGATAGATAGATAGATAGATAGATAGATAGATAGATAGATAGATAGATAGATAGATAGATATAGATTTTGTATTAGACTATATGTGCTCATATCAGTTCATTTGAGTCATATCTTGGCATTTGAGTGCGCTGGGTCAGAGCAACTTAATTGAGGTCTATGGGAGAGCCTGAAGTTTGCAGAAAACTTGACATCATTATGTTGCTCCTGCCTATTACTTTACATTCATAGACCGTACATATGTTTTATACAGTCTTTTCTTGTAGTTTTGCTGATGTTGTTGGAGCTGGTTGTGAGCAGTGAATCAGGTTGTGCGTTGTGCTCTAATAGATATAGTTCAGACAATAAGGGCCAAAAAGACAAATATAATATATATTTATAATTATGGCCTATGCGCTTCTCCAAAAAAAGCCGCCACTGATAGTACCCAAGATCACTAGCTTATGGATCTATTACAATAACCCTGCTGCTTCATATCCTACGTTACATGTTGTAAAGACAAGACAAAATGCACATGAGCTTATAGTGGAGCTGTTAAGGACCAAAAACGGTGCCCAGTTGTTCACTTTTGTGGTACAAGCGTGAAACTTTCCCAGATTATTAACATCTCTAGGACCAACATTTCTGCATATGGAGTCGAGTGCTGCTCACATTTTTATTTTTTATTTTTTGGAAAATAATGTTAAACAAATTAGCACACAGGTTATAAAGAAGAAAATGTATTCTCAATTTCCAATGCCATGTGGAAAAAATGAATAAATCTGGTTTATAGCTGATGTTATCCCATTCTCACTGTATGTATAAAAATGTTAATACAAATATTTAAAAATAAATTAACTAAATAAATAAAAACTTATTGGGAAAAGTAAACCAAAAGCCTTTCCATACAGGCAAAGAAGGTGATGTGTCTTGCCCAACAGCACAATTTACAATGACAGTATACAATGCTGCACAATAGATGTAATAGAACCACCAACCATCACCTGGGAGAAAATCAATGATCTATATGTATATGTAAGGGAGTGATCACTAGGTGGTGCTCTTGTACTTTGTTTACATGATGAGACCATAGACAGTCTATGGATGAGACCGCTTTTATTTATTTTTTTGGCCCTTCATGTCCAAGTGCCACCACAGCGGCAGAGTGAAGAGTCTCTACAGTACGCCTCCTGGCCTCTTCTCTTTGCCCTTTGCCCTTAGCACTGCCAATCGCCGTTAATCTAATTTATCAACATCTTAGTTGATTCTGAGCGACCAGCATGTTGGATTGTTTGTTTTCTTAGCTCTTGAGTTCCAATACAGATGAGGTGTTTTTGAATTCATCGAATAAATATACTGACTGAATAAATGTACTGACTTCCGCTCATTCCACAGTCAAAAAGAACCGCTGTGTCTGCTGTGATCCTTCTCTCCACACCACACCTAGTCTCTCATACATCACTAAACGCAACGCAGGGTCCTGAAGCTGGATGTGCTGAGACAACTGGGAGCACATATAGACGGTCAGTCCGTGAGGGTTACATCTTTTTGGTCCTGTGACCCGGATTGTGGTGCTTCATACCAAAGGAAGACAGAGAGAGGAGTGAAGAGAGGTGTTGTTGCTTGGCTCTCCCTGGATGGTGTCCTGGCTGCTATAATCACTGTGGAGTTGAGTGACCATGGACGTGTGGACCGTGTGTCTGGCCTGGAACCGGCTGCACCTGCTCCTCCATCTGGCTGTTCTGCATTGGATTCACTGGCCTGCTCTAGCTACAGACACTGAGACTGGGTGAGCGCCTCCTGTTGATCGTGCACCTCCAACTGCAAAACAAGCTGAGCCATAAAACCAAGTCAGCTCCTGACGATGGTAAAGTTGGGTGCAGTGGTATACACAGAGGGTTCTGTGTGTAATAAATGTATTATTTTGCATAACAGTATTATCGGCGTGAGGTATTTCCTCTTGAATCCAAAGTGTGTTAACAGTTTTGAGTTTTCACCTGAAAGTATTGAGGTTGTTCATTCTGAGTAATACCTGTTCTGGTTGTGCATTTTATGGTGTACTTTTGACACTGTTAAAGCCAAAGCTGTCAAGTCACTTTTGCACATTAGTAACTTAAAATGCTGCACCAAATCAACACTGACATGCCAGTAGATCAGCAAGTGCCCCAAGTAGGACCTTTTACGCACCAGATAGACTGTAGCCACACCGGTCCCCTACACTGACCATTACCCGACTCCCGCTCACTCTACTGCCATTCCCAATGTCTCCAAGCTACTGCCCTCCCCCACCTTGGAGCACAGCCCGGCCGCCAGACCCAACCACCCAGTCAACAGGTTAGAGCAATGGCAACCTGTTGAAAGTGTTGCAGCCTTCATGCCTCTCATGGGGCTCAGCAGTAGGGCCACCTCCTGCCTCAAGCCCTGTGCCATCTCTGCTGGACCTGCTGACACCTACTCCAATGTACCATGACAAGCCAATGCCCCCTTAGGCCATACCTGTCAGAGCCTCAGCCCACCAAAGCTCCCCTGTACCTGCCTTTGGAGCCTTCATGCAAACATACCAGGTAAAAAATGTGCAACACTGGTAACATGGACAGTGAGATACTGGTGGAAGATTGGATAAGGGACATGCAGTACCTCCTTGATGCCATTGAACTTCTTTGAGTGCAATCAAAAGCCTGGTGAGCCTGCCTGCTCCTTCGCTGTAGCGTTAAAGGCCATACTGCGCACTGTTGAAGAGAGCCAACGTAGTAGCCGTCCCTTCCTTGACAGAAACAGTAAGCATGTCAGTTTCTGAGGGGGCTTGTCGATGAAAATGTGTACACCACAATTGCCCCTCTCAAGCCCCGACTTCTAAGTTTGAGAGCGCTTCAAGCTGAGCTCCGTGCCCTAGCCAGAGAAGGTAATAGGTTCCGATCAGCACACAAGCAAAGAAAGTCATATGCCCTGTTTGGAGAAATAACTTTTCTTCCCTTATCTGATTCCTTTAATTTGTTTTCCACCTCTAATTAGGACAGTACTTTAGTATTTTCCACCTTCTTCAAGAGCAATACTCAAGTTCCACCTCTACTTAAAGACAGTACGATACCTTTCCACTTTTCCCAATAGGAGTACTTTAAATGTTCTCTATTACCTTAACCTCTTTCTTCCGAGTGCTTGTTGATGGAGAAGGCTTCACAGACAGGAAGAGTTCAATTCACTTCTGTTTATTGAATACACTTCAAAATATTGAATAACAAAGCAATAAGGTTCAACTACCTGTCCCTGATCTAATACAAAACCTGGGATCTGGACAGGTGTGTCGCTCTCGTCTCCCCTTTCTGAACCCCTGTCTGTATTGTTTCACTTCCTAGTCAAACGTTGAGGGTTTCTAGTCCTTTTTTGGTTGCATCCAGTAGCTGTCTTCTTGTTATTGCTCCACACAGTCCTCATTGTAAATTTCCAAGAGATTCGCAGAGTTGTCTTCTCCTCACACCATCTTTTCACCTTTCACCCAGGCCGCAATGTCTGTTACATACGAGAGAAAGTTGTGAAGGTTATGCTGCACAAAGAGGAAGTAGCACCACCTTGACCTTTATCTGAATCCATTCTTTGCAGCTCTGCACTGTTTACCCAACTGGGTAGTTGCTATTCCTTTGAATGACACATTGCCTATTCTCATGTAAATGATGAAATGTACTAAATTGCGCCAGAATTTCCCCCCTTTAAAGCTACACAAAGGCTATTCCCGCAAGGAAATTAGTTACTATTGAATGGACTTCTCTGGCTTGGCATACAGCTTTTATTTTGTTTCAAATGAAAAGTTAAGCAATTACTATTGATCAGGAGTTGCTCTCCATTTTAATGTTAATAATGAATGTGCACTAAATTGCACCCAAATTTCTGTGCAATTATTCTATTGCAGAAGTGCTGTTGAATGAACCTTTAATTACATTAGATAATTAAAATATTGTAAACTATTTAAAAAAATGGAAGGGCCTGAGCGACACGTACCTAAAGGAGAGGAGGAAAGAGACACAAAAGAGGAGTGGTTCAGCAGGAGGCATCAAGAGAAAGTGTAAGTACTCCAGGTTCCTGAACCAGGTCCAGGTGACTACAACTGCCAGGAGAACAAGAGAAAAATCTCCATGATAGTTAAAGAACTGGGACCCGGAGTGTGCAGGTGCCATGATGTTAACCTGCTTGCTGTCGAGTGCCCTACAGCAGAGGGGGAAGTTCCACCTCTGTTGAAACTCCTCAGCCATAGACCTCCAGTCTTCAGTGGTAGGGACAGCCATAAACTCCTTCACAAGGCAGTCCCAAATGGAAGTCAACACCTGAGGGCCAATGTTGCTTATAGTTGAGACACCCACTTGAAAACTGTATGCAATTTTCCAAAAGGAATACCCAGTGGTAAGGTACCTGTAGAAACCATAAACAAAATCATCAAAGTCATCAAATATACACTGAAAATGTGGAAATGTATTTAAACAATGAGCCATGTGAGTCGCAAATAATTCTTACATGTAAAATTAGTGATGTACCAAAAGGTATGTGATGCTAGGGACTAGATCAGGGATGGGCATACTACGGCCCGGGGGCCATATGTGACCCTTTAAACCTTTTAATCCGGCCTGCCGAACTTGAATAAATAATCATAATAAACCTTGTTAATGTTTTATTTTTCCTGCATTTCCGGCGTTTCCCAGTAGACGGCGCAATATATATACATTGAGGTGCGGCGGCTTCTGTTGGCCGCAATGCTTTATGGGAAAGTATTGACAGGAGTCATTTCGGGCGGTGTATTCGGACCATGAAAGAGGTAGAAGTGTTCAAGACATAAGACTGCACTGTTTCCGCTTAAAGCTTGAGTAAAACAAAGTCATATGTTTAATATTCTCACTATTAGAAAGTCATAAAGGTTTGTTAGATTGCGCGTTAGCATGGGCTCTGTGACGTCTAAGTGCTCGGGACACATGTTTGCCTTTGATGTGCAGTGGGGCAGGCCTCATTTCACTTTTCATGAGTTTTGGAACTTACATGTCTAAAAGTTGCAGTGTGTGGTGCAGAATACGTCCTACATAAGAGTAAATACGAGTGCAGTGGAGCCGGGCTCTGAACACGTCATGTTCCGTCTTCTGTTTGGCCCTTCAGTCAAATTTTAGAACCCTATGTGGCCCCCGAGCCAAAAAGTTTGCCCACCTCTGGACTAGATATTGTAATGAGGAGGTGGAACGTTTATATTCCCAAAACTTTAAGGGACAGGAGTGCTACTTGAATGTGTAGAGAATGTGCAAATGTGCACATTTCTGTGGGACAGAGGCAGATAAATTAAGAAAGTAACCTTTTTAGAAATTATGCGATATTTTCAGTGAAGTACATGCCTCCACGAAATGAATGACTATAGTGTATGTCATGCAGGCTTAGGGTACGGTCATACAATTGAGACATTTCAAATGTTTATTCTCCACCTTTCCATGGACCAGGGGCAGATAAAGGAAGAAAGTAACACTTTCATCAATCATGATATTTCCAGTGAAGTACACACCTATAGGTGTGACTGGTGTATGGATTAGTATACCAAACACCAGAAGGGGACATGCCGTGCTCCTGTTGATCTGTTTCACTGTTTTACGGCACAGTTCTAATGGATAATACACATTTTGGAAGGGAAATAGTAACTAGAAGTTACTAGGTCAACTAACTGTAATCTAATTACTCAATTTTCAAATGTAACTAGTCACATTACTGTGTTACAACAAAGTAATCTGATTACAGTAATCCCTTAATTTGTAACTAGTAACTGCCCAACACTTGTCCTGGTTGGGTCCTAGTTCAGGGTGAGACCCCTTGACTCTTGTTTTAGTCCTGGTTTAATCCTGATCCAGTGCAAGGTTAAAAAACTATTGGTTTAGTCCTGGTTTAGTCCTGGTTTAGTCCTGGTTTAGTCCTGGTTTAGTCCTGGTTTAGTCCTGGTTTAGTCCTGGTGCACTATGTTCTGTACTTAACATTCACCTCTCTGTGTGTTCTGGCTGGTAGCACAGGCATCGTTTCATCCACCATTGCTAACAGCGTCCTCAGGGCCAAACCCACTTCCTATAAAACACAAATATATGAAAACACATTAGAACATTAAAACATTAAAACATTAAAACATTAGGCATCCATCAACATTACAACCACTGCCCGATGAACTCACTGTCATCATATAAATATTCATCATGGCACCTGCTGGTGGCTGGATTGTATTAACAACACAGCATTTTGTCCTTTTAAGAGGAATCACTAATCAGCAGTGATTTGAGTGATTATGACTTGAAGTGGGAAAATATATTGTCTTGATTATTTTCAGTGTAATCTACCAACAGTTGTTAAGGTGATATTTCTAGACTTTCTTATTTAATTGTACTGTCCATTAAAGGTGTACTATGTAACATTTTGCTTGGGGCTCAGTCACCTACTTGTTTCTATGGATATGTCATTGCTCTGTCTGGAATGTTCCACATTAAACAGCTCTACCTTACATTTATTCAATTATAAATGCTTTTATAACTAAACAAAACTTTGCTTTGTAAAAATAGGTGTACTTTACAAAGGCCGTTGAGCCTGTTTGCACAACTACTGCCCTCTAGTGGTCAGCATGGTTTTAACACAAGACAAGCTTCACAGGGCCATTTTATACTTCCACTGCCCAGGACTAATGTCCTTAAAAGAACTGTTATGTACAGAGTGATAGTGCTCTGGAACACACTCCCCCAAACTTTAATTGTTCACAAGAATGAACCAAGTTTTAAGAAAATGTTAAAGAAATATAATGAAAATTGTACTTAATTTTATTTAGTCACTAGTTATTCATTGTAATTTATTGGATATATTATAGTTCATGTTTATGATGTAATACTATAGAACAGGACTGTATGAACTTATGTGTCAGCTTCTTTTTTTTTTTTTTTTTTTTTTTTTTTAAATAATGGAACATTTTATGGTAAATTATGCCAGCTTGGGCCCCAGGAAGAAGTCTTTACTCCAGTGAAGACTAATGGGAATCCAATAAATAAATAAATAAATAAATAAATGGTATCATCTCTGAGATCAAGATATGATTGTTAATGATTAACTGAGATTAAGGAGCAGGACCAACTTCTCTTTAGTGAACAACACGTCTGATTAATCAAAAGCCTCTTTGTACCAACCTATCCCATCACCACAGTTTGTCTCAACTATTCCTGCTCTCTTGTTTGTCTTTCAGCCATGAGACATTAACAGAGGGGGGTCCTATATCAGCTGAGTTGAACACCTGAGACAGAGCCCCCATCTTGAGCCAGCCACCTCTACTTCATCTTATCATCATATTGTCCATCAATAAATATCTTCATTACATATATTGTTGGGGCACAGCTCTTGCTCATGAATCAAGTTTATTTACAGATTCAGATGGGCAGATATCTAAACCTAAAATATTTTATTCACTTTAAACTTGAGCCATGAGCAATGTGTGTCACTGTGACACTATGTCTTGTGGTTTTTTTTTTTTTTTTTTTTTTTTTTGTCTTTTGTGAAACCACATTCATACATGGCAATGTAGGTGAAGTGTCTTGCCTAAAGACACAACAACAGTTTTTTAACACTGGAGTCCTGCTGTGGCACCTGATTTTCCCAGCGGCCTCCAACCCATCCAAGTACCCAAGCCCAGCCCTGCTTAGCTTCTGAGATCTGATGAGATCAGACTATTGTATGTGTAGAGAATGTGCAGAATTGTCCTTTTGGGGCTCTTCAGTAAATGGACCAGTCTCACATACAACATTGAAAAAACGTGTTTTGCTATAGCATGTTATGTGTTGGGTATGGTCATGTAATTGAGACAATTCAATTGTTTATTCTCCACATTTCCATGGAAACAGGCTGATAAAGTAAGAAAGTAACCTTTTGAGCAATCATATGATATTTCCAGCAAAGTACACGCCAACAGGAAATGAATGACTATAGTGTCATGCAAGCGTTGGGCATTGTCATACAATTGAGACATTTCCATTTTTTACTCTCCACATTTCCATGAAACAGAGGCATGTAAAACAAGAAAGTAACACTTTCATCAATCATGATATTTCCAGTGAAGTACACACCTATAGGTGTGACTGGTGTATGGACTAGTATATAAAGAGCAGATCCTCGGGGTTGGACCACAGCAGAACTCATCTTCAATCTTGAACTTGAATTCAGTTCTTCACGCCTCCACATTTGGACTCAACAATAAGGTACATTTTTGTAACATTTATTACATACATTTTAATGAAACTCATAACTAATGGTTTGCTTTTCTTTTGCCTTTTTTATTTATTACATATTGTAGACAGCATGGCCCCTGTCATCACTGCCCTGGATGTTTCCACCAACACTGAAGAAGAGAAGGAGCTCCAG
This sequence comes from Boleophthalmus pectinirostris, assembly GCF_026225935.1. Taxonomy (NCBI): domain Eukaryota; kingdom Metazoa; phylum Chordata; class Actinopteri; order Gobiiformes; family Gobiidae; genus Boleophthalmus; species Boleophthalmus pectinirostris. The sequence continues at coordinate 24,384,878 of NW_026571175.1, read as the reverse complement.
GCTAAAGGCTTCCATAAAATCCCTACAAATCTGAATGAAGGCATACCAGGTGCAGACAACATCTACCTGTGGTACCAAAAAGGAGACCAGCCTGCGGTCACCAGGGTTCAGGTCACATTCAACAAGGAAATGGAGGTCGGGCTCAAGGATTACGTCAAGATCGAGAAGAATCTAAACTCTGGTACCACTGGAGTTCCCATCTACATGTGGTACTCTAGGGCCGCTGGAACGTATGATGTCCCCATTGTAGATGTGACCGTTACCGCTCAAGCCAGCTCTGAGGCTAACTACCTGACCGCCAGGGGTGTGTGGGAGCAGGTGACCTGTAATCTGAATCTTGAAGCTGGAGGAAACTACGTGTACGCCTGGTTGAAAAGACAGAAGCCCATCTACATCTGTAACGTCACTGCCACTAACACCTACGACCGTGACGTGACTTTGTTCAACAACGGCTACACCCGAGTGGATGTGAACACCAACCTGAGAGCAGAGGGAGGGACTGAGGTCTTCATCTGGTACCGTAAGACCACAGACGAAGAGAGCAGCCTGTCTGCCCTCAACATCTCCACCAACGACAAGGAGTATGAAGATATGCAGAAGGCTGGTTTTAAGTTGGTGGACGTCAACCTGAATGAAAACACCAGTGGAGATCGTGTGTACCTGTGGCGAAAGACAGAGCCAGACCTAGATAAAGTCCGAGGCCTGGTCCTCCTGCTCAACATGAATGCTGTAGATTCATACAAAGCAGCTGGAATCAATGTCATAGAGAGAAGTCTGAACACAGGGAACCGTGGTGCCACTATTTACATGTGTCATGTTTAAAGTGCATCATTTAAGCAGGAAAAGCAGCGTATCATCAATGTGTGAGAATCTGCTCATACTGGACACAGTTGGAAACCAAAATGAATGTCTCCACTGTTCCTCTGAAGTATTGTATTGTCACCTGCTTTGAAATAAATCAAAAACAAACATGGCAGTGTCTTGGTTGTGATGTTTCTTTTCTTGTACAGTGACTCCAACACCTTCACTCATTGCTTATTCTCTTTACTCCTAAACCAGCTCACATCAGAGGAGACTGAAATGAGAACATTTACAACAGACCCCTCAGCCACCAGACTGCAGAATGGTCAGTCCACAGACACTCATTCAGTCACTAGGGGCAGTAGAGAGTTCAGTTTTCACAGTGTTTTATTGACTTTTGTGAGCTGACCAGAGTATTTGATTATCCTTGAAAATGCAAATAGTATAAAACAATGATTTGCTTTTTTACACCCACTGCTTTAAAACAATTAATTTGAATATAAAAGAATAAAGATTATGCCCATTTCATCCCGAATACTGTTTCAGGCCTTTAAATCTCATCTTCCTTATCATGTCAAAAATATATTTTATCTGCATATTCTTGATAACTTAAATTTAGTTTTCTTCAGTTTGTCCATATCTGAATGCAAAGAAGCAAAGTTAACATCAAAATATGACATATGAGACTGTACAGTAAATTATATACTATTCACATGAAAGACAGACACACAAACCTTGGAACTTAAGGCTGCAAATAATCATAATAATTAATAATGATATAAAAACACATTTAAACAACACTTCATTGTCTTCTTCGGGCATCCAGTTCTTGCATATTTGGAAAGTGTTTCAATGTCAGTGTCTCTTTTAGTCTTTTTCTGAGCCATTGAAGTCTGCAGAACTTTTAAAATGGATAAAAAAAAGAACAATTGGTGATTAATTCAATTCAATAGTCCATTGTTGTGGAGAGAAGCTTAGTTAAAATAAAGTACAAACATACAACTGAAACATAGGAAGTATTAAATGTTTTGAAGAGGCAAAGTATTTTGTGTCATTGTTCATCCATTGTTTCACTTGACTTTTCCCTTTGTCTTTTTGGATTTCACAAAATAAAAGTTCAAATGTCTGATCCTTTTAATGTGGGCGTGGCTGAGAAATCATCTTGAGTCGTGATTGGTCGATCACATCCAGTAAGTTCTTGGCATCAACTGCGAGAGCATGAGCTGCCATCAACATCTGCTTCTTATAGTCCTTTTGTAAACTGGAAAGAAAATGAAATAATTATGAATGAAAAGAAGAACATCACCAAGACAAAGACGATTTAGGTGGTTTTGACCAACCTCGTCATAACGTACTGCTGGGCCAGCTTCATCTTTGATATCAACTCTGCCAAGTCAGAGTTCAACAACTTCTGAGCCATCTCAATCTACAAAATGACAGAACATCATTAGCAGCATTCCTAAACTATAAACAAACTTTTACGCTGCTAAGTAACAAATTCATTCATTAATTGTTCTCAATCACATGCATTTTGTGCAGTTAATCACAGATTGTTCACACTCCCATTTTTTAGAAGTTTCTACATGTTTGTGCTGTTTTCATTCATGTTTAGGTTCAGAGGAGTCAAATGTGTCACATTTTGAGTCTTTTGTCTAACAAATTAAATTACTTCACTTCTGTGGAAGTTTGTCTGTCTGCTGCTTCTCTTTACTCACACTTGGAACAGTTCAGTCCAGTTTTGATCAGATTTTAATCTACTCTGAATACTTTATTTCAAAATTAATTAGATTACTGATCACTATAAATTACTTTGGGGAAAAAAGCAAGAATTCTTCACACTAATGACACTTTCTGTTATAGAGCCTCATTTCGAGCAGAGGCCACATGTACAGTCCTCCACAAACCAATATTTGTGTGGTTTTGTGTCACAGATCATCTGCCTCACCAAACACCAGAAGGGGACATGCCGTGCTCCTGTTGATCTGTTTCACTGTTTTCCGGCACAGTTCTAATGGATAATACACATTTTGGAAGGGAAATAGTAACTAGAAGTTACTAGGCCAACTAACTGTAATCTAATTACTCAATTTTCAAATGTAACTAGTCACATTACTGTGTTACAACAAAGTAATCTGATTACAGTAATCCCTTAATTTGTAACTAGTAACTGCCCAACACTTGTCCTGGTTGGGTCCTAGTTCAGGGTGAGACCCCTTGACTCTTGTTTTAGTCCTGGTTTAATCCTGATCCAGTGCAAGGTTAAAAAACTATTGGTTTAGTCCTGGTTTAGTCCTGGTTTAGTCCTGGTTTAGTCCTGGTGCACTATGTTCTGTACTTAACATTCACCTCTCTGTGTGTGCTGGCTGGTAGCACAGGCATCGTTTCATCCATCGTTGCTAACAGCGTCCTCAGGGCCAAACCCACTTCCTATAAAACACAAACATATGAAAACACATTAAAACATTAAAACATTAAAACATTAAAACATTAGGCATCCATCAACATTACAACCACTGCCTGATGAACTCACTGTCATCATATAAATATTCATCATGGCACCTGCTGGTGGCTGGATTGTATTAACAACACAGCATTTTGTCCTTTTAAGAGGAATCACTAATCAGCAGTGATTTGAGTGATTATGACTTGAAGTGGGAAAATATATTGTCTTGATGATTTTCAGTGTAATCTACCAACAGTTGTTAAGGTGATATTTCTAGACTTTCTTATTTAATTGTACTGTCCATTAAAGGTGTACTATGTAACATTTTGCTTGGGGCTCAGTCACCTACTTGTTTCTATGGATATGTCATTGCTCTGTCTGGAATGTTCCACATTAAACAGCTCTACCTTACATTTATTCAATTATAAATGCTTTTATAACTAAACAAAACTTTGCTTTGTAAAAATAGGTGTACTTTACAAAGGCCGTTGAGCCTGTTTGCACAACTACTGCCCTCTAGTGGTCAGCATGGTTTTAACACAAGACAAGCTTCACAGGGCCATTTTATACTTCCACTGCCCAGGACTAATGTCCTTAAAAGAACTGTTATGTACAGAGTGATAGTGCTCTGGAACACACTCCCCCAAACTTTAATTGTTCACAAGAATGAACCAACTTTTAAGAAAATGTTAAAGAAATATAATGAAAATTGTAATTAATTTTATTTAGTCACTAGTTATTCATTGTAATTTATTGGATATATTATAGTTCATGTTTATGATGTAATACTATAGAACAGGACTGTATGAACTTATGTGTCAGCTTTTCTTTTCTTTTTTTTTTTTTTTTTTAAATAATGGAACATTTTATGGTAAATTATGCCAGCTTGGGCCCCAGGAAGAAGTCTTTACTCCAGTGAAGACTAATGGGAATCCAATAAATAAATAAATAACATAAATAAATGGTATCATCTCTGAGATCAAGATATGATTGTTAATGATTAACTGAGATTAAGGAGCAGGACCAACTTCTCTTTAGTGAACAACACGTCTGATTAATCAAAAGCCTCTTTGTACCAACCTATCCCATCACCACAGTTTGTCTCAACTATTCCTGCTCTCTTGTTTGTCTTTCAGCCATGAGACATTAACAGAGGGGGGTCCTATATCAGCTGAGTTGAACACCTGAGACAGAGCCCCCATCTTGAGCCAGCCACCTCTACTTCATCTTATCATCATATTGTCCATCAATAAATATCTTCATTACATATATTGTTGGGGCACAGCTCTTGCTCATGAATCAAGTTTATTTACAGATTCAGATGGGCAGATATCTAAACCTAAAATATTTTATTCACTTTAAACTTGAGCCATGAGCAATGTGTGTCACTGTGACACTATGTCTTATGTTTTTTTGGGGTTTTTTTTGTCTTTTGTCAAACCACTTTCATACATGGCAATGTAGGTGAAGTGTCTTGCCTAAAGACACAACAACAGTTTTTTAACACTGGAGTCCTGCTGTGGCACCTGATTTTCCCAGCGGCCTCCAACCCATCCAAGTACCCAAGCCCAGCCCTGCTTAGCTTCTGAGATCTGATGAGATCAGACTATTGTATGTGTAGAGAATGTGCAAAATTGTCCTTTTGGGGCTCTTCAGTAAATGGACCAGTCTCACATACAACATTGAAAAAACGTGTTTTGCTATAGCATGTTATGTGTTGGGTATGGTCATGTAATTGAGACAATTCAATTGTTTATTCTCCACATTTCCATGGAAACAGGCTGATAAAGTAAGAAAGTAACCTTTTGAGCAATCATATGATATTTCCAGCAAAGTACACGCCAACAGGAAATGAATGACTATAGTGTCATGCAAGCGTTGGGCATTGTCATACAATTGAGACATTTCAACTTTTTACTCTCCACATTTCCATGAAACAGAGGCATGTAAAGTAAGAAAGTAACACTTTCATCAATCATGATATTTCCAGTGAAGTACACACCTATAGGTGTGACTGGTGTATGGACTAGTATATAAAGAGCAGATCCTCGGGGTTGGACCACAGCAGAACTCATCTTCAATCTTGAACTTGAATTCAGTTCTTCACGCCTCCACATTTGGACTCAACAATAAGGTACATTTTTGTAACATTTATTACATACATTTTAATGAAACTCATAACTAATGGTTTGCTTTTCTTTTGCCTTTTTTATTTATTACATATTGTAGACAGCATGGCCCCTGTCATCACTGCCCTGGATGTTTCCACCAACACTGAAGAAGAGAAGGAGCTCCAGGCTAAAGGCTTCCATAAAATCCCTACAAATCTGAATGAAGGCATACCAGGTGCAGACAACATCTACCTGTGGTACCAAAAAGGAGACCAGCCTGCGGTCACCAGGGTTCAGGTCACATTCAACAAGGAAATGGAGGTCGGGCTCAAGGATTACGTCAAGATCGAGAAGAATCTAAACTCTGGTACCACTGGAGTTCCCATCTACATGTGGTACTCTAGGGCCGCTGGAACGTATGATGTCCCCATTGTAGATGTGACCGTTACCGCTCAAGCCAGCTCTGAGGCTAACTACCTGACCGCCAGGGGTGTGTGGGAGCAGGTGACCTGTAATCTGAATCTTGAAGCTGGAGGAAACTACGTGTACGCCTGGTTGAAAAGACAGAAGCCCATCTACATCTGTAACGTCACTGCCACTAACACCTACGACCGTGACGTGACTTTGTTCAACAACGGCTACACCCGAGTGGATGTGAACACCAACCTGAGAGCAGAGGGAGGGACTGAGGTCTTCATCTGGTACCGTAAGACCACAGACGAAGAGAGCAGCCTGTCTGCCCTCAACATCTCCACCAACTACAAGGAGTATGAAGATATGCAGAAGGCTGGTTTTAAGTTGGTGGACGTCAACCTGAATGAAAACACTAGTGGAGATCCTGTGTACCTGTGGCGAAAGACAGAGCCAGACATATATAAAGTCCGAGGCCTGGTCCTCCTGCTCAACATGAATGCTGTAGATCCATACAAAGCAGCTGGAATCAATGTCATAGAGAGAAGTCTGAACACAGGGAACCGTGGTGCCACTATTTACATGTGTCATGTTTAAAGTGCATCATTTAAGCAGGAAACGCAGCGTATATCATCAATGTGTGAGAATCTGCTCATACTGGACACAGTTGGAAACCAAAATGAATGTCTCCACTGTTCCTCTGAAGTATTGTATTGTCACCTGCTTTGAAATAAATCAAAAACAAACATGGCAGTGTCTTGGTTGTGATGTTTCTTTTCTTGTACAGTGACTCCAACACCTTCACTCATTGCTTATTCTCTTTACTCCTAAACCAGCTCACATCAGAGGAGACTGAAATGAGAACATTTACAACAGACCCCTCAGCCACCAGACTGCAGAATGGTCAGTCCACAGACACTCATTCAGTCACTAGGGGCAGTAGAGAGTTCAGTTTTCACAGTGTTTTATTGACTTTTGTGAGCTGACCAGAGTATTTGATTATCCTTGAAAATGCAAATAGTATAAAACAATGATTTGCTTTTTTACACCCACTGCTTTAAAACAATTAATTTGAATATAAAAGAATAAAGATTATGCCCATTTCATCCCGAATACTGTTTCAGGCCTTTAAATCTCTTCTTCCTTATCATGTCAAAAATATATTTTATCTGCATATTCTTGATAACTTGAATTATGTTTGCTTCTTTGCATTCAGATATGGACAAACTGAAGCAAAGTTAACATCAAAATATGACATATGAGACTGTACAGTAAATTATATACTATTCACATGAAAGACAGACACAAACCTTGGAACTTAAGGCTGCAAATAATCATAATAATTAATAATGATATAAAAACACATTTAAACAACACTTCATTCTCTTCTTCGGGCATCCAGTTCTTGCATATTTGGATATATTTGTGTGGTTTTGTGTCACAGATCATCTGCCTCACCAAACACCAGAAGGGGACATGCTGTGCTCCTGTTGATCTGTTTCACTGTTTTCCGGCACAGTTCTAATGGATAATACACATTTTGGAAGGGAAATAGTAACTAGAAGTTACTAGGCCAACTAACTGTAGTCTAGTTACTCAAATTTTCAAATGTAACTAGTCACATTACTCTGTTACAACAAAGTAATCTGATTACAGTAATCCCTTAATTTGTAACTAGTAACTGCCCAACACTTGTCCTGGTTGGGTCCTAGTTCAGGGTGAGACCCCTTGACTCTTGTTTTAGTCCTGGTTTAATCCTGATCCAGTGCAAGGTTAAAAAACTATTGGTTTAGTCCTGGTTTAGTCCTGGTTTAGTCCTGGTTTAGTCCTGGTTTAGTCCTGGTTTAGTCCTGGTTTAGTCCTGGTGCACTATGTTCTGTACTTAACATTCACCTCTCTGTGTGTGCTGGCTGGTAGCACAGGCATCGTTTCATCCATCGTTGCTAACAGCGTCCTCAGGGCCAAACCCACTTCCTATAAAACACAAACATATGAAAACACATTAAAACATTAAAACATTAAAACATTAGGCATCCATCAACATTACAACCACTGCCCGATGAACTCACTGTCATCATATAAATATTCATCATGGCACCTGCTGGTGGCTGGATTGTATTAACAACACAGCATTTTGTCCTTTTAAGAGGAATCACTAATCAGCAGTGATTTGAGTGATTATGACTTGAAGTGGGAAAATATATTGTCTTGATGATTTTCAGTGTAATCTACCAACAGTTGTTAAGGTGATATTTCTAGACTTTCTTATTTAATTGTACTGTCCATTAAAGGTGTACTATGTAACTTTTTGCTTGGGGCTCAGTCACCTACTTGTTTCTATGGATATGTCATTGCTCTGTCTGGAATGTTCCACATTAAACAGCTCTACCTTACATTTATTCAATTATAAATGCTTTTATAACTAAACAAAACTTTGCTTTGTAAAAATAGGTGTACTTTACAAAGGCCGTTGAGCCTGTTTGCACAACTACTGCCCTCTAGTGGTCAGCATGGTTTTAACACAAGACAAGCTTCACAGGGCCATTTTATACTTCCACTGCCCAGGACTAATGTCCTTAAAAGAACTGTTATGTACAGAGTGATAGTGCTCTGGAACACACTCCCCCAAACTTTAATTGTTCACAAGAATGAACCAACTTTTAAGAAAATGTTAAAGAAATATAATGAAAATTGTAATTAATTTTATTTAGTCACTAGTTATTCATTGTAATTTATTGGATATATTATAGTTCATGTTTATGATGTAATACTATAGAACAGGACTGTATGAACTTATGTGTCAGCTTCCTTTTCTTTTTTTTTTTCTTTTTTTTAAATAATGGAACATTTTATGGTAAATTATGCCAACTTGGGCCCCAGGAAGAAGTCTTTACTCCAGTGAAGACTAATGGGAATCCAATAAATAAATAAATAAATAAATAAATGGTATCATCTCTGAGATCAAGATATGATTGTTAATGATTAACTGAGATTAAGGAGCAGGACCAACTTCTCTTTAGTGAACAACACGTCTGATTAATCAAAAGCCTCTTTGTACCAACCTATCCCATCACCACAGTTTGTCTCAACTATTCCTGCTCTCTTGTTTGTCTTTCAGCCATGAGACATTAACAGAGGGGGGTCCTATATCAGCTGAGTTGATCACCTGAGACAGAGCCCCCATCTTGAGCCAGCCACCTCTACTTCATCTTATCATCATATTGTCTATCAATAAATATCTTCATTACATATATTGTTGGGGCACATTTTCACATTCATACATGGCAATGTAGGTGAAGTGTCTTGCCTAAAGACACAACAACAGTTTTTTTAACACTGGAGTCCTGCTGTGGCACCTGATTTTCCCAGCGGCCTCCAACCCATCCAAGTACCCAAGCCCAGCCCTGCTTAGCTTCTGAGATCTGATGAGATCAGACTATTGTATGTGTAGAGAATGTGCAAAATTGTCCTTTTGGGGCTCTTCAGTAAATGGACCAGTCTCACATACAACATTGAAAAAACGTGTTTTGCTATAGCATGTTATGTGTTGGGTATGGTCATGTAATTGAGACAATTCAATTGTTTATTCTCCACATTTCCATGGAAACAGGCTGATAAAGTAAGAAAGTAACCTTTTGAGCAATCATATGATATTTCCAGCAAAGTACACGCCAACAGGAAATGAATGACTATAGTGTCATGCAAGCGTTGGGCATTGTCATACAATTGAGACATTTCAACTTTTTACTCTCCACATTTCCATGAAACAGAGGCATGTAAAGTAAGAAAGTAACACTTTCATCAATCATGATATTTCCAGTGAAGTACACACCTATAGGTGTGACTGGTGTATGGACTAGTATATAAAGAGCAGATCCTCGGGGTTGGACCACAGCAGAACTCATCTTCAATCTTGAACTTGAATTCAGTTCTTCACGCCTCCACATTTGGACTCAACAACAAGGTACATTTTTGTAACATTTATTACATACATTTTGATGAAACTCATAACTAATGGTTTGCTTTTCTTTTGCCTTTTTTATTTATTACATATTGTAGACAGCATGGCCCCTGTCATCACTGCCCTGGATGTTTCCACCAACACTGAAGAAGAGAAGGAGCTCCAGGCTAAAGGCTTCCATAAAATCCCTACAAATCTGAATGAAGGCATACCAGGTGCAGACAACATCTACCTGTGGTACCAAAAAGGAGACCAGCCTGCGGTCACCAGGGTTCAGGTCACATTCAACAAGGAAATGGAGGTCGGGCTCAAGGATTACGTCAAGATCGAGAAGAATCTAAACTCTGGTACCACTGGAGTTCCCATCTACATGTGGTACTCTAGGGCCGCTGGAACGTATGATGTCCCCATTGTAGATGTGACCGTTACCGCTCAAGCCAGCTCTGAGGCTAACTACCTGACCGCCAGGGGTGTGTGGGAGCAGGTGACCTGTAATCTGAATCTTGAAGCTGGAGGAAACTACGTGTACGCCTGGTTGAAAAGACAGAAGCCCATCTACATCTGTAACGTCACTGCCACTAACACCTACGACCGTGACGTGACTTTGTTCAACAACGGCTACACCCGAGTGGATGTGAACACCAACCTGAGAGCAGAGGGAGGGACTGAGGTCTTCATCTGGTACCGTAAGACCACAGACGAAGAGAGCAGCCTGTCTGCCCTCAACATCTCCACCAACTACAAGCAGTATGAAGATATGCAGAAGGCTGGTTTTAAGTTGGTGGACGTCAACCTGAATGAAAACACTAGTGGAGATCCTGTGTACCTGTGGCATAAGACAGAGGCAGACCTAGATAAAGTCCGAGGCCTGGTCCTCCTGCTCAACATGAATGCTGTAGATTCATACAAAGCAGCTGGAATCAATGTCATAGAGAGAAGTCTGAACTCAGGGAACCGTGGTGCCACTATTTACATGTGTCATGTTTAAAGTGCATCATTTAAGCAGGAAAAGCAGCGTCTCATCAATGTGTGAGAATCTGCTCATACTGGACACAGTTGGAAACCAAAATGAATGTCTCCACTGTTCCTCTGAAGTATTGTATTGTCACCTGCTTTGAAATAAATCAAAAACAAACATGGCAGTGTCTTGGTTGTGATGTTTCTTTTCTTGTACAGTGACTCCAACACCTTCACTCATTGCTTATTCTCTTTACTCCTAAACCAGCTCACATCAGAGGAGACTGAAATGAGAACATTTACAACAGACCCCTCAGCCACCAGACTGCAGAATGGTCAGTCCACAGACACTCATTCAGTCACTAGGGGCAGTAGAGAGTTCAGTTTTCACAGTGTTTTATTGACTTTTGTGAGCTGACCAGAGTATTTGATTATCCTTGAAAATGCAAATAGTATAAAACAATGATTTGCTTTTTACACCCACTGCTTTAAAACAATTAATTTGAATATAAAAGAATAAAGATTATGCCCATTTCATCCTGAATACTGTTTCAGGCCTTTAAATCTCATCTTCCTTATCATGTCAAAAATATATTTTATCTGCATATTCTTGATAACTTGAATTATGTTTGCTTCTTTGCATTCAGATATGGACAAACTGAAGCAAAGTTAACATCAAAATATGACATATGAGACTGTACAGTAAATTATATACTATTCACATGAAAGACAGACACACAAACCTTGGAACTTAAGGCTGCAAATAATCATAATAATTAATAATGATATAAAAACACATTTAAACAACACTTCATTCTCTTCTTCGGGCATCCAGTTCTTGCATATTTTGATATATTTGTGTGGTTTTGTGTCACAGATCATCTGCCTCACCAAACACCAGAAGGGGACATGCTGTGCTCCTGTTGATCTGTTTCACTGTTTTCCGGCACAGTTCTAATGGATAATACACATTTTGGAAGGGAAATAGTAACTAGAAGTTACTAGGTCAACTAACTGTAGTCTAGTTACTCAAATTTTCAAATGTAACTAGTCACATTACTCTGTTACAACAAAGTAATCTGATTACAGTAATCCCTTACTTTGTAACTAATAACTGCCCAACACTTGTCCTGGTTGGGTCCTAGTTCAGGGTGAGACCCCTTGACTCTTGTTTTAGTCCTGGTTTAATCCTGATCCAGTGCAAGGTTAAAAAACTATTGGTTTAGTCCTGGTTTAGTCCTGGTTTAGTCCTGGTTTAGTCCTGGTTTAGTCCTGGTTTAGTCCTGGTTTAGTCCTGGTGCACTATGTTCTGTACTTAACATTCACCTCTCTGTGTGTTCTGGCTGGTAGCACAGGCATCGTTTCATCCATTGTTGCTAACAGCGTCCTCAGGGCCAAACCCACTTCCTATAAAACACAAACATATGAAAACACATTAAAACATTAAAACATTAGGCATCCATCAACATTACAACCACTGCCTGATGAACTCACTGTCATCATATAAATATTCATCATGGCACCTGCTGGTGGCTGGATTGTATTAACAACACAGCATTTTGTCCTTTTAAGAGGAATCACTAATCAGCAGTGATTTGAGTGATTATGACTTGAAGTGGGAAAATATATTGTCTTGATGATTTTCAGTGTAATCTACCAACAGTTGTGTAACGTAGGTTGACCGTGAGCGGCTTGGGGTTCAGTGGGCAAGGTAAAAAAACAAATCCAGACACAGACCGGTACAAGTGGTCCACAGTTTACTTTTGTTTTTTCAATGATTACAAAAGTGCAAGTGCAAAAAGTGCAGGGTGCAAAACGGAGGCAGGCAGCAGTTTCCTCTCCAGCAGCAGAACACAGACTGATCTTGAAGGCGCCTTTTATGCCGGTCCTACTGATTGGATAAAACCACTATGCTAAAACAGGGATGGTTAAAATTATCATTAGCGTAAAATTAAAACCTAAACCTCCATAAAACAACCCAAAACCCAGATAACTATTAAAACCACCAACTATATACATAAAACCCTAAAACCATTACACCAATTAAATGTTAAAACCCATAAACCAATAAAATACCTAACCTAAAACCCCTGTACAAAATGTTACACGTGGTCCAGCCCGGAACCATAAAAGAGGGAGCTCGTTTCCGGGGACTCTTTTCACACCTGGACAGAAGATAAAAAGGGGAGGTAAGTAAAAGCAGATCCACCATTCATTAAAACACAATAAAATACACTAAACACATCAACACTTAAAACATTCTAAAACAGATATTGCACCATATTTATTGCACAAAGTCAATTTAAAATGTAATTTATTATTGTCTCCCTTTTCCTCCAGGGACAAGCAACTTCCAATTAAAGTGCTGTGCCTCAGGAATAAAAAATGGTTAAAGGAAAGCAATAAATATTTTTCAAAACCAATTGTGTGCAATTTATTTTGTGATGTGCAAATATGTTAAAAGTGCTGTGTGCTAGGAAATTGTAGTGTTTTAAAGTGCTTTAGTGAAGGGTGAAGGTGCTAAGTGTGGTTCTGGGGTAACAAACCAGCCTGTTTGTTACAAGTTGTTAAGGTGATATTTCTAGACTTTCTTATTTAATTGTACTGTCCATTAAAGGTGTACTATGTAACTTTTTGCTTGGGGCTCAGTCACCTACTTGTTTCTATGGATATGTCATTGCTCTGTCTGGAATGTTCCACATTAAACAGCTCTACCTTACATTTATTCAATTATAAATGCTTTTATAACTAAACAAAACTTTGCTTTGTAAAAATACGTGTACTTTACAAAGGCCGTTGAGCCTGTTTGCACAACTACTGCCCTCTAGTGGTCAGCATGGTTTTAACACAAGACAAGCTTCACAGGGCCATTTTATACTTCCACTGCCCAGGACTAATGTCCTTAAAAGAACTGTTATGTACAGAGTGATAGTGCTCTGGAACACACTCCCCCAAACTTTAATTGTTCACAAGAATGAACCAACTTTTAAGAAAATTTAAAGAAATATAATGAAAATTGTACTTAATTTTATTTAGTCACTAGTTATTCATTGTAATTTATTGGATATATTATAGTTCATGTTTATGATGTAATACTATAGAACAGGACTGTATGAACTTATGTGTCAGCTTTTTTTTTTTTTTTTTTTTTTTTATAATGGAACATTTTATGGTAAATTATGCCAGCTTGGGCCCCAGGAAGAAGTCTTTACTCCAGTGAAGACTAATGGGAATCCAATAAATAAATAAATAAATACATAAATAAATGGTATCATCTCTGAGATCAAGATATGATTGTTAATGATTAACTGAGATTAAGGAGCAGGACCAACTTCTCTTTAGTGAACAACACGTCTGATTAATCAAAAGCCTCTTTGTACCAACCTATCCCATCACCACAGTTTGTCTCAACTATTCCTGCTCTCTTGTTTGTCTTTCAGCCATGAGACATTAACAGAGGGGGGTCCTATATCAGCTGAGTTGATCACCTGAGACAGAGCCCCCATCTTGAGCCAGCCACCTCTACTTCATCTTATCATCATATTGTCTATAAATAAATATCTTCATTACATATATTGTTGGGGCACGGCTCTTGCTCATGAATCAAGTTTATTTATAGATTCAGATGAGTAGACATCTAAACCTAAAAATATATAATTTATTGTAAACTTGAGTCATGAGCAATGTGTGTCACTGTGACACTATGGCATGCTTTTTTTGTCTTTCTGCTATTACATGTTGTGTGTTGGGTCGGGACAGTATGCCTTTGATTTTTGCTATGTTTTTTAGATTGTAAAAATCTTCAGATGTTATTGATTTGATGTGGCTGTTAACTTCAAGTCTGAGTCCATTATTAACCCTACATTTCTAACCTGATTTGAAGGTTTTAGAGAGAGAGACTGGAGGTGACTGTTGACACCTCCTCTTTGTTTCTGTGAGCCCAAGACGATGACTTTAGTCTTATCTGAGTTTAGCTGGAAAAAGTTGTTTTGCATCCACACACTGATCTCCGACCATCACCACCACTCACGCTCACACCACTTTCATACAGGGCAATGTAGATGAAGTGTCTTGCCTGACGACACAACAACAGTTTGTTAACACTGGAGCCCCCCTGTGGAATCTGATTTTCCCAGCAGTCTCCCATCCAAGTACTCACGCCCAGCCCTGCTTAGATTCTGAGATCTGACGAGATCAGGCTTTGACAAGGAGTTTGCTGCGTATTAACCGACCTAACAGCAGCATGTAGAGACTGAACAAAAGGGGTCCCAGGATTGACCTCTGGGGCACCGCACAAGCTGTGGTTTTCAAATTAAGAGATACCATTTACCTTTTGTTTAGTAGTCAATTCTAGGGCTGAAATTATCCAAATGATTCTAGTGAAGGTGTATGGAGTTCTGCAGGACTTCAGATATGATTTTCTCATCTATTTTTGAACATACCTTTGATGCATCATTTAATGTTTCATCCTTCAATTTACAGTAGCTTTTGTACTTACTCCTTGTAGTTTAATATTTCTTGAGTAATTTCTGGACATTTACTTTGTACTTCTGCTTGAGTAATAGTTTTTTGTTGTTTTTTTTATTGTTTTGTTTTGTTTTTAAGTAGCAATACGAATACTTAAGTACAATTTTTGGCTACTCTATCCAAGATTCGTTATCCAAAAGTGCTTACACAGTGAATTATGCCTGATACAGAAGTAAGATCATGTGAAAAGTTTTGAGCTGATTTTTAAAATACAGGAACACATTTAATTATTAACCCCCTGTAGTACTTCCTCTGAACTACAAAGGAATGTGTGCTATGAAATTGAATGATGTATTTAACTGTAAGTGGAGTAATATCTGAGACCAATGTTCAAGAGTATTTTCAGAATAGCATAGTGGTACTGTGTCCTGCTGTAAAAATCCTGTGAAACTGTCCCTCCCGCTTGTTCACAGGAATAATAAATAATGATAATACATAATAGTACTTTACAAAAAGATCATTACAAAGTGTTTACAAGATAATATAAACATTTGAAACTACCAGAGAGTGATAAAGAGCTCTTTTATAAAGGAGCTTGATAGTTAAAGAGCTTCAAAGGTGGTTAAAATACTTTTAAAATCAATGATAACGTATCAGTCGCCAATGGAGGGAGGAAAGCACAGGAGAAATGGATTGAAGTCTTGTGCTTGTTTATTCTAGCAGCTGTATTTTGGATTAACTGAAGGTGATCACAGTATTTTGAGATGATTCCTGAGTAAAGGCTGTTGCAGTGTAACAAACATGGCAGTGTCTTGGTTGTGATGTTTCTTTTCTTGTACAGTGACTCCAACACCTTCACTCATTGCTTATTCTCTTTACTCCTAAACCAGCTCACATCAGAGGAGACTGAAATGAGAACATTTACAACAGACCCCTCAGCCACCAGACTGCAGAATGGTCAGTCCACAGACACTCATTCAGTCACTAGGGGCAGTAGAGAGTTCAGTTTTCACAGTGTTTTATTGACTTTTGTGAGCTGACCAGAGTATTTGATTATCCTTGAAAATGCAAATAGTATAAAACAATGATTTGCTTTTTTACACCCACTGCTTTAAAACAATTAATTTGAATATAAAAGAATAAAGATTATGCCCATTTCATCCCGAATACTGTTTCAGGCCTTTAAATCTCATCTTCCTTATCATGTCAAAAATATATTTTATCTGCATATTCTTGATAACTTAAATTTAGTTTTCTTCAGTTTGTCCATATCTGAATGCAAAGAAGCAAAGTTAACATCAAAAATATGACATATGAGACTGTACAGTAAATTATATACTATTCACATGAAAGACAGACACACAAACCTTGGAACTTAAGGCTGCAAATAATCATAATAATTAATAATGATATAAAAAACACATTTAAACAACACTTCATTGTCTTCTTCGGGCATCCAGTTCTTGCATATTTGGAAAGTGTTTCAATGTCAGTGTCTCTTTTAGTCTTTTTCTGAGCCATTGAAGTCTGCAGAACTTTTAAAATGGATAAAAAAAAGAACAATTGGTGATTAATTCAATTCAATAGTCCATTGTTGTGGAGAGAAGCTTAGTTAAAATAAAGTACAAACATACAACTGAAACATAGGAAGTATTAAATGTTTTGAAGAGGCAAAGTATTTTGTGTCATTGTTCATCCATTGTTTCACTTGACTTTTCCCTTTGTCTTTTTGGATTTCACAAAATAAAAGTTCAAATGTCTGATCCTTTTAATGTGGGCGTGGCTGAGAAATCATCTTGAGTCGTGATTGGTCGATCACATCCAGTAAGTTCTTGGCATCAACTGCGAGAGCATGAGCTGCCATCAACATCTGCTTCTTATAGTCCTTTTGTAAACTGGAAAGAAAATGAAATAATTATGAATGAAAAGAAGAACATCACCAAGACAAAGACGATTTAGGTGGTTTTGACCAACCTCGTCATAACGTACTGCTGGGCCAGCTTCATCTTTGATATCAACTCTGCCAAGTCAGAGTTCAACAACTTCTGAGCCATCTCAATCTACAAAATGACAGAACATCATTAGCAGCATTCCTAAACTATAAACAAACTTTTACGCTGCTAAGTAACAAATTCATTCATTAATTGTTCTCAATCACATGCATTTTGTGCAGTTAATCACAGATTGTTCACACTCCCATTTTTTTAGAAGTTTCTACATGTTTGTGCTGTTTTCATTCATGTTTAGGTTCAGAGGAGTCAAATGTGTCACATTTTGAGTCTTTTGTCTAACAAATTAAATTACTTCACTTCTGTGGAAGTTTGTCTGTCTGCTGCTTCTCTTTACTCACACTTGGAACAGTTCAGTCCAGTTTTGATCAGATTTTAATCTACTCTGAATACTTTATTTCAAAATTAATTAGATTACTGATCACTATAAATTACTTTGGGGAAAAAAGCAAGAATTCTTCACACTAATGACACTTTCTGTTATAGAGCCTCATTTCGAGCAGAGGCCACATGTACAGTCCTCCACAAACCAATATTTGTGTGGTTTTTGTGTCACAGATCATCTGCCTCACCAAACACCAGAAGGGGACATGCCGTGCTCCTGTTGATCTGTTTCACTGTTTTCCGGCACAGTTCTAATGGATAATACACATTTTGGAAGGGAAATAGTAACTAGAAGTTACTAGGCCAACTAACTGTAATCTAATTACTCAATTTTCAAATGTAACTAGTCACATTACTGTGTTACAACAAAGTAATCTGATTACAGTAATCCCTTAATTTGTACCTAGTAACTGCCCAACACTTGTCCTGGTTGGGTCCTAGTTCAGGGTGAGACCCCTTGACTCTTGTTTTAGTCCTGGTTTAATCCTGATCCAGTGCAAGGTTAAAAAACTATTGGTTTAGTCCTGGTTTAGTCCTGGTTTAGTCCTGGTTTAGTCCTGGTTTAGTCCTGGTTTAGTCCTGGTTTAGTCCTGGTGCACTATGTTCTGTACTTAACATTCACCTCTCTGTGTGTGCTGGCTGGTAGCACAGGCATCGTTTCATCCACCGTTGCTAACAGCGTCCTCAGGGCCAAACCCACTTCCTATAAAACACAAACATATGAAAACACATTAAAACATTAAAACATTAAAACATTAGGCATCCATCAACATTACAACCACTGCCCGATGAACTCACTGTCATCATATAAATATTCATCATGGCACCTGCTGGTGGCTGGATTGTATTAACAACACAGCATTTTGTCCTTTTAAGAGGAATCACTAATCAGCAGTGATTTGAGTGATTATGACTTGAAGTGGGAAAATATATTGTCTTGATGATTTTCAGTGTAATCTACCAACAGTTGTTAAGGTGATATTTCTAAACGTCCTTATTTAATTGTACTGTCCATTAAAGGTGTACTATGTAACTTCTTGGTATGTCATTGCTCTGTCTGGTATGTTCCACAGTATGACATTAAACAGCTTTACCTTACATTTATTAAATTACAGTTGCTTTTACACAGGGGAAAAAATCATTTTCTTTGTTTATTGTGATTGGTGGAAATAAGTCATTATCAATAGACAAATAGTTATGCCTGATTACTATAGCCTCACAAATGTAACATAAACTTGTGCTTTACCTTGACCATGGGCACGTACTCCTCTGGGGCGGCCGGCTGGATCCTGTTGGACATTTCGATCACAGCTTTTACCAAACCGGTTACATTCTCGTACACTTTATCATTGGACCGGTCCAGGTTGGCTGTGGGAGGTGGACTGATCTCCTGAGGTTGTAACTAGACCCACAGAAAACAAAAATATTGATTTTACTTTAAATTTAGTTTGTGAACGAAATTTATTGTTGAATTCAGCACTATTTAGTTTTTTTTTTAAAGACACCATTGTAGTTAAATCAGCACAACACTAGAGGTCAGCCGCTCTCTAACAACTATATAGTCGTAACACAAAACTAGTCTATATCAGTATTACTATTTTGCTACTTTGTTAAGATGTTAGTGATCATAGAAAAATCTAACTAACAAAGGCCCCATATTACGACTACTGTCTGATCTATGTTATATTATGTTGTTTTCTCATCGCAAACCTACCTAGAGTTATGTTTTGTTTTATTCACGATTCTTTAACACAGAAATCCTGCATATTTAGGCTGTTTTCTTTGCTCAAACTGAAAACCAGCCTTGTGATGTCATATGGTGATACAACAAGTGCTCCATTGGGTTTTTAAACTCTCTCAATCTCTACTGATCAAAAGGCAAAATGTAGCTGTTAACCTGAAATCTACCACTACATGACATGGCAAGGTGGAACAAAACATTTTGAGCTTTGGAGATATAGTCAGACTAATAATAAAGGATTACTCAAATGTATGAATGAAACAAAACACAACTCCAGGTATACTTTTTAGGACATAACAACATTCTAGCATGGCTTAAAACACAAGTTTCAACGTTGCATAATATAGGCCCTTTAAGTACAATCCCATGTGCTGATCTGGTAGGAGCATCTGCATTACAATTGTTATTAAATTATTAAAAACGGTGTTATTTAATTAATTTAGTCTTTGTCAGCT
This sequence comes from Boleophthalmus pectinirostris, assembly GCF_026225935.1. Taxonomy (NCBI): domain Eukaryota; kingdom Metazoa; phylum Chordata; class Actinopteri; order Gobiiformes; family Gobiidae; genus Boleophthalmus; species Boleophthalmus pectinirostris. The sequence goes on along the minus strand of NW_026571175.1, from coordinate 24,365,138 downwards.
AAAATATGACACTGACAAAAATAAAAGCAAAACAAAAAACATTTAGCTAACAAAATTACCACTAATTAAAGCAGAGCCCTACATGAAACAGCATGCTGGATATTTTGGTACATTATAACATCTTATTTTCTTTACCAAAGAAAGTAAACCATAACACCACCTTTGTTTATTTATGCATTTACTTTATTTTTTTATTAATAACAAGGACAGGCTTTGGGGCTCTCACTGGTAAAGAAAATTGCTATCAGCTACAAGGTACTTAGTTACGCTGTCTATTAATATAACAACACTCACACACAGACATGTGCTTACCCTCCATGGCTTTAGGGGGTGAGAGAGGTCGGGAGTGGGGGGTTTGGGGAGAGTTTTTTTTTTAAGAAGGTGGAAGCAAAATTGGATGTAAAAAGAATAGAGGGGTGTTAATGTTTACAGCAGGGGGAGGAAGTGCAGGGAGGAGAAGAAGAAGAACACATTAGGCCAAAGCAAACCACCAAAACATGCAGCATCAGCACAGAGAAAAATGGACAAAAGAAAAAAAACAAAAAACATGCTTCCAGTCAGTGTCACTAAATAAATCCTTGTGAATTGTAGGACTTTCAAAAGTATCGAAACTCAGATACTAATCTATACTAAAACTAGTGTTGAAACCGGAAATTAATTTGAGCTAGTATCAACATTAAAAAGTCGCATTAACAGGGCATAAATGAACCTTTCCTGAGTAGCTTTAGAATGATCTTGAGCTGTAGCAGAGCAAGTGAAAGACCACATAGACTCCCATTAACCATTTTTGACGAGGGGATTACAAAAACCACAGGGATTGTCACAAGTATTGAAAATCAGACTCTAATCAATACTAAAACCAGTATTGAAAATAGCTACTCATTTTAACAAGTATCAATAGAGATATAGATAGATGGTTGTTGCAAACCATGGCAACTAGTGCACAGATCTAAATGTAAATGATCTTTATATAAGCACATACCTTCACCCCTTCGTTGTAACTCTCGACAGGTGCCAGGCTGGTCAGGTTGGTCAGGTGACCCGGAGCTCCAGGACGGGGAGGCTTTTTTGGAGGAGCTGCAGGTTCTGAAACGTCACGCCAATATATCCATTTACAATCAAATACTACAAAACATATTAAAAGTTTTCTAGTGGTGTCAAAAACCTGTTCATTTTTATGGCTTTCAAATGCATTTTTGTCAAATAAAAAATAATAAATGGTTACTGAAAGGGCTTGCCTCTAAACAGATCTAACCTGCCCTACTGTGGAACATAATTATTCACATTCACTAGGGATGTAACAATAACTGAAATATCGTGATATCATATTGTTAAAAGTTCTCACAATAATATCATGAACCATCACAAAATAGCGAATTAGAAGTCTCTTTGCTTAAATTAAGTGTTATGATGCAGCAATAGCTAAAAAAAAAGACAGAGGGAACCATAGACCATGATCCTTCACTCCCTTTCTGTGTAGACTACAAGACGAAATAACAGTTCTAAGCACTTTTAAGTCTTAGTTCTTTGGATTAAGTCTTGTCAAGGCATATCGTTCGTTTCGTTAGCCTCCACAAAATATCACAATAAATATCGTATCATGAGATGTATATGGTGAAAATATCTTACAGAGAGATTTGGATATTGTTACATCCCTAATCGTGAGCCTCCCCACCATACCGTAAGCTTTCCTATGATATCGCAATAAATATCGTACGGTGAGGTTCATACCGTGACAATATTGTATCGTGAAACTTGGATATCGTTACACCCCTAACATTCACACATTGTAATGTTCTGACTACAAAACTAGCAACTGACTTATATAAACTATCCAGAGACACAAATCTGCAAATGCATGTGTAGAAGAAAACCACTTTGAGAAAAAAAGTATATATGTATTTTTTAATTTATATTGTATTTAACACACCATTGTAATGTAATATTATTAATGAAAATGGCCTCTTAGTTCTTACCGGGTTTCCCAATAGGCTGATAGATATGTTGACTTCCACCCTGTACAAAAACAAACAGACAAATGCATGAAAAACACAAGAGTAGTTACAGCAGCAGTATCGTACAGAGAGCTGTCTAAATGCAGCCTTGGGTTAAATATACATGTTCACAGTATAATAACACCCGCACTGTTCTGAATTTGAATTTCCCATGAGCCTTTGTGGTCATGTGGTTGGCCCATAGGCAGTATCCTCCCTGGCACAAATACTTTGACTGCTTCACCCAACCAGAATGCTTCCTCTATCTCCCAATCAGACATTAAAACTGCACGATGTAACTTTTCTGTTGAAGGGTCCGCCACCTTCTTGTTTCCATGGAGATGTTATTGCTTTGACCAAGTTACAGATCAGATTTGGAGCTCGAATGCACGTTTTACAAGGTATTTTGAGCAACAAATACACCTGTAATTGGTTAAATGTAAAAAAAATAAGTTTAATGCTATACAGTGGAAAATTTAAGGCAAAGCAATAACATCTCCTTAGAGTCAAGCAAAAGACGAATTCCTTCCACAGAAAAGTTACATAGTCCACCATCAAGATTTAAACTGTCATGTCAAAATCAGTCTTTTGTAAACTTTAAAGAGCTCATATTACACTATTTTCTGATCTATGCTTTGTTGTTTCCACATCAAAAACATACCCGGGGTGGCGTTTTGTTTCATTCACACATGTTTAAAACACAAACGCTGCATATTTAGGCTGAGTTCTTCTCTCAAACTAAAAACACTCTATTCCACCGGAGCATTTTCAGCTTTGGAGATGTAGACAGAGTGATATTAAAGGGTTACTCAAACATGTGGGAATGGAACAAAACACAACTCCAAGTATGTTTTTGAGGAAATAACAACATTATAACATGGCTTAAAGCTCACAAGAGTCATTTAATTACTGCGAAAATGTCTCCTGCTACAAAGTGTATGTTATCGTAAAGTTGTAATGAAAATGCGTTCCTCTCACAGCATGACATACCGGAGCTTGTAAAATGCCGTCTTCTCTGTCAATGCTTCCTCTGCTGTTTCTCGACTCTGTCTTCTGCTAAAAAAACAAAAACAAAAAAAGACAAGCAGTTTTAAAAAAGAATTCTCCAAGACATTAACTTTATCAGAAGCAGCACACGAAAATTCCAGTTTGCAAAAAGTTGTATCCGAAATGTTAAAAGTAAATTCCTTCAAAATGGCAACAAAGCCAAAATCTTCAGTTTCAATCCAGGTACCGTTTGGGTGAAGCAAGCCTTGAAGAGATGCATCCTGGGAAAACATATACGGATGACAGGAAGTGGAAAGGAGCTACTGGAGGCCATCGAAATAAGGGCGGAGAAAATTAGAGGAGGTTATGAGAGAAAGATTGAAAAAGACATTATGATAGAGGGAGAGGACTCGCCCAGACTGAGCAACAGAGAAAGTAGAAATAGAAAGAAAAGCTAAGAAAAGTTGAGTCAGGAAAGAGAGAGAAACCATGGCATGAAGTTTTCCAAAGAAGCCACAGTGCAAAACACATGCAGCAGTCTCTTGGTCTGTCTCTCTCCCACTGTTTCCATCGCATCTCTCCTCTCCTCTCTCCTCCCTCTATCCTCCCTTTGCCAATCCCACTTCCTCTCTTCTAGACTGTTTTCACCACCAGACTATGCTGCTTTTCGTTTATCGTGAGCGTCAAATTCAGCTGTAAAAATCCAAATCGGTGCTTAAAGTGCTTAGAGCAGAGGTAGCTTGAGGCACATGTAAATCCCTGTGTGGAGGCAGGTATCAAGTGTCCAGGAATGTGGATGATTTTCCTTTGATGGAAGAAGTGATTATTTATACTGAAGGAAAGTTGGCTTTTATATAAGAGGTCAGGCATGGCCACAGACGCACAAGAAATGTCTGGAGCCAGAATAGAGCAGGTTTTGTATGAAGTCTGCTTAGTGTATCTAAGCCTGGTATAAAGTTGCTTTAAGGGTTTGTACTATGCTATTTTCTGATCTATGTTATGTTGTTTCCTCATCAGAAACATGCTTGAGTTGTGTTTTGTTTCATTCACACATATTTAGGCTGAGTTCTTCTCTCAAGCATCCACATTGTGATGTCATGTGGTAATACAGAAAGTGCTCCACTGTATTTTTAAACTTCATTAACCTTCACTAGAATCATTTGGGTGAACTCAGTCCTGGAATTGCCAATCTCTACTGAACAAAAATTAAAAGGAGCTGTTCAAAGAAAACTACCACAACATGACATCACAAGGTGGAACTGAGCATTTTGAGCTTTGGAGATGTAGATGACTAATAATAAAGGATTACTCAAACATGTGTGAATGAAACAAAACACAACCCCAGGTATGTTTTTGAGGAAATAACAGCTTTCTAATGTGTCTTAAAGCTCACAAGAACCAATTTTACCCAGTTTAGACCCTCTAAAAGTACACTATGTCACTTTTCTGGAGGTGTTCAGCCACCAGCTTGTCTTGATATGTTACTGATTTGCCTGAAATGTTCCACGGTATAGCATTAAACTTGTATGTCTTTTATTTATCAATTCCATCTGTTTTTATTACTCAAAAATTGCTGATGAACACGCATTCTTACAATGAGTGCACCCACCTTTCCAGAGATCTGACCTATAACTGGGCTTTCTTGTCACTATTGTTATTAATAATAATATTCCACAAAAGCAATAACATCTCTGTGATAAGCAGGTCACAGTGCATAGTGCACTAGGGATGTAACAATAACCGAAATATCGTGATATAGTATCGTCAAAATTCTCACAATAATATCGTGGACCATCACAAAATATCGAATTACAAGTCTTTTTTTAGCTATTGCTGCACCATAACTCTTAATTTAAGCAGAAGGAACTACATAGACCATGATCCTTTGCTCCATTTCAATGTAGACTACATGAAGAAATAACAGTTCTAGGCACTTTTAAGTCTTAGTTCTTTGGGTTAAGTCTTGTCAAGGCATTTTAAGAGGAAAAAGCAGCATATTAAAAGTTTTGTTAACATCCACTAAATATCGCAACAAATATCATACCATGAGATGTATATTGTGAAAATATCATACAGAGAGATTTGGATATTGTTACATTCCTAATCGTGAGCCTCCCCACCGTATAGTGAGCTTTCCCATGATATCGCAATAAATATCGTACTGTGAGGTTCATACCGTGACTATATCATATCATGAGACTTGGATATCGTTACACCCCTATAGTCCACCTTTAAAACTTTCTTTTGACGAATTACAAAATGTTACCAAAATATCTCTCACATGTTTGCAATCCCTTAGAAATGTGCTCAAACGTGGAAAAATAACAGCTGAGGTATTCAACTGCCATAAATTGTCAAGAAGATCTGAGTAAAACTTAACAGAAAACAAAATCATCTGTCCTTGTTTAACTTTAGGCCAGAGCTTTAAATATGGTTCTTTCAAAGGAAGTGGATCAAATAATTCCCAATAATAAATGAGATTTTCTCCTGATCTGTGTCCTCCTTTAGCTTCTGTTCACCTAAATGAAAACAAGCAGCACGCAAATCAAGGCAAAGACCAAAACAGGTTGTGGCGCAGATAAGAAAAACAGTCTTGTTTGGGAGCTCTGTGGCCTTTTAGGAATGTTTCAGGTTCGGGTTTCAGGTAAAGTGGAAAACACAACAAATCAATTTTATATTTCAAAATCAAAATATTGTTGCATGGTGGTGGGCTGTGAATTAGAAACTGTTTTGATACTGTTGTGCAATAGTGTACATAAGTTGCTTTTAGACAAGGAGGTAAAGAAATATAAACTTTCGAATAATAGGGAGAACTTATGTTTGGTTTAATACAAGATTATAACTTCAGCTTCTGGGGAGTTCCCTTTTTACAAGACTTCTATAGAATTGTATGAACTATTCTGAATATTTGTATATGTTTCGTAAAATATAAAGATGCAGAAATTCTTGTATTTATACTAATTCGTAGGTTTGTAACGATACCCAAGTCTCACGAACGTCACAGTACGATATTTATTGCGATATTGTGGGAAAGCTCACGATATGGTGGGGAGGCTCACGATTAGAGATGTAACAATATCCAAATCTCTGTCTCTATTTATTGCAATATTTTGTGTGCTTAGAAAACTGTTAATATGCTACTTTTCCTCTTAAAATGCCTTGACAAGACTTAATCCAAAGAACTAAGACTTAAAAGTGCTGAGAACTGTTATTTCTTCTTGTAGTCTACACTGAAACGGAGCAAAGGATCATGGTCTATGTAGTTCCCTCTGTCTTTTTTTTTTTTTTTTTTAGCTACTGCTGCACCATAAGTCTTAATTTAAGCAAAAAGGCTTGTAATTCGATATATTGTGATGGTCCACGATATCATTGTGAGAATTTCGATGAGACGAAATCACGATATTTTGGTTATTGTTACCCTACTAATTCATGATCAGAAGTGGGTAGTAGTTATGTTTATTTGAGTACTTTTTTAAGGAAATTGTCGTTTTGGGAGTAGTTTTCTCATTTTCGCATTTTACTCCCATTACTCTTCTCACTGTGTGCAAGTTTGAAGTGACAAAAGCTAAAGGAAACCATAATAAAAAAAATCAAGGTTTAGATAATATATGGTATGTTATGTTTGCATGGACTAGACAGCGTTTAATTATTTGAACATTTGTGTTGCTTGCAATGCTTCCTCAGATATTATTTAGTTTTTCTCTCTATTTTTCTTGTCTATCTTTGAAAATCCCCCCAAAAATTCTAACTAACCTCAAATGACAAATCGGATCTTACTTTCAAACCAGTACTATTAGGGGTTAGGGTGCAGTAATTTCATAGACCACTACTTTGTATTTCTACTTGAGTAATATTATTTTGAATGTTACTTTCACTTGAGTGCAAATTATGTCTACTCTACCCTCCTCTGTTCATCATTCAGCTTGTTTTAGGTGGTTGAGTCCTCCATAAACTACCACTCACACTTTCCCAACATTTTGACTCTTTTGCCTGAACTGTTTAAGTATAAAACCAGACACATAAAGGTGTTTTTACTGAAATTCAACTCACCATGAAGCTCTCCTCCTGCTCGAGCCATCGCTGGTCATCCTCCATCTGCTGTTGTTGCATCATCAGCCTCTCCTCCATAAGAGCCTGTCCCACACACCCATTGTCCTGTCAGAAAACACATGGACGGTCAATTTTCCAGGATTTCAGCCCTGGAATTGTCTCCCTCAACTGAACTGAGTTTTAAACATGTAGACAGATGAATAATAACGGATTACTTAAACATGTGTGGATGAAACAAAACCCAATTCCAGGTATATTTGTAATGATTTAAAGCTCACAAGAGTCAATTTTGTGTAATAAAAAACCTTTAAATAAATAAATAAAGTCCCATTACGGTATAGTTTGATCTAACATTGCATGTGAGTGTAACTTACATTATTTAGGGGATAAAAATATGTAATAATAATTTAGTGACGTAAGATTATTGTTATATTTATTATTGCCACAATAGCAGTGTGACAAACAAAGATGAGCCTGTGGATTCCTTTGCTCAAATTAACAAAGTAAATATGTTGGCCTATTTAACTGTAGTAACAGTAGCAGATAGTGGTGGGCAAAAATATAAAAATATCGATATATAATATTGCTTAATGTGATGATACAGTATTGATATTGTGGGCTTTTTGGTATATTTTACTCAATTCTTTTGTTACAGCGCTACAGTTTTATTGCTTGTTTAGAGAAAAAAAAACTAATTTATGTGACACATTTGACATATTCACAGTTTTGATGAGTAAAATGGGCGTGTTTCATATGAACTTTGCTCAAGAAGTGGTTTAACAAAGACTTTTAGTATCACAGTCATGATTTAGCCACCGAAATTGAATCGAAAAGTGCACTATATCGAGATACAACTTCTTAATGATATCCAGCCCTAGTAGCAGAAGTACCTCGATATTGTTGCTCCAAAGCGCTGTGTGTTCAGGTCTGTGCTGATTCCAGGTTTCAGACTGAGGGAAGCTGCCTCCCCCGAGACCAGGAGCCTAAACAAGAACAACGTTGGTATTTCTTATCTGGTCACAATTGCTTCAGAATGTTTGAATGTGTAAATGTTGATTTGTACACTGGTAAAGGAAAATATTTCTCTTTAACACTTAGAAATTTCATTTTACAGATGCAACTTAGTAATTTTACAAGTACAATTCTGAAAATTACTCTTTCACAAGTTTTGAGACATTTGTTGCGTCGAGTTTGTCTCAAAATTATTTGAAAGCGCAACGACTGATTTGAAACTGAAAACAGCAGATTTCTTTCAAAAACTACACCATATATTGTATTGTACAATTACTCTCTTTACCTGAACAGTTTGTGCCACTAGGGACCTGCTATAAGAGTAAAACGAAATTTGTAAGAGTAAAAAAAAAATTACAAGTGTACAAAACAACATTTACACATTCAAATGTTTTGGAGTAAATGTACCTTTATACATGACATTCTTGTATATATACACTGACAAGACAAAACTAACAAATTAACCTCCAAACAAATCATCAAAATTGAAACAGCAAAGATCATAGATTTAGTTTCTTAAAGGTGTAAAACTGTGTAACTTGTCAGGTTGAGGTTACACTACATGTTATTACTGTGCCTGAGTTACGGTTGCCACAATTTAACCAAGTTACAGCAGTTACACTTTGAGCAAGAAATACATCTGTAATTGATTAAACGCTAAAAAGTTAGTAATAAGTCTCAGGCTGTACTGTGGAGAATTTAAAACAAAACAATAATGTTTCCTTAGAGTCAAGCAAGAGATGGACCCCTCCACCAGAAAAGTTATAAAGTCCACCTTTAGGATTTAAACCGTCATGTCCTCCACAAAACATAATATAATCATACATCAGCATGTCAAAATCAGTTTTTCTATGCAAAAAAATCACCTATTTGTGTGCTTTTAATCTTATAAATCTGAATCATTTGGTCTGAAGTGTAAACCATTATTTCCACCTTGAATGACAGAACACTGACTAGGTTGAAATAGGGGCTCTGAAAATACATAGATGTTATTGTAAGTTCCAATAGGATCAGGCCCTTATAAGGTTAACAGGAGAGCGTGGCTGTGCGAGTGGCTTTAAGCGCTACAGGAAATGCCGTCTGTCTGCCTGGTTTATGAGGAGAGAGAAGAATAACTGTGGTGGAAGAAGTCATTTTCTTATGCTTCAGACTTCTCTCTCCAGTGGCACATTGACGTGCAGCTTTGGGTCACTGCAACTTCATCGGGGTGAGCAGAAATGTATAAATACTGCAATGAGTAACTTTTCTGCTGGAGGGTCTGCCATCTGATTGTCTTTATCAAGATGCTTTACCACCTGGAAAAGTTACACAGTGAACCTTAAATAAATTAGATTCTGATGGTTATTTTGCACAGAAATATAGTTAATGTTAGGAGTAAATACTACATCTGTCTGATTGTGGAATCACTTCTTAATTTGGATTCAGTGATGTTATTGTGAACAAAACATAAGAGCATCTGCCAGTCTGTGCCATCGACCCCTGAGACCACCACCAACATTCACACACACACCACTTCTATACTAGGCAATGTGGGTGAAGTGTCTTGCCTAAAGACACAACGACCAGGCACCCCACTGTGCACTGCAAACAAGCTTGGCCAAAATTTAATTAGAAAATGACATAAAAGTAGTGAAAGCAAGATAATTTTGACAAGTTATCTTAAAATAAACTGCATCTAGACTAGAATTAATCCCATTCAGAACTAGTAAGTAGTAGTCAGGCTGGCGCCACCTAGTGCCTCCACTCAATTTCATCTCTCTCCAGTGACTAGGTCAGGAATCACAATACATTAGATGGTTTGCAAGAACCCCGAAAGTGCGAGTTCAGGCACCAGCCAATCAGAGAAGAGGCATATATTCTATGTTGGCAACAATTCCTGAGATCAAGGATTTAAAGCCAGAACAAAGAGAATAATTGGTGAATTTTGTCAAGGGAAAAAACATTATTGCACTTCTTCCTAAGGGACTTGGGGAAAAGCTTAATATACCAGTTAGCCCCATTTGCGGCGCATTACATACGTCACGACCAAATAGCAGCGATTGGTTAAATAAAAAAAGTACCTGCCTGCTGACGAGCAAACAAATTGTGAGGTCAGACGGTTTCCACTAAGTGAAACCGGCTGATGAATCAGGATAAGTAAGTAGATAATAAATCTGAAAACAAGATGAATAACCTGATATAAGTTTTAAATTCTTGGCCAGATCAGAGAACTTTGCAGTGTGGCACCTGGTGTTCCCAGCAGTCTCCCATCCAAGTACTAAACCAGCCCAGCTCTCCTCTACTTCTGAAATCTGGCGATATCATGCTTTGACAAGGAGGTTTGGCCAAGTGAATTTAATTTTAAGAACTTTTTTTTTTACTCTACTCAGCATTTGGGCAACACTATTCAATAAAACAGAAGCTGTATTCTTACTTGAAAGTGGTTGTGCTGAGGGCTGGAGAAGTAGCCTTCACTGGATCTAGGACTGGGGTACCCGGGCCTGCTGGGCTGAAAGGTCAGAGACAGCAGAGTGTTAAAGCTCATGTTACGCATTTATATCAAAGAGAGTTTGACAGAGTTAGTTTTACTTTGGGCGGAGCTTCATCAGGACCTCCCGAGTCCCAGGACACTGTGACCTGTCTCCTCTGCTCCATTCGCAGACGCTCCTCCTGCTGTAGCTTCTCCTCCTCTAAGATAGTGCTGCATAGACACACAATTTATGACTTGTATATAACCATCTAAGTAAATACCTGTCTTTACAATTTACTTAAAAATTCTATATGAGAAATTATGTTGAAAACTGTCAAAACATCTATAAATAACACGTATCTTAACTTATAATCAGGCATATTTGAATGTCATCCTTTGGGATAATACATGTATAGATACAAGCTTTTAAAATTCCATTGGGCTACACAGGTAAACATCTATGTACCAGAAAATTTAGGCAAAAGCTCCAATGAAATATACTTTTGAGATTCACAGCTGTCCCATAATAATACCTGTAAATATAGTTGTGACACTGTGTAACGATGTAAACTATGATTTTTAGGTTGCCATGATACTTCCAACAGTACACAGACTTAAAGGCCTGATTTTAATTTATTCTTGTCAAGATAAATGCTCTTTACGTCATACATTTTACAGAAAAAGCTGCTAAATAAGAAACATAAATTGAGACTGTAAACCATAATCTATTCATTTTTCCTCACATAACTATTACATAAACAACTGAGATGTAACACTGTGCATGATTGGATGAAAAAGGTGGCTAAAAAGTATGTGAAATAAACTGCCAAAATGCACTCTCAATGCAATCTCAGACACTTGATTCTCTGTCATGGTGCATTTTCAAGAGTGACAGAAAAACCAATCAGTCAGAAATTTAAAACATTTAAGGAAACAACTGCAGGCAAAGTTGTTTCTGAACCATGGTGTAATTTCACAGCGGGAGAAGAGAATAAAACGTTCAAACTAAAACATGTTCCTCACTCTTCACTTGAAATGAAGCTCACTGGGGGCTGGCATTTATAGGGGCGAATTTGGAGTCAAATTCCATATCAGGAATAGGAATTTATTTTATGAACCAAAATCATGTAGAGAGTGTGAATATGAACATCTTAAGACCACAATGACAATTTTTTTATGCAAAGTCAAAAGGAGGTAGAGTCGATGGAGTCGGAAGCACCCCCATGCTCACTTCCTGCCCAGAACTAGACCCTCTTCTTATTAATTTATATTTGTATATGATTTAAATTTCTGTTGACCGGCCTGTATACAGTCTATGGGTACAGAATAAACATTTTCTAATTAAATATGAACCTGCGATTACCTGAGTTGTGTTTTGAGTTCAGTGAAGCGGGGCCGTTTGCTGGGATCGTATGACCAGCATTTGGTCATCAGACTGTAGAGAGTGGGCGGGCACTGATGGGGCATTGCCAACCGCTCGCCATTCTCGATCCTGCCAATCACATCATTGTTCTTCACGCCCTGGAAAGGCTTGATGCCGTACATCAAGATCTCCCACATACACACACCTGCAGAATTGATAAAAAAAATAAAACATGTAATCACTAGAAATAAAACCCTTTTTTCATTATGGATGTTTTTATTGCTCTGAAAAGCATGTGTCTTGAATCTCCACAAACCTGACTCCAATGCAGGTGGCTTTCTACCCTTAAAAAGTTACATATTGCTACTGTAATTAAAAAATAATAAAATCTGTGATCTTACCAAACATCCACACATCGCTGGCAGAGGTAAATCTTCTGAAGTTTATCGATTCAGGAGCCATCCACTTTATGGGGAGTTTGCCTTTAGAAGCTAAGTAAAGAAATTACATCATTAGAAAAAAATAAATAAAACTTGTGTGAAATAAACTATGAAACATCAAATTAATATAACAGATTAAATTTCAAGATAGTTTTAGTTGCCAATGGAAAGTATTTGAGAGAGATCTGCTCTAGCAAGTTTATAAGTAGTTTATAATGTTGTCAACAGAGGGCAGTAGAGTATCTGAACACTGAGGATTTCTGTCACTAGATACTCTACTGTTTTTGCAGAATTAGTAAAACTTAAAATGATAAAATCATACCTTTGTAATAAGAACTATCCTCCATGTATCTTGACAGACCAAAGTCTCCAAGCATCACACAGTCAATGGAAGACACCAGTACATTACGCGCTGCAATGTCTCTGAGAGTCAATGAAAGGTAATGGGGCACGTCAGACGTTTTCAAACACAAAACCCTCTAAAAGAACATTAAAACCATTGGTAAGTCATAGATACCTGTGCACGAAGCGTTTGCTCTCCAGATAGGCGAGTGCTGTGCTGAGCTGGTACGCAAACAGAATGAGAGTGGCCAAGTCTAGGCTGTACTTCCTCACCTGAAGGAAGGACCTTAACTATAATAATAATAAGAAGAACACAATACATTTATGAGAAAACATTTCATTTCTGCAACCAGACAAAACTATCACACACGGTATTCATATTAGAGTTGTCAGAATTTGATATGTAGACATAGCAGACACTCCTCTATTATCAAAACTAGAAGATGAGCAGGTAAACAGGTGTCGACATTGCATTTATAGCGCAATTATATATCTGCCCAGAGCTAAACACTTAAACTTCTTTATAAAACGGAAGAGAGTGATGCACAGTTTTTGAATGACCATAATCTATATCAAAGCTAGTACAACAAGAAGGTACATTTAAAGAAACTAAACTACTACTATTTTGTTTTGAAGATTACAGTTTGCAGTTTGTTTTTTTCATTGTAGTATTGAAATCAGTATCAAGTATTGCGCTTTATATTGCGATAACACAACTTCAGACAATATTTTATCCAAGGTCTGTTATGGCATTGTTTCCCAAAGACTGGGTCACAAGAGATTTATATTGGGTTGCCTTGTCACGATCTGCATGTAGACAATAATACAATATACAGTAATATACAGTTCTGCCTAGACGCTTGATACGCATGTTGCGCTCTCCTCCTGCACCACAGACTGGAACATGCCACAAAAATGAAGACAGGCCAATCTATCTCTTTAGAAATGTTGAAATGTTAAGACATGTTTTTCTCATTTCTAATCTTTTTGTACTGGTAATTATTTTATTGACTATTTTGTTCCAGGATTGCTGGTTCAATTGAGTGAAAAGAAAAAGAAATGGGCTACATTTAATGTCCAAATAGGCGATTTATGGATCCTTTTATTGCTGGTTCAATTATTGTTTTTCATTGTTTAAAATTTGAGTAATACTAATTGTTCAGAGAGACACGATCACTCAGTCAACAATAAAATGTTCAATAATGGTCAATCCACCTTTATTTTGTGATTTATGAATAATTTCTGTTGACTTGGATTGTGAAGGTTTGCGATTTTAAAAATATGAGTCCTCAGAAAAAAGTTTGGGAAACACTGTGTTATGGTATACACTTAATGACTTTTCAGTTGTGTAACATCTTGATTTATCATATGTTGTAATTTGTTGGTTATTATGAAGTCAACCATAGAAAATGCATTGTGGTCTGTTTTGCTTATGGCATCACACTTTTGAATGCAGGCTCTGCTCTTTAAACACACTAAAATAGCATGCATATACCAGTGGCTCTCAAACCAATGCTACCTCAGAAAATATTTGGTTTTCCACGTAACACAAGAGCTAAACCAGGTCTAAAACAGGACTATGCAATTGCTAAACTAGTTACAGCTGGACCAACCCAAAGGAAATGTGTATTAAAGGGTCCATATTACGCTATTTCCTAATCTATGATCTAACTAAAACAGGACTAAACCAGGACTGAACCAGGACTGAAACAGGACTGAACCAGGACTAAACCAGGACTAAACCAGGACTGAATCAGGATTGAACCAGGACTGAATCAGGACTGAACCAGGACTGAATCAGGACTGAACCAGGACTGAATCAGGACTGAACCAGGACTAAACCAGGACTGAATGAGGACTGAATGAGGATTGAAACAGGACTGAACCAGGACTAAAACAGACTAAGCCAGGATTAAACAAGGACTAAACCAGGACTAATCTTGGACTTGAGAGCGAGAGAGAGAGAGGGAGAACCCCGAGCCCGTGGAGCAGGGTGTCCACAAAACATGACTGGCCGACGGCTGCGCTTAGCCCTGTGTGGCGCGGAGCTCGACACCGGTCCTTTCTCCTGCAGTCACGTGACGGTCTACACGGGTGCACCTTCAGGCCCGTCCCAACACTCAGACCTGTTTTAGTCCTGGTTCAGTCCTGGGATCAGTCCTGGGATCAGTGCTGGGATCAGTGCTGGGATCAGTCCAGGTCACTATAGGACAGTACTGCAGATGTCATGAGCCTATGCAGGTTGTTTTCACCATAGCCAGTAGCTCCGGTTTGACATTTAAGTTGTAGGTTATTTTATATTTGTTATTTTTTGTATCTCACGTCAGGAGAAGTGGGTGGACGGAGTACCCCTGCGTACCACGCCCACTACTCCCCTGGTTGTTACCGCTACAAACACATACCTGGAGTTGTGTTTTGTTTCATTCACATATGTTTAACACAAACACCTGCATGTTTAGGTGAAGTTTTAACCTCCATACACCTTCACTAGAATCATTTGGATGAGCTCAGCCCTGGAGTTCCCAATGTCTATTGAACAAAAGGTAAAATGTAGCTGTTAACTTGAAAACTACTGCTTCACGACACCACAAGGTAGAACAGAACATTATGAATTTTGGAGATGTAGACAGACTAATAATAAAGCGTGTGTGAATGAAACAAAACACAACTCCAGGTATGTTTTTGTGGAGCTAACAATGTTCTAACATGACTAAAAGCTCACAAGAGTCAATTTTGTGTAACCTTTGGACCTTTAAACTGCCTTTAACACTCTATAAAGATATTTAGTTATCACAAAAGTATTTAAATCCATGCCAGGCCACAGAGAGTAATTTAAATGTACCTCTCCCAAAGTGCACAGCTCCATGATGATCCAGACCGGGTTTTCCGTGATCACTCCGATGAGTTTCACGATGTGTGGGTGGTCAAACTGCCGCATGGTCACTGCCAGAACAAACACATTCATCACCATAGAGTAACATTACATCATAGGCAAAAAAACAAAAAAGAGATAATTTAATTTACGCGCTTCTTGGAGGAACTTCTCTCGGACACTGTCTGAAGTGCAATTTTTACAGGTTTTGATGGCAACAGGTAGAGATGGCTTGTCCTGAAACACAGAAACGATGGTAAATAATACAAATAATTATATGTATTACTAACTATAAGACAATGTAGGTAATGTGTAATTTATTTAAAATTATTTTCTGATTTAATTTATAATGTTTCCTCATCACAAACATACCTGGAGTTGTGTGTGTTCATTCACACATGTTTAACACACACAAATAGTATTTAGGTTGTATTTTTCTATCATTCTGTTCTACCTTGTGATGTTATGTGGTAATACAGAAAATGTTCCACTGCGTTTTTAAACTCCATGCACCTTCACTAGTATCATTTGGATAATTTCAGCCCTGGAATTGCCAATATCGACTGAACAAAAATGTAAAAAAAGCTGTTAACTTTTTCGAAATCTACCGCTTCGTGACATCACAAGTTGGAACGAAGCATTTTGAGCTTTAGCGATGTTGACAGATTAATAATAAAGGGTTTACTCAAACATGTGTGAATGAAACAAAACACAACTCCAGGCATGTTTTTCATGAGGTAGCAGCATTCTGTAATGGCTTAAAGCTCACAAGAGTCAGTTTTGCGCAATATAGGACCTTTGGCAAACCACTGAGTTAAAAAAAAACAATAACAACAACAAAAAACCTATCAAAACAACAGGCAACTTTATTTTTTTGACCTGTCGTTGTCACTGAACAGGGTTGAGTAGGGAGTGACACTTTGTCACAATTTTTGAGACCAGTAAAGGACCTAAAAGACATAGTGCAGGACAATATTCAATAGTTTATTTTACAATATTACGCCTACAACAACCCTTTCTCTAGATATTTTTTCTTTTTTTTTCTTTTTTTTTAACTTTTTTTGGGGAGGGCTTGTCAAATGCTTTTCTCCTTGGCGATGTTATTGCTTTGTCTGGAATGTTTAACACTATGGCATTAAACCTTTGTATCTTCATGGAGACCAAACCACTCACAGTCAGAATGTTTGGTTTTCTAGGTATTTTTGAGCAACAGAACTAAGTAAGGTGAAGCTGTTTAATGTCATACTGTGGAACATTTCAGGCAGAACAATGACATATCCATACAAACAAGCAGGTGACGGACCGCTAAATAAAATGCTACATAGTGCAGCTTTAACAGCACATACCGGGGGGCTGTAGACTCCTTGATGCACGTCTCCGAACTGTCCCTCCCCGATGCAGCGTCCGAGCTCTATCCTTTCCCTCTGGATTTCATAGTCCCGCGCTGACAAAACAAAAGACAACTCCATCATTGTGAAAATATGACAGTATTACTTGTGATCATGTCTTTTCTCAACATAATTATAGAGTATAAACCAAAAGCTGCTCTGTTCAATTTTAAATGTTTCAACTTGGCAATTTAGAAATCAATATTCATTAACACAACACATTCTGGCATCTGGGAAAGTACGTAGCAGTTTGCCCACATAACAGAAAAATAAGTACAGTAGTAAGTCATAATCATTTTGTTTTTCTTCAAAAGCCAATAACAAATTAAAAAGTACCATGCCCAGAACACGAAGTACAACATTTACTTTTGCGTAACTACTGATACATATTTTAAATACAATGAAGCCTAAACATATGATCCAGCTTAAACATGCACTGTGTAACTTTTGTGGTAGAGGGTCTACGTAGAAATGTTATTGTTTTGCCACAGTATGACATTAAGCGTATTTCCATGGTAACGGGCAAGTAACACCGCCAGGCCAAGTTACAGTTCAGATCTGTTGCCCTGCTCACAGTTTGAATGCATCATGTTTGTCATTGACCTTACGAGCTATGAAAACACCTGTAATTTTATTAAAAGATTCAAGTTTAATGCCATACTGTGGAAGATTCAAGACAAAGCGATATCATCTCCAAGACAATACAAGCAAGTGGCGGACCCTCCACCGCAAAAGTTACACAGTGCACCTTTAACAGTGCGCTATAATGAAATGTTTTGAAATGAAGTACAGACAAATTTACCTGATTTATAACACATTTTAATATGTTTGATTTAAAGGTGCATTGTGCAACTTTTCTGGTGGATAGAGATGTTAGAGATGTTATTGCTTTGTCTGGAATGTTTCACAGCATGGCATTAAACCTTTCTAACTTCATCTATCTATGACCAGACATGTCAAACTCAGGCCCGGAGGTCAAATTTGGCCCATGATATAATTATATTTGGCCCGCGAGACAATATCAAATATGTATTAGAGCTGGTCCGCTGAGTACAGATAGGCTTTAGAGACATTATTTAAATTTTTTTTATTATCCTTGTTCTGGATTCAATGTTTAAGCAACACTATTATTACACATTTATTTTAATAAGAAACGGTTTAACATTACATATCTCGAAAGAAGAGAAAACATGCAGATGCTGTTGAAATTTTTCTGTAAATATTTAGTTTGGCCCACAACTTAGGCTCACTTTGGCCCTTTGTGAATTTGAGTTTTGCACCCCTGCTCTAGACCAAACCAGACCAAGTTACAAGTCAGATCTGCGGAGAGGCAACCCTGCTCACAGTCAGAATGCCTGGTTTTCTGGGTATTTTTGAGCAATAGAACCACCTGTAATTTAATAAATGTAAAGTAGAGCTGTTTAATTAATGTCATACTGTGGAATATTCCAGGCAGAGCAATGACATATCCATGGAAATAAGCAGGTGATGGACCCCCAACCAAAAAGTTACACAGTGCACCTTTAAATTACTGTTTTGTTTAAAATTGCATGCATTTTTCACATACATTTTTTAACAAGTTTTTCGATGTCTAGAAAGCAGCTAATAAGCACAAGGCATTACACTGAGACTTTTACCTTCGACAACTCCATAGCTGACTGTGTAGGCAATGGGAAAAAGAGGAAGAGGAGGTTGAAAAGAAGAAGAGGAAGAAGCAACTGTAGGAAATATCTCAGAGACACATTAAAGACACGAGGCATTTTGAGTGTGTTACCATGTGTGTGCTCACATAAACCACAACTGTATATTTTACCTACAGACTTTATATTACACATCTGAAGCAAGCAAAATGTGACAGGCTAGAAGCTGCATATTTCAGGAGAAGAGAGGAAGAAGAGAGCAGAGTCCAGTTTCAGACTTGGCCACACAATCAAACAACCCAAAAACATCCAAATTTAAATTGTGGTTCAGTGGGACAAAGCCACCATTACTTACTTACAGGCTTTGACCAAACTTTGAAGACAAAATTATGAAATCAAGTTGGAGAAAATGAATGGTTTGGGTAACGAGCTTGACAGATGTAGTGTTTTTAAATGTGACCATCAAAAATGTTGCTTTAAGTCTGTCCAATTGGCCTGGAATCGATTAGCTGTTCTTAAATTCAATGGAGCTCTTTAAAATAAGTTTCTACAGTATATACTTCAATATTTGTATGACTTACTTGAGGGCATGGTGTATGTATCCTCTTCATCAACTATCTCTGCATAGTCGTCAGTTTCTGCAACAAAAAGATCAAGTTTACAATCAAAATAACTTTATAACTGCAAAGAAAGAAAACAAAACATCTCTACTGCAACCCACACTAGTCAAACAAAGCTACACTGAAGTACACTGATGTAAAAATGTGTTCTTCCTAAGCTAACAAAGTCCACACTAGCGTAGCCTCTTGGTTTTTCCCCAGTTTTGTAGCACACATTTGGCTCGGCGTGTCAGCTGTGCTTGTGTTGTGAGAGAGCAGAGTCTGGAGCCGCGCCAGGACAGAAGGAAAAAGGCTTTACAAGTGAGAGAAAGAAACTAGGAGATTAAAGTGCCATGACATGTTGGGCTACTCATTTGACCAAAACACAGTTAAGATCATTTAAGATTTAAAATGAAATGTTACTATTTTTTTCCAGTTTGTCCAATTTGTAGGTTTCAAATTGAATCCTAGTTGTAAATTGTCACATCATGATAGGTGTTACCTAATAACCAGGATGTAGTCTAGGCCAAAACACAGACATTTTCATTTGACAAATTAAAATACAAAAAACAAACACCTTTGTTTTGATGAAATAATGTTCAGAGTATCAGAAAAATGTGTTTCTCTTGTGAAAATGGTGACAAATTTTTGGACAGAATTCTCCCCAGTAAAGGTGTGCAAAAATATCGAAATATCAATATATTGTATTGTTTAATGTGATGATACAGGATCAATATCAGGGACTGCTGTGTCGATATACTGGCAAGAGTGTTTTTTGGTATATTTTGATTGATTGATTGCATTTATATAGCGCCTTTCAAGATACCCAAAGCACTTTACAGTTCATTATTCAGTCACTCCACACTCATTTTACTCACTTATTTTACAGCGCTACAATTTTGTTGCTTGTTCAGAGAAAGGAAACTCGTTTTGAGGAATAAAATGTTTGTGTTTCATATGAATTTTGCACAAGAAGTGGTTTAACAAAGACTTTTAGTATCACAGCCATCATTTAGACATTATTATTTTTTTATTAAACCATATTGAATCAATTTAAAATATATCGTACTGAAACAAAATTACACTATATCTGCAACTTCTTAATGATACCCAGACCTAGTCCCCAGAGTGACATCTTCAGTGTGGGACTCTTTAAACAGAACTCACTACTTCCTGTAATTTTCCAAAAAAATTGCCACTTTTCTTCACAAATTGCTTCTTCATTGGTGGAAAGCTATAATTTATATATACAATAGGTATTAGAACACCTAATTAAGTAAACATTATACATGTCATATGCACTTTAATACGGTTTATGCAGGAGTAAAAAGTAATAGTGATTTGATAATAGACTCTTTGTGCCAGTTCAAGGCTTAAATATGTGTAGGGCCTTGCATTATAAAAATATATACACATTTACTTTATCTAGAGCTGCACTGTATAGCGCAGGGGTCGCCAACCTGTAACTCGGGAGCTACCAGTAACTCACCAACCCCTTCCAAGTAGCTCACCGTGGGATTTCTGAATTACATGTCTTGTGCTGAATAAGTAAAATTTGATTATTTAAATACCATTACTATTGTACATGTATCATTTTGATGCCTAACTCTGTGCACTAAGAAATTAATAATGGTTTATTTTTTATAGGCATCTACCTGCACCTCATCTATGGCTCGCTGTGGCTCTTATATTTACTCAATTTCTTGTGAATGCTAAAACTAGTAGCTCTCTGACATTTTCATTTTGTAAAAGCAGCTCACCGGAGGAAAAAAGTTGGAGACCCCTAGTACAGCACAATCAAATCAAGTTGGCGCAATTATCAAATAACAACCACCGTAATTATTTATAGTAGGAAAACCTCTGCAAAGAACTATTTTTAAAACCTTTTTATAAATAGAAAATATGTTGTTATACCTGTAGTTTAGACCTCTACAAACTGAAATGTGTGGAATTCTTGTATTTGTTTATTAGTTCATATTTCAGTCTTTTCTAACGTTTACATCTCTTTGTGCTGTTTAGTTTTAGGAAATTAAACATATTTTGCACAATGAATCACTATTATAATACTTAATAATTTTCCAAAATTCGTAGCCCCACTGCAAATACTCTCAATGACACAAATAATTGTAAAAATACATGTTTAGTTTTTATATGCCCGTGTTCTTGCCAATACAAAGCTCCTATTGGTAGAATTATGAAAGAAGCAGATGGCAGCATTTTGGATCCAATCTGTGCATAAACAGACACTTAGGTGGAAGAAGTCTGTCCAGATGTGAGTATTTAAATAAAGTGTTGCAGAATCAGCTGTTGGAGAGGAGACCTGAACAGCTGTCTTCCCGAACGCAGCCCCCCAGAAAAGTGTTTCACATGGGATTTATTGGGCTCCGTGGAACGCATGGCCAAATCGATCAGGGAATCTAAAGCTGCTGATGTTAGCAACACACATTTTCTCACAAGAGCCTCCTGCCTCTGCCGTCATGTGAACACAGACACTTGGTGCTTATTATAGAGCGATTATGAGAGCGGATTATAGTAGTTAGCGTTGCGGAGATTGAGAAGTAATTGTATGGTAAATGATGATGAGAAACAGGACGCTATCGCACTGAATACAGACAGAACCGGGGAAGCTGACGGGGGGGATAAATTGGTCTGTTGTCCGTCTTAGGGGCCCAGAATTGGACTCTTCCTATTTATTAATATTAGAGGGGGTCCCATGTGAAGCTTTTTGCCCCAGGCCCCCTAATTTCTGTTGACAGGCCTGGATAAAACAGTTCTTAGTTTTGAGTTCTTGCAGTACTAATCTGAGTAGTCAAAGGAAGTCGGAGGCAGAATTTTGAGAATAGTTTTGGGGATTTTTCTGAAGTATTCTGAAGAGATTTTACAATTGAATTTTTGTTTCCTAAATGAAGATTCAGTTTACTTTCAAAACACGCATAAAGAAGCATTGATTTTGGGAATAGACACAAAAAAAATTTATTTCAAGCATGTTTGTAAGTGTTGACCAACTTTACACCCCATGAAGACATGATGTTTAGTCTCTAAAAGAAAATGTATCTTCTAATTGAATTGAAGCTGACACAATTTGCTATTTGTGATCTTTTAAAACGATTATATTGGGTCGAATGTGATTAAATTTAAGGCCCCATGTTACATTATTCTCTAATCTGTGTTATAATGTTGTTTCCTCATTAAAAACATACCTGGAGTTGTGTTTTGTTTCATTCACACATTTTAACACGCACACACACACGGCATATTTAGGCTGAGTTCTTCTCTAAAAAACAGAAAACACTCTGTTCCACCTTGTGATGTCATGTAAGAAGTGCTCCGCTGTGTGTTTAAACTAAATTCACCATCTCGAGACTTATTTCAGTGATTTCAGACCTGGAATTGCCAACCTCTACTGAAATAAAGTTAACGTGAAAACTGTCGTGGTGCTTCCTGACATCACAACGTGGAAGAGAGCATTTTGAGATGTAGACAGACTAATAATGCTAACTAATAATGTGTGAATGAAACAAAACACAACTCCAGGTATGTTTTTGAGGAGGTAACAACATTCTAACATAAAGCAGCTGACCTTTTTCCTCCAGAGAGCAATCTTTACAAAACAGAAATGCCAGAGAGCAACTCATTTTAGAGGGTCGCAAAAACTTGAGACAATTATAAGAAAGAGGGCAAGCCTTGGTGGACGGTTAGATGTCTTTAAAACATAAACAATTATCCATTTATTAGTGCACAAAGTTGGGCTTCAAAATGATACATGTACAGTGTTTATAGGCGGGTATAGTTCTCTGGCTTAAAGAGTCCAGTGTGCATAATATAGGACCTTTAATCAACCTTAATGTTATATCCATGCCAGTGCTATAAAGGTAAAATGTTTTCCCTGCACAGAAAAGTCAATTTACATGATTGGGACTGACACAAACTATAGACTGTGTTTGTAACTCATTTGGACAAACAGTATAATCATACAATAATGTGAGTGGTCTGTCTTTTCTGGTTTTAGCCAAGAAATCACGTTTGTGTGTTGTGATCTAGTTAGCCCGTTATAGCCAGGAATGCACGGCTTTCAAATTCAGCAAGGCTCCACACCAAGCTCTGAGTGTGCACATAATACACGTGTGCTTAAAAGAAAACACTGGAAGGATACATCACAAATTTGGCCTAATCTAGAGCTTCTGATTGTATATAAAATGCATTTCATGGTATAAATCAAACCTTTTCAGCCCAAAATACAGGTTTCCAAAGTACAGGTATTTCCAGTGGTGGAAGAAGTACTCAATTTTGTTACTTAAGTAAAAGTACAGATACAGAGGCAAGATGTTACTCGAGTAAAAGTATCACATGAAAAAAATAAGTAAAACTATTAAAGTACCTCTTTAAAAATGTACTTAGAGAGTAAAAAATAAAAGTATTTTGCAGAGAGTTTTAGAACAAATAAAGGATGAAATATTGTGATTTTGTTAATGAGTTTGGTTGATTTTAAGTGATTCAATTTAAAGTCTAGCTGTTTTTGTTTATTTGTGTGTTTGGTTTGCTCAAAGATGAGACGTTAACTCAAATTAAATGTTCTAAAAATAAGTCTCAGCCTTTTCAGCAGGTCTCAAACCATAAAAAGTACACTCTACTTTTTGGAGCAGAAAGTACAGATACTTTCTCTCAAATTCAGTGAAGTAAAAGTAAAAAGTATCCACTGTAAAATGTACTTAAGAAAAGATACTTACACATTTTAATTAAATATTGTATTTTCACTTTTGTACTTCATTACCTTCCACCACTGGCTATCTCAGATCTAAACCAGGGACTATAGCAGGACTAAATCAGAACTACAAACTAGGACTGAACCAAGATTTAAAAAAAAGTGCTACAAACTCAAACTAAACAAGCTCTACAGAAGCAAAGTGGGTCACTACAGTCACTACAAAATGCTCACAATCAACAGTACCTGAACCATAACTCAAGAGTCACTGATACACAATACGTCAAAGTGTTAGACAATGTAAAACTTTGACTGTTAGTAGCACATGTAAAAACTACTACATTTTAGTAAGCAGCTACAAACAGGAGGAGCCCTCTTGTCCAAACATCCACCCACACACCAAAACACAAGCTTTAGATGGAAAAAAAAATACAAGCATGCAGAAAAAACAGAGCATTGATAAACAATAGTTGAACTTTACCATCCCCACTGAGGTCTTCTGCAGCAGAGTCCAGCAGAGCATGCACGAGGAAGAGGAGAGAGAGAGAGGAAGAGGGAGAGGAAGAGGGGGGAGAGACAGAGAGAGGAGCAGAGGAAAGAGAGAGACAGAGAGCGAGAGAGGAAGAGACGTAACATGGGCAAGAGAGAAAGAGAAGTGGTTAGAGCATGAAGCAGTTTGGGGCAAAAAGTCTGCAGAGCCAAAAAATTCACCAAGCAGTTAGTTAAGGAATTTAAAACACATTAGTTACAAGTGCTGCATGAAAGCGTAGTTAATAAACAAAAACACAATTCATACGTTTGTGAAAGACATTCAACTGTCATGGTAGACCACAGAAAAAAATAGTTTCATATTTTAAGTTTTGTTTTGACAGCAGAGGGTCATTACAAAATAAACAAAACATAAGCTTCACACGTAAAACACTTTAATTTAATTTACTTGTCAAAACTTCGTAACAGAATAGGGATATTTCATTATATCTGCCACAGAGTTAAACCAGTGGAGAACATGCAAATAGCTTTGAAGGCAATGTTACAGACCTCAAGAAAATACAGCAAAATACAGCAAAGTTTGGACGTGTTTGGGGTATTACAAAATTTGCTGGGACATGGACAGACTATTAAACTGTACAGTGATTAAGAATGTACAGGAATAAAGATGGTAAGACCTATACGTAAAGCACAGTTATAATGTTTAATTTTTAATGCATTCATAAAGTGGAAGAAGTTATTTTGGGATTTTGCCTTTTCCTGCGCCTATGTTTTTATCTAGTGTGCCTTTTTTTATTATTATATGTTATATAAGTGCAAAATAAAGATAAATAAACAAATATACAGCCCATAAACCATGTACGTAAAAGCCCAGGGTTAGTGAATTTTTTGTAAACAATGTATTATTACTTGGCAAAGTGATACTACAAAGTGAGAAAACTGAGAAAATGAAATTGTTTTTCAAATAAATTAGAAGTAAAGGTTAAGTCCTTCTATACCCAAAGGACACATGATTTTAAAACCAATATCGATTCGGGTCAATCAACGTATCAGAGGTGGGGACTTGCACGTCGTGACTTGGACTCGAGTCAGACTTGAGTCACTATTTTTAGGACTTGAGACTTGACTTGATAAAATGGTCTAAGACTTGGGACTCGACTTGGACTTGAAAGTCAATGACTTGGGACTTGACTCGGACTTGAGGCCTGTGACTTGAGAAGACTTGAGAAGCACTTTTAAATCTGAACTCTTTCTATTCTGACTGTAATGATTCACTCTAAGAGCTTGTCAAAATATTTAAAAAGGAAAAATTTGCATTCCTACAACTCTTATATACTCACATATAAATATACTATGATTTTTAAGTTCAATTTATCTTATATTTGATACTTTGGTGTAAAGACTTGAAATGACTTGAAGCTCAGAGCAGACGACTTGGACATCACTTGGACTTATGGGCCAGTAACTCGAGACTCGACTTGGACTTGCCTGTATTTGACTTGGGACTTGACTCGGAATTGAGGTCAAAGACTTGGGACTTACTTGAGACTTGCAAAATGATGACTTGGTCCCACCTCTGCACCATATTATCTTTGCTCTGTTTTTTCCTTACAACCGCTTTTATATTGCTCAGATATTATATTACTTATACCATTTTATTTTATTTTTGCTTGTGTATTACATTTATATAATTGTCTCTTATTTGACACCAGTCTCTTGCTACTTATTTAGAATGTATAATTACTGTTTATATTTTCTGTCTTTGTTATTATATTATTGTGATGTGTGAGCTACTGTGTCCAAATACATTTTCTTGTGGATCAATAAAGCTTGTCTAAATTTAAATATATATGGAACAGCCCCTTTGCAGCCATAAATTCATACAACATTAAAAGAATTAAATAAATTGTGTATCTACCTTTTGCATTCGATAATAAAAACTTGACAACTTCTCAAGTCATAATAAAGACATACATTATACATTATTACACATTAAAGCTATAAATATAAATATGATAAAAATAATACCACAAGTTCTTCTTATTATTATGTCTACGGAAAACACAAGAGAGGATGAGTCACTACAGTCACTATGAACATGATTCAAGTTGGGATGAGAAATACGCTGAGAGACTGTGGGGCTTCCCTAAAGTGGCCTGAATAGTTCTGCTCTTTCCATTTCCTTTTTCCTATATTATTAAACACAGCTCCTCGGATATTTGTGCCTCCGGACTCCTTTTAACCTCACAACAGTCTGGGCAGTGCACGGTCCCAATACAACCACAGCCCTATT
Source organism: Boleophthalmus pectinirostris (assembly GCF_026225935.1). Classification (NCBI taxonomy): domain Eukaryota; kingdom Metazoa; phylum Chordata; class Actinopteri; order Gobiiformes; family Gobiidae; genus Boleophthalmus; species Boleophthalmus pectinirostris. The sequence continues at coordinate 24,338,519 of NW_026571175.1, read as the reverse complement.
GTTTTTAGACATTCTGGGTCTAAATGAGAAATCCGTCCACAATAATATGAAAATAACAGGGGTTTTATTTTCTAAGGTGCTGGAGTCTCTGTGTGCTCCAGCCTGTCCTCATAGTGCATCTGATTTGTGTTTCTGAACAGGAAAAGAAAATGGAAATAGAAGAATGATTAAGATCTGTGTATCATTCGTTCATTCGTTTTTCAATATAAAACCAAAAAGTAAGAAAACGAAAAAACAACTATTTTCTTCATTATTGGTCTCCAAAACCAAAATGAAAAAACTGATAATGATTCATGTTTTCAGTTTTCAATTTTGTATTTCAATGAATAATGGAAAAAACTGATAACGGACGTTTCCTGTTTCCGTGACTTAAACTGCAATGCTGGACTGAACCAGGACTGAACCAGGACTAAACTGTTTTTAGTCCTTGTCTGGTCCCAGTCTAAGTCCCGATCTCAGTCCCGATCTGGTTCCGGTCTGGTCCTGAACCTAGTTTAGTCCTGGTTCAGTCCTGGTTCAGTCCGGCATCGCATTTTAAGTCACAGTAACGGGAAATCATTATCCGTTTTTTTCATTTTGGTTTTGGAGACAAATAATGAAGAAAATAGTTGTTTTTTTCATTTTCTTCTTTTTGGTTTTATCTTGAAAAACAAATGATACACAGACTGATTAGATAAAATATGCCTCTATGTGTACACAGTGGTTTACATCCTAGATAATTTCCTTTTATTTTATTTATTTATTTAAGTTAAAAGCTCAACTGTAATCTTTACTACTTTACGCCATTTTCTGATCGATGTTATAATGTTGTTTCCTCATCACAAACAGCCAAACATGAATGAAACAAAACACGACTCCAGGTATGTTTTTATGAGGTAACAGCATTATAATGTGGTTTAAAGTTTATAAGAGTCAATTTTGTGTAATATAGGACCCTTGCTGTGGATTTTCAAACCTTTACATCAGGATCATCTCAGCAGCAACAGAAAGACTTCATACTGATATTGGCTCAGAAACCCATAACAGACCATCCCCACAAAATACATGGAACCTTTCATTGCATTGTTTTGTTTTCTTTCATCTTTTATTGATTGGTCTCCAGTTTCGACCTTTGTTATATCCATATTTTAAACCAAGTCTTCTTATTTAATCCCACAAAGTGTTTGGTAATTTTATGTTAGCCGTTTGCTGCGTGTCACATTTGGGAACAAAAAATGTGTGGAACGCTTTGTGAAGGTTTCATAACAACATCACAGCTGTCCAACAGATCCGGCATTGTGTTCTGCGTGATGAGTATGTGAGGATTAAACAACGATGAGCCGTGCGTTATGCAGTTTGATACCATGACCACAAACTGAAATGTCTCACCTGTGAATGTGAGAAGCTTTTCACTGTCTCAAATATCATCGTCATTTTAGTGTTTTAAATGAAGCTGTGTACGGTAATGACCAATATAATCAACATCCTGTTTGTAAGTGTACTGCAAACATTTTAAATTACATAAACAGTTCTTTTTCTTGTTGTTTAGTCGACCGAGTTAATGTTCCAATAATATTTTTAGGGTTAACTGCAGCCAAACCATCCAGTTAGGTTTAAGTTAACACACAGAACCTATCAGTAGCTGAGAGCACAGTTTAAAGGGGCACTATGTACCTTTTTCTGCTGGAAGGTCCACTATCTGCAACATTCCAGGCAAATACTGCAGAGGTGGGACCAAGTTGTCGCTTTGCATGTCTCAAGCATGAGACAAGTCCCAAGTCAAATACAGGCAAGTCCAAGTCGAGTCTCGAGTCACTGGCCCATAAGTCCAAGTCAAGTCCAAGTCGTCTGGTTTGAGCTTCAAGTCATTTCAAGTCTTTAAACCAAAGTATCAAGATTTTTTACAATTTATATGACTTTTAAGATAAATTGTACTTATAAAGTCATAGTATATTTAAATATGAGTGTTTATAGAGTATATAAGAGGTGTCGAAATGGAATTTTTTCTTTTTTAAATGTCTTGACAAGATCTTAGTGTGAATCATTACAGTCAGAATAGAAATAATTCAGATTCTCAAGTCACAGGCCTCAAGTCTGAATCAAGTCCCAAGTCAATGACCTATAAGTCCAAGTCGAGTCCCAAGTCTTAGACCATTTTATCAAGTCAAGTCTCAAGTCCTAAAAATAGTGACCCAAGTCACGACTTGCAAGTCCCCACCTCTGATACTGTATATATGACAAGCAGAGTATGGTATAAATGTTTAATGATAGTAAAAATCTATGAAAAAACTCATAGAATAGAACCTCTCCACAGAGCTGGCCTGGTTTAATGTTATTTGAACATTACAGGCGAAACATTACCCATCAGACAGAAAGGCTTCTGACCTTCCACCAGAAAAATTACACAGTGCACTTTAAATTAAGCTTTGTTGTGATGTGGCAGATTAAGCTTAATTTTTTTTCTTTGTCTTAATAGAGCTGTACAATACTGAGAAGTCTTTTCTTTTTTCCTTTTTCAGTATTAATAATATAGTGCTTAAAAAGGAACTCAAAACCAGGGATCAGCTGGGTAACAAAGCATTTCAGTTTCACAGATTTAATCAAAATGCAACCACAGCTGTTTTATTTATTTTGCCACTAGAAAAATGCATCTATGACAACAGATGCTCCAGTCCAGCTTTTTCAGTGCTGGTACTGATTACGATACTATAGCTTTAAGTGTCTGTCCATTTCTGATATCAAGGCATGTCGACAGAAATTTGGGGGCCTAGGGCAAGAAGCTTCACATGGGCCCCACTCTATATAGGAAGAGGGTCCAATTCTGGGATTCTAAAACCCGAGGACCCGGAACAACAGACCCGTTTGTCCCCTTGTCTACTGCTGTACTGATATCAAGTAATTCCAGTGCAGATGCTGGCACCACCTAGTGCCTCCGCTCAATTTCATTTATCTCCAGCAACTAAGTCAGTAATTGAAGTTCACTAGACGTAAGAACCCCGGAAGTTGTAGACCGTGCATCGGCCAGTCAGCAAAGAGTTGTACAGTAAACAAAGCGGTCGAGATGGATGAAGACGAAGCCATACATTCTGAGTTGGCAACGATTCCCGAGATCGAGGATTTAGAGCTGGAACAAAGAGAATGTTTGGTGAATTTGATCAAGGGGAAAGACATTATTGCCCTTCTTCCTACAGGATTTGGCGCATTACATATGTCACGACCAAATAGCACCGATTGGTTAAATAAAAAAAGTACCCGCCTACCGTCGAGCGAACAATCCTAATGCTATGAAAACAGCATTTATATCATTGAAACAAAAATAAAATAAGATCCAAATGGGCTATAGAGCTGTTATTTATCCTTAAAGTAAATACAGAACAGCTCTGTATTAAATAAAAATGGAAACATAATGAGACTTTCTGGGCCAACTAGGTCCAGTGAATATTCTCATTACATTAAAGGTTCATTGTGTAACTTCTCTGGTCCGTCATCAGCTTGTTTCTATGGATAGGTCATTGCTCTTCTTGGAATGTTCCATAGTATAATATTAAACAGCTCTACCTTACATTTATTCAATTACAGGTGGTTTTATAGGTCAAAAATGCTTAGAAAAACAAGCATTCTGACTGTGGTCTGTGATCTGACCTGTAACTTGGTTTGGTTTGGTCTCCATGAAGACAGAAAGGTTAAATACCATACTGTGAAACATAACATCTCCATGGAGAAAAGCATTTGACGGACACTCCACTAGAAAAGTTAAACAACGCACCTTTAAGTGTCCAACTAGGATATCAATTTAACCGATATTTGGAAGCCGATACTGGATCCAGTATCAGACATCACACCGATGTCTGATACCAGTTTTGTGTTGGTGCATCCCAATCTATAACTAAACCTACATGTGAAAACTAAAAGAAAGAAATGCCAACCTCCTTGTTGACATGTTGATAACTTGATATAATAGTTGTAAAACGTGAAGTGCAGATGATATTAGAACACTTCATTGCCTACAAATTCATCTCTATGCACTCTGATGAAAGAAACACTAAGAGTATTTCATATTTTCAACGATGTGAGCCATTTTGTTTTTTCCATTCTTGTTTTGAAGTGTTTTGAATCTGCCACATCACAACCCCATGCACGTGCTCCTCCGCTGAACCCCTGACGATACCATTGGGAGGAGAGTCTGAACAGAAGACAAAGGGGAGGAGGAAACGCCGCGCCCTGGTTGGTTTAGGAGGCGGTGACGTCACAAAATCTTCAGCAAATCGGACGACAGAGAGAGAGAAGAGGGTGAATGGATGGACAGATGAGGTAAGGAAGTAAACAACAATAGCAGATGGGACAGTGAGAGGAAACACATGTCAGAGCAAGAGGACAGAAGACAGGCAAGCAGATTTTGTGGCCTGGAAAAACAAACTAAAGAGATAATATTTGAAACGCAACTCACCGGAAACTGAAATCGCTCGTACTCCACTTCTGACTGCTTCTAACTTTTTCTCATTATTGGACAACCTATAATAGAAACAACTAGTAAAACGCTCATTCAAAAAGCTAAAAAAAAATCCCACACTTTTCAATGAATCCCAAAGGAAAAGTCAGTAAGGGAAAAGTTAAGTTATTTGTCCTTCTGCTGTTGCCGTAGTATCTGCTCGTGTCAGGGTTGCTCCACTGTTTCTTTACATTCACAGTGGACAGAAAGAGAGAGAGAGAAAACAGCACAGACAGGAGGAGGAGGAGGAGACTGTGAGTGTTTAAACCAACCCAAAGTGGAAAATATTTGGCTCCTAAACTTATCTCCTTATTTGACCACAAGCAGAGACAGTGTGAGGCATTTATGTTGAAAATACAGCAGAAGTAACGCTAGGATACTTCTTTAAAATACAACATGTGAACTAAAGATGAGTTTGGATCAGAATGTTTGGGAATTTTACCCGTACAACGTGGGCGGATTTCAAAAATAAGTACTACTATGTGGAGTTTATGTGGTGTACTTACTTCGGAATCGATGGCAGAGCTCTCTCTCCCTCTAGAGGACAAAAAGATAAACACAATGGAAATCAATATGAAAATAAGTCAACACAAATCAAGGAAAAACAAATGCTTAACTAAATGAACATATAGGAGGATATCTGATCCCATGAAACTGAAACATACTTATTTTTCAAACTGTAAAATGCCTAAAACTAACATTTCTTCCCTGGCACATTTTCTTTAAAGGGTCCATATTACACTATGTATGCTATAATGTTAATGTGCAATAAAAACTGTTCCACCTTGTGATGTCATGTGGTAATACAGGAAGTGCTCCACTGTGTTTTTAAATCCCATACATCTTCACTAGAATAATTTGGATAATTTCAGCCCTGGAATTTCCAATCTCTATTGAATTAAAGGTAAAAGGTACTGTATGTGTTAACTTGAAAACTACTTTGGAGATAAAGACAATAATAAAGTGTTGCTCAAACATGTGTGAATGAAACAAAACACAACTATAGGTATGTTTTTTAGGAGGCTACAACATTATAACATGGCTTAAAGCTCACAAGGTCAATTTTGTGTAATATAGGACCTTTAAATCCATATGCATTATCTAATAAGAACAATTAAAAACTATAATTATTACAGATAACTTTTTTTCATTATAGGGTAAATAATCATTTTGCATAAAAAAAAGAATGTGTAAACCATTTGATTATATAAAACAATTGGGGTAGGACATTATAAGTTGTTTTTCAAACTTCATCCTACTCCTTTTGAGCACCAGGTCCCAAATATGTACATGTCCATATCTTTGTTTTAGTTTACTTTTTTGTTAGTGTTGTTGATTTTGTTTTACCTTGCTCAAACAGACAAAAAAAAAAAAAAAAAATTATGCATACAAGTTTAGCTAGTTTCAATGTTCTCACTTTAATAAGGGACGTTTTAATATTATCCAGCACTATAGATGTCGTACCTTTCTGAACACGGACAATAAAGGAATGCGTTTCCATGGATATGAGCCGGCAGTAACCATCGATCAAATCCGCCAGGTTTTCGGCCGTGGTGAGAGAAGCTGTCGTCACCGTGAGAGGCTGCGGACATCCACAAAATGCAAAAGATAAGTAAGTAAAAGAACTCTCAAACTCTAACCCAAAAACAGAGGGAAATGATTGTGTAGCATGTGTGCTTCAAAGTCAGACCAAAGCTTTAATGAATTGTAGAGGCTGGCAAAGAGGTGACGAAAACTCTCACTAATATGAGGAATGCACGTATGTTTACCTACGCACCGCAAGGAGGAGCTGAGGTATTTATGCTATGATTAAAACAATATCTTACAAGGCCCATATTACGCTGTTTTCTAATCTATGCTATAATGTTTCCTCATCACAAACAGACCTGGAGTTGTGTTTTGTTTCATTCACACATTTTTAACACACAAATCCTGCATATTTTTGGTTGAGTTCTTTGCTAAAACACTCTATACCAGGGATCTCCAATCTTTTTCCTCCGGTGAGCTACTTTTACAAAACGAGTGTCAGAACACTACTAGTTTTTTGCGGTCACAAGAAATTGAGTATATATAAGAGCCACTGCAAGACTTAGATGAGGTAGAGTTAGATGCCTATAAACATGAACCATCATCCATTTATTAGTGCACAAAGATAGGCATCAAAATAATACATGTACAATGGTAAAAGGTATTTAATAAATCCACTTATTCAGCACAATACATGTAATTCTGAAATCCTTTGGCAAGCTTTAGAAATGGGTGAGCTACAGGTTGGAGACATATTTACAAAAATTATTTGGATAATTTCAGCCCTGGAATTGCCGATCTCAACTGAACTAAAGATAAAAGGAGGCTGCTAACTTGAAAAACTACCGCTTCATGATATCATAAGGTGGAAGAGAACATTTTAAGCTTTGGAGATTTAGACACACTAAAATTAAAGGTTTACTCAAACGTGTGAATGAAACAAAACACAATTCCAGGTATGTTTTTAATGAGGTAACAATGCTGGAACATGGCCTAAAGATCACAAGAATCCAGTTTGCTTAATATAGAACCTTTAAAATACACTGACAATGTATGAAGAATGTGCGAAGATGTGAATGTGAAGTTCAAATAATCAAATTCAGTCATTTCTAGTCATCAGTCATCAAGCTTCAGTCATTTTTGAGAGGTCTAAAGTCTGTTTTGTCAGTAAAAACGTGGTTTACAGTTCAGACTTCTGAGAAAGACTGAGTGTTTTATGGGCATTCAAAGAAAGTCAGCAGAGTTCAAGGAATTGATGTATTATAGTGAGATCAAACAGAATCAAATCTGAACTCAGGATTGATCAGTACAAAGAAAAAAAAAGTGATTTTTTTTTTCTCATATAATGCCATCTATACTACACTAAATCTTTTAAATGTCTAATGAAATACAAGACAAAACACAGCTATAGGTTTGTTTCTGATGAAGTAAGAATATTATAACATGGCTTAAAGCTCACATTAATCCATTTTGCCTAATATAGGACCTTCAAACAAATTAAAAGTGAAAACAACAATACCTCTGCAGCTCCGGCCACATTGAGCTGGATCATGCCTTTGCGCTCTTTCTCCTCCATACTCGAGTACTGGATGGACTGCACCTGGTTAAAGTTGGCGAGATGTGTGGGCTGGAGGGGGGAACAGAAGGATTAGAAATGTGTTTAAGGTCTCATTCTTCTGTAAAAATCCTCTATTCAATTTCTATATTGTGATCATTTCAAATAGGGATGCATACTGGGATCTCATACTGTATATACCTGTGCTGATACTGAAAAATGTGCTGTATTCGATATTGACGTCCAAATATTGCCTGGTTGGACGTATGGATTTATGTAATAAGAACATTTATTGTCATAGTTTGTCCAGAAAGTCTCAGAATGTTTGAACTTATATTTACGCAAAGCTGTTCTATAACTTGAGCTGTAACAACTACAGAACAGATTTGATTTATTTTGTTTTTGTTGACAGGAAATACATACATTTTTCAGTCTCTGCACTTGGATCTATTGATACCAGCAGATACTTGAACCCAAAGTATCGGAGTAAATATCAAAACTGGAAAAGTGTAATTGGTGCAACTCTAATTTCCAAAATAGTTCCTACTGCCACCAATATGTAAATCAGGATATTAAAAAACAATGTCCTCACCGTGGATCCTTTATCAGTGAGGTAGCTGATCCCCTCCTCTGGCCCAATAGCCAACTCCACCTGGATCACCCAGCTGGACTGTAGAAGAAAACATTCATATTCAAAAACATGTACCACAGTTTGAAGTTTAACAGAATTGTAGTAACACGCAGGGCCCAAAAGAGGGCAGCGTCACTCTAGTTCAGCGGTTTCATTTCACACATGGGACAAAATCTTACCCCGAGGGCACATTTGAAGCACTCCTTGTCAAAGCGGTGAACTGGAGCCAGGATCTCCAGAAACCGCATGATGCACTGCTCGTCATTGAGATTGGCCACCTGTTTGAACGTCTGCTGAATTAACTTTCGAAGTGTTTTAGCCTGGAGAAATTAAAAAATAAAAGATAATAACAGTTAGAGATATATTCAAACATGCTTTAAAAGAAATAATGGACAAAAAAGTGTTAATATTTTGCTTGGGGGCCAGGGCGCAGGACCACGCAGGCATTGACTGACTAATAGTCCACCCGGTTACAATCAAATGGACCACTTAATTCCAGAGGTGCCGAGAGTTCAGATCAATACTTAACAAAGCCTCATTCACTACTCAATTAAACAACTCTGGGTCCATTTGTAACTATATAACAGCACTTTCATTCAAGCAGCAATAAAATTTTACAACCTGACTAAGTTTTTCGACCTGTTACGATACACATACTAAGGCAAAAACAATTAAAGGAGTAGTATGTTCCACCTTGTGATGTCAAGTGTTAATACAGGAAGTGCTCCAGTGTGGTTTTAAACTCCAAACACTTTCACTAGAAGCATTTGGATAAATTCAGCCCTGGAATTTCAAATCTGTACTGAACTAAAGGTCAAATGTAGCTGGTGGAACAGAGCGTTTTGAGCTTTGGGGATTCAGACAGCCTAGTAATCAAACACGTGTGAATGAAACAAAACATAACTCCAGGTACGTTTCTGATGATACCAGCATTTCAAGATGGCTAAACACTCACAATAATCAATTTTGAGTAATATAGGACCTTTAGGACAACTCAAATCAATAGTCTACTGTATTTTAATTACTGTTTAGATAAGTGAAAGTAAAGTATATGTCTATGTTACTTGTAAATAAATATTACAAACATATTTCCACTACATACATGATATATTAAAAGTTTCTGAGTTTAATCCAGACATACAGGTCACTGGTGCATTCTACAGATGCCCCTCACTATAAATAGTTCTTCATATAGATTAAGATTAGCGCAGATTAAGAGCAGAGCGGGTTTAAAAACACAGATTTACAGTTGTACAGTGTATTAAGGGCATGTGACCAAAGTAAATGAGCCTTTTCACAGTTCACAGTGCAGAGTTCAGAGTTCTCCAATGGATTCATGGACAAAAAAAAAGTCCTAATTAGTCACTGCATGGTCTAAAAAGGGCTCTTCATATTCACAATTTTAGACAGCACAAAGTTATAGCTGTTCTTATATATATTTCTCTGGTAGGCAAATCTACTTTCAAGTCTTGGTTGACATGAGTAGGACCTGCCTCATAGCATGCATTCCTTTTAAGTCAGATGCCCTGGCTCACTCACACACAAAGAGTACAGCAGCTATACAAAACTGTAATATATAGTAGGTATAGTGAGTATTTCTCTGAGAGTATGTTTGTTAGCCTGGCTGGTTCCACCTAATGCCTCCGCTCAATTTAATTTCTCTCTAGCGAGTAGGTCAGGAATCAGAATACACTAGACAGTTTGCAAAAACCCTGGAAGTGCGAGTTTGGGCACCAGCCAATCAGCAAAGAGCCAGATATTCTGTGTTGGCAAAGATTCCCGAGATCGAGGATTTAAAGCGAATTTAAAGAGAATGTTTGGTGAATTTTATCAAGGGGAAAGACGTTATTGAACTTCTTCCTACGGGATTTGGGAAAAGCTTAATATACCATTTGGCCCCCTTTGCAGCGCATTACATACGTCACGACCAAATAGCAGCGATTGGTTAAATAAAAAAGTACCAACCTACCGTCGAGTGAACAAATCCTAACGCTGCGAGGTCAGATGGTTTCCACAAAGTGAAACCGGCTGATGAATCAAGCTATATGTTTGTAGGGACATTTTTACAACCTCAAATAATTGTTATAACTAACCTCCCTGATTTCATTACTGATAACTGAAAGTCTAACGAAGCTGTAATGTTTTTTCCTACTTTCTACATTTTATATACAAACAAAAGACATCAAATATATGAAGTAAGATATATGGAATTATGTAGTAAAGAAAAAAAAAAGTCAAGATAATTTTAATATCACTGCCAGTAAATGCAACTATAAATACTGAAAATGAATAATATGCTAGAGTAAGTACAAAATTGGGAGTAATAAAACTGACTTATAAGGAGTCAGGAGATGGACAATGCCCCTCTTTGTCTGGTATCTGAGTTTGATCGTCACTTCCTGATTCCAGATAATTACACCAAAAATGTGCTCTCATCTAAGGCCATTCCTGCAGTTTTGAAATTCCTCCACATCCATACACACACAAACAAACACTCTCCCAAAGCTCTATGGAAACAAGGAGATGCCCACCCATCCTGAAGGACAGGAAGTGCACAGGCCGTTGCTATGGAGACAAGCCAGGCAGTTATGTCACTTCACTGGGGCTTTTTTTTGTTTGTTATTTATACTCAAACAGTTACACATACACTACCAGTCGAAGGTGTGGATACACCATCTCATTCAATGATTTTTACCCCTTATTTATTTTGTAATTTGGTTCACATTTGTAATTAAAAAACACATTGTAAAATTTTGACTGTGAGTGGGGTTGCCTCTCCACAGATCTGACTTATAACTTGGTCTGGTTTAGTGTCCATGAAGACAGAAAGGTTTGATACCACTCTGTGAAACATTTTCAGACAATTTCATTTCTAGTGGAGGGTCCGCCACCTGATCTCCATGGAAATGTTACTGCTTTGTCTAAAACCTTCCACAGTATGGAAATAAACTTGATAATCACAGTGGAGACAGGTGAATGGTCAGATCTATGGAGAAGCAAAAATGTATACTTTTTAAGGTGTTTTTAAGCTATAAAACACCTGTAATTGAACAAATGCAGGGGAGATTTGGTTAATGCCTTAATGTGGAACATTCCATGCAAAGAAATAACATCTCCATGGAGACAAGCAAGCTTAGAAGTTACGTATTGCACTACAGAACGCTGTAGTTGTGTGGAAGAGATACTAAAATTCCATGACTTTTCCAGAACTTTCATTGAATTTACACTGACATTTTCAATTTCCATGACTTTTCCAGGATTTCCATGACTGTGGGAACCCTGGATTTAAAGATGCCAGTGTTTAGTTCATTCTTTTTACACTATGGGGGAAGGTTTTAGAATATGTGGGGGCCACTGTCGTCTCTTCTATTAACGGAAAACACTGTGGCAGGACATATGATTGATCAAACTATGATTACTGAGAGGTCAAAGGTCGATTAACCCAAACCTGGGGACCAGCTCGTCAATATAAACGAACATATTCTGGTTTTCTTTATTAAACTGGCCTCGCTCTAACATCAGTCACAGTTTACTACCCCAGCCATCTGCTCCTGGGTCCCTGTGTCCACTGTGAGCACATGTGTCAGTCCATTGAGAGAGAATAATCCCATTAAAGGACTACCCCTCACTTAAAACAGCCCGGGCCACACCACGTAGATGACAGCTGTGCCCTCCATCTCTCCCTCTCTCTCTCTCTCTCTCTATTTCTCTTTTTCTCTTTGCCCCCTCCTCCTCTCTCTCTTTCTCTCTTTTCTCTCTCTCATTTTCCTCTCTCACATCTTTTCCGTCCTTCCTATCCCTTTCAACCGCTTTCTTTTTTCAGTGTCTCTCTCCTCATTCCCTCTCCTTTCCTTTCTTTCTCTTTACCCCCTTCTTCCTCTCTCGCTCTCTTTTTTCTCTCCCTCACTCCTCTCTTACTCTCACTCTCTCTCTTTTCTGTCCTTTCTATCCCACTCCATTACAGTCTTTTTCAGTCTGTCTCTCTCCTCATCCCCTCTCCTTTCCTCTCGTTCACTTTGCCCCCTTCTCCTCTCTTGCTTCTTCTCTTTTTTCTCTCCCTCACCTCCTTTTTACTCTTTTTTTCCCTCCCTTGACCTACTCTGCCTTTCCCAATCCCCTCTCCTTTCCTCTCTTTCACTTTGCCCCATCCTTCCTCTCTTGCTTCTTCTCTTTTTACACTCTCTTACTCTCCTCTTCCTCACCTCCTTTTTCAGTCTTTCTTTTTCTCTCTCAACCTACTGTCTTTCTCCTCATCCCCTCTCCTTTCCTCTCTTTCTCTTTGCCCCTTCTTCCTCTCTCGCTCTCTCTTTCTTTTCTTTCCCTCACTCTCCTCTCTCATATCTTTTCAGTCCTTCCTATCCCTCGCCTCCTTTATCATTATCTCTCTCTGTTTTCCCCTCTCGACCTACTGTCTCTCTCCCATCCTCTCTCCTTTCCTCTCTTTCTCTTTGCCGCCTCGTATGCTCTTGTTCTTTTTTTCTCTCCCTCACTCTTGCCTCTTGCATCTTTTCTGTCCTTCCTATCTCTCTTCCTCACCTTTTTTTCAGTCCTTCTTTCTCTTTCTCTCTCAACCTACTGTCTCTCCCAATCCCATCCCCTCTCCTTTCCTCTTTGCCCCCCCGTACTCTCTCATTCTCTCTCTTTTTTCTCTCCCTCACCTCCTTTTTTCAGTCATTCTTCTCTTTTTCTCTCTCAACCTACTGTCTCTCTCCTCATCCCCTCTCCTTTCCTCTCTTTCTCTTTGCTCCCTTCTCCTCTCTCGCTTTTTTCTCCCTCACTCTCCTCTCTCACATCTTTTTGGTCCTTCCTATCTCTCTCCCTCTCCTCCTTTTCTTAGTCTTTCCTTCTCTCTTTTTCTCTCTAGACCTACTCTGTCTTTCTCACCGTCCCCGCTCCTTTCCTCTCTTTCTCTTTGCTCCCTTCTGGTTCTCTCTCTCACTCTCCTCTTACATCTTTTTCTGTCCTTATTTCTCTCTCCACCTACACTATTCCTACAGTCTTTCTTCTCTCTTTTTTTCCCTCCCCATCTACTCCGTCTCTCTCCCCACCCCCTCTGATTTCCTCTCTTTCTTTCTCAATCTCGCCTTTCTCTTTTTGTCATTCACCCTATGTCTCTCTCCTCCTCCCTCTCTATTCCTCCCTCCATCGCTTCAGTGCCACAGAAACACCAGATGTGCTCCTCTCAGCGCTGGACACCGAACAGCTTTAAACCAATATTATGTTCACTCAGGACACGACCCTGAACAGTAACAGAACCTCGTCTGTGTTAGGACTTAATCGTAACAAAAGGAGGTCAAAAAAAACATCTATTACTAGAAATTTATTAACTTTTTAATAAATATAGACACTAGAAACTTGACTTCTTAAATTATTTAAACAGATGAGCAGATCTTGAGCCAGGTTTGGTCAGGAATACTACAGCTGGATGGAGGATCTTTTCTTTTCTCTTTTATTTTCAGTCATCTTACACACAATATTATATTATTTTATAGTGTTATACAAGTGTATTATGAATAATATCAATTTGGTATATAATACGCTGAATCTTTTTTGTCATTTATCACATAGGCTACAACATATTAACAGTGGTGAACGTAATGAAGTATCAAATCAAAAAAATCTAACCAAACTTAATTTATAGAGCGCTTTTCATACAAAAATGCAACACAAAGCGCTTATGTAGTAAAGTACTGTACTAAAAGTAGTAAAGTACATACTTGCTTTTCTACATTTGAGAGATGGTACTTTCTAGTCCACTATATTTTTTTAACTAGACTGAAAGAAAAGTATTATTATTATCGTTTGAGAGCTAATGAAAAGGCTGAGGGCTTTATTTTTAACACATTTGTAGTCTGAGCAAACAAAAATACACAAAAAATTTAAAACAGCTAGAAAAAACTTGATTCAGTTGTTTCTGCTGAACAAAATTCAACACAAATCTGTATCAAAATCCCTACATTTGAAGCTTTATTCGATCTCAGAATCTGTGCAAAATACTTTTTACTCTTTAAGTAAATTCTTAAATGGGTACTTTAATACTTTTAGTCGTTTTTTTCAAGTGATACTTTAACTTGAATATTTTTTTGCTCCGGTATCTGGGCTTTTACTCAAGTAACAAAATGGAGTACTTCTTCCACCACTTCCTAGTATTTGCAGTCGTCCCCCCTTTTATATTATATAGCCTCATGTAATAAAAAAACACAGCTGAATATTTGCCAAAGGACCAACCGCAATAAGACCGATGGGCAGTTGACATATATCCCGTCAGTCGAACATGACAGACAGAGAGGGGCTCGTGTGCACCTCCTCCTCCTCCTCCATCCTCCCCCTCCCTCCTCATTGTGCCGGTAAAGAAAGTGGGTTTAGACATGACCCCGAGGTTTCACCCATATTCACGCTCATCTCCCTGTGCAGAGCAGCTGTCGCCCGCCCGCTGACACGCACAACTCTGGGGGTCAGTGGGTCTTTCTCTTCATCAAACCTGCTCCAAACAAACCGGCCCCAGAAACACGTGCCATAAATTTATCACTGACACACACTCCGCTCATTATGCAAGGGCCCCAGGCAGCAGACCCCAACAGCTAATGATAGTCCTAAACTAGGAGTCAAACTATTTTAGATACCAAAGATTAAAGATTTCTGATTCATGTTATAATGTTGTTTCCTCATCAAAAACAGACCTGGGGTTGAGTTCTTCTCTCAAACTGTGATGATATAGGAAGTGCTCGACTGTGTTTTTAAACTCCATACACCTTCACTAGAATAATTTTGATGATTTCAAGCTGGATACTGCCGATTTCCACTTAAAAAAAGGTAAAAGGAGCTGTTAACTTGAAAACTACCACTTCACGAACAGAACATTTTGAGCTTTGGAGATGTAGACAGACTAATAATGCAGGATTACTCAAATGTGTGAATGGAACAAAACACAACTCTGGGTATGCTTTTGATTAGGGAACAACAGTATAACAGGACCTTAAACTCTCTTTGTGTAATTAAAAAGTAGTTCAAATTAAAATCCCACTTAAAATATATAAAAAAACATATAAACACTTTTTCTGATTAGGCTGACTCTTACTTGGGCCTCATCTCGCTTGCCTGCATGAAAATGTTGTTATTTTTACAATAATATTCCACAGTAAGGTATAAAACCTGAAAGTTACGTGGCGTCACTTTAACCACAAAGCTTATGGCAAGACACTGACAATAAAAATCCTAGTTAGATCCACTACAAAGACTTCAAATAAATAATTTTGATGAATATAATGTTGTGACATGTTATGCTTTGTATGGTATTAAACATTTCTATCTTCATGGAGACCAATTCAGACCAAGTTAGAGGTCAGATCTATGGAGAGGCAATCCCACTCACAGCCAGAATGCCTATTTTTCTAGCAATTTTTGAGCTTTAAAACCATCTGTAATTTAATAAATGCATGGTAGAGCTGTTTAATGTCATACTGTGGAACATTACAGGCAGAGCAATGACATATCGGACCCTGAAAAGTTACATAGTGCACCTTTAAATTGCAAACAAACACACCATATTGCTTAATCAATAACAAGCTAAATCAGGTTGGAAACACCTTATGCCGACCACTGGGTAAAAAGCCTCTTGTTGTCAGTAGAAACGTGTATTGTATGTAATGAATGTTCATGAACCAACATCAGAAGTTTCTATATATTTGTAATTAATAACGTCTCCAACAAAGAGCTTTTATTGGACCACAGTAACTTTTTATATTTCACAAGTTTCGTCAGAAGTGCACTGTCCTCACCTTGACTGAATCCAGAAGCTCTTTGGGGAAAAATCGTCTCAAACCCACATCTTTTCTGCAAAGAGAAACAGAGGAGAGAAGGCGGTGTGTTTATTGCTGTAATTACACAGAGGAATGTTAATTCACAAGTAATTATGTTTTATCTCATTTCATTTTCCTCTTCATGTACAAAGCACGGGCATTTCGACAGTGCAGTCAGGCAGATATAAAGTCTGTTTATGAGAAAGAGTTATAACGAAAAAGCTATGACCTAATACTGAGTAAAGCGCAAGTCATGTTTTCCCCAAAGACTCAGCTGAAGAGAAGAGGCTAAATAAAAGAGCGCAAGAGAGCGAGGGAGTGAGAGAGACACAGAAAGAGAGGGAGAGAGTGAGACAGAGACAGAGGGGTGGGTTCAAAAGGGAGAGCACAGACACAGAGAGGAGTAGGCTAAAACAGGAAGTGCTCTAATGACTCAAAATCCTCAGAGGAAAAGTTCAGGGAGCCCGAGAAATAGTAACAAGAAAGCAGTTACGTCATCTCACCACTGCCAAAGCGAATGTTTCTATCAAAGGTTTGTGAGAGAAACATAAAAACACAGCATATATTTCAGATACATTTGGTGTCTAAAATACAGTATTAAAAATGTCCATGGCATTTGCATTTGCATTGGCACAGTGTTAGGTTTAATGTTTCAACTTGTATCAAATGTTTATAGTGCACAAGTTCTAGTGAATAAAGTCAATAAAATAATATCTTTAACAGTAAGGATGCACCAGTACCGATTGGTTAAGCACAGATCCTGGTTGGGCCTTCAATTGTATGTAATAATACGACTATTTACAGGCTCATTTTGGCCTACAATGTTTCATAATGTTTGAACTTTTATTCTTACAGAGTTGTCCAGTAATTATTTGAAGGATAAACTGATTGATCTCATGTGTAAAATGTTAATAAGTTAACTGTGTTTTAAGAAAATCAGTGCCAGTTTCCATCTCTACACTCTTATTGGTTAATATCGGGTACTGAAAGTCAAAATATCGTCATAGGAATTGAAAAAGCTGGAACGGTGCATCTCTATATTACACCATGATGGACAGGAAGAAAGAATTTAGCTTTGGCGTAGACAGACTTTATATTTCAGATAATTTTGCTAACAAGTCAACAGCCTTCTTCACTTTTGTCATTTTTGGCGAGGAGTAAAAGGGTACTGGACATCTCTGTAGGGATGGGGCAATAAACAATAATATCGTGTATCATGATAAAAAGGGCAGACAATAATTAATTGTGGAACATTTTATATAATTGTGATAATCTCCAACAAATATAATTGCCATTGTATCATGAAAATGTGTAGAGAAAAGCTCGTTTTCCATCATGACCTCTGCGAGATCGTAGTTGTTTTCACTTAAAAGTAGGGATGTAACAGTAACCGAAATATCGTGATATCGTATCGTCAAAAGTCTCACAATAATATCGTGGGCTGTCACAGTATATCGAATTAAAGTTCCTTTGCTTAAATGTATTGTTCCTTTACTTAAACGTATTGTTTTATAGTAGCAACAGCTTGTGAATATAAAGAACTACATATCCCATGATTCATTTCAGTGCAGAAAATATGAAGAAATATGTTTTTACTTGAATTCTTGGGATTACGATGGAAATAATTCACACCAAAAAAAAAAAGCAAAAAAGTGTCCTATCTACAATCATATCAGCCTCTCCAAAATATCGTAATAAATATCGTACCGTGAGATGCATATCGTGATAATATCGTACCGAGAGATTTGGATATCGTTACATCCCTACTTATAAGTACAATTATATAAGTTGTTTAAACATGGAACTTATTCATAACATTAAAATTCTAATTATTCATATCCATGACGTTTTTAAACTGTCAGCAACTTTGATAATTATCGTGATATTATCGTTAATCGTTGATAATCCTGACACCAAATTTTATTGTCGTCCCATGCCTACATCTCTGCCATGAAAGCAACACGTCCCATTTGTTCCGGTTGGCCCAGCATTTCACACTCCCAAAGGCTCTCTCCGAACCGTCCTCTTGTCTGCGTAAAATATGCATGACACAACAGCGTTTCCAATCAACAGAGGAAAGAGGCCGGGGAGACAAAGACAGGAAAAAACAGGAGAAACGGACTGGGACAAGGGGAACAATGGAGACATCAGAGTGTACTTTCAGTTAATTGGAAAACTCGTTAGGCTGATGGATACAGGTCTTCAAATTCAGGACACTCATTAAAAACCAACAGTGTCAGAGAAAAGCCTTGTTAAGACTTGCGCCGTGACAAGCAGGAAGCCGATAGAGGATCAAATCAAAGCTAATGAGGAGATAACCCAGGCTGAGCTGCCAATACATGAGTGACCTGAGTAAACGCTTTCCAAACATCTTCAGAGTGAGAACAGATTTCAAACGCCAAGTGAATCATGAGCCTCAACCAGCTCTTTTTGGCCCTGGTTGGGGTAAGTGCTTTTTTCAAATTCTTGTTCTGTAGAAAAAATAATTATATATTTACAAATTATACTTCTTTTCAGTTTCTTTCTCAGATTAGTTTTGACTGGCTATAAATGGACACAGCTATCGGCTCCATCGACTCTGGCTCCAATTGACTTTACATTGAACAATTGTCGCCCTCTCTCTGTAACTGCTGCAGTGAGCCTCGTCATTTTGCTCTTAAAGTGTTCATATAAACCCGCTCCACATGATCCAGATGTTTTTATTTAGATATGAACATTGATAACAGACCAATCAGGTGCATGCTTTCCCAGAGGTGGCTAGGATTAGTAACAGGTTTGATTGACAGCGTTACTAACCACCTGCTGACATAGAACTATAATAAAATCTGGAAAATGAATCCAAGATGGTGCTGTATTGTTTTCAGTGGCGTGTGCTCAGTGGCGCATGGGCCCAAAAAAATAACTGTGTGACGTCTGTAACATGCATGGCGTGGAGCGTTTGGACCAATGAGAGCGAGAGCTGCCAGAGCAGAGCTAGTGTGAGCTCAGAGCGGTGCTAGGCTAACTCTTACAAAGCTAAATTTTAGGTGCTTTGAGGATTTAAACACTTTTTAAAGTTTATGTTGTGAAAATAGAAAAGAATCCCTACAAAATCCGACCTTTGTGAAATTTGTCAGTGCCCTCTCAGCCGAACACAGGCAGTCTGAATTCCCAAAAAATGCATTGGGCTTCTATGAGAGAATTATTTGTGGGTCCAAGCTCATGGGAGCTGCAGTACCTGAAGCGGTCACTAGTCTGTCTCAACCCGGGACAGAGGTCTTATCGAGTTTTTATTATAGATCCATGCCTGCTGACTGCTAAACCAGCGGTGCAGGTGGGAAGAGGAATTATCTTCAACAGCCTAGCCCCGGATTGGCTCTTTGGTTGCTATAATACTCGCAGTCTGAATTAAAAATACAGGACTTGGCTCCAAATTTGTCCCATAACTGCAAGTGTCAATGAGCTTCATTTGACTGGAGCTGAATGTTGTGAGTGATGTCACACTCCCTTTATAGTCCACTTCTTTATACACTTCTTTATTTCCTCTTCATCTTTTTATGTAAGTTTATGAGTGCACAAAGATTGTTTGGGACTATCTGTAGATGAATGTTTTGTCCAAAATAAATAAAAACTAATGGTAAACAGGCAACAATTGGGAAATACTGTGGTACTTACTCTAGTAGTTCATAGTTGGATTTCTTGTCCAAAGCGTTGCCTCTCATTTCTTTGTAGAACCTCCTGAAATGCACAATACATACAACATATTTAGTTCAGCCTACTTCATACTAAATAATTATACTTGAATCTACCTCCAATATATAGATACAAAAATATGATTAATTTTATTTACAAAACAGACAATTTGTAAGCTTTTATAAATATGTCTTTGACAGCTAGATTAAAAGTTTTCTTCCAGTGCAGGTTAGTCATATCACTCAAAAATGTAACTGCGAAATCAAACTGATCAAGGACTTTAAGGAAAAAGAAGAAGCACTACTCCCTTCACTTCAAAATGAATGTTATAATTATAATCAATTAGAATCAAAGTCGTCACCTGATTTCTAAGCAGCCGAGTTTGAGAGCTACATCCTGCTCCACTTTATCTCCGATCTCTGTCATGTAGTCGTATTTCACCTACAAACACAGGAACATAATTATAAAACATCGACTTGAACAATCGTTAATCCTGTGAGTCAGAAATACACTGTAAATACACAGACACAGACAGACCCTCTATGACCCAGAATACCTTGAAAACAACCCAGTCTTTGAGCAATGACATATGTTTAGCACTGGCTCCAGGCTCAAGATGAAATATGGAGAAGTGGTCCGAGCGTCTGGTCTCTTTGTGCAAGTGTGAGTAAGTGTTGTGTGTGTATGAGTGTGTATGTGTACAAACCTGATGATAGAAGTAGTTCAGTGTGGGTTTGTCTTCTGTAAACTGCTGGATAAAACCCTTTGGAAGATATCGGATCCTCAGTTCATACCTAGAAAGGAGAAAAAAATCAAACAAGAAGAATTATTAGCATAGTAAGAGCGAGTCAGAGTGGGGACACAGAGCAAAAGCGACAGTCTGAGAAGGCTACAAGGATTTTAAACAGGTTTTAATTCTGGTACACGTTGATTCACATGATCCTTATCACCAATCATTGTCACCCAACCAATCCTAAGTACAATAACTACGACAACTATAACAAAACAAACTTGACGGACTATTATGGTTGCACTGATCCAACTTTTTTTTCCCGCTACTAATGACGATACTGGGGCGTTAAAGGTGCCTTGTGTAACTCTGCTTTTGGAGGGTTCGTCAAATGCTTTTCTTCATGGAGATGTTATTGCTTTGTCTGGGATGTTTCACAGTATAGTATTAAACCTTTCTATCTTCATGGAGACCAAACTGGACCACATTACAGCTCAGATTTGTGGAGAGGCGACCCCCTCGCACAGTCAGAATGCCTGTTTTTCAAGATATTTTTGAGCTATATTTTTGAGAGGGGACATATCCAAAGACAGGTGACAGACCCTGAACCAAAAATTTAACATATCTGCTGATACCTGATATAAGCCAGTAGTAGGTCAGAGACTAAATAAAGTAACACTATAATTTACTTCTTTTAAACACACGGCACACATGACAAAAAATATCCAAATGTGTTTTGTAACTGTTATTTGTCATTTTAAATAACAGTACAAGTACCAAACAACTTTGAAAAATATTACTAGATGCCAACACTGTCCAGTAAATCGCCTTATTTTATCTCCAAGTTTATAGACCAAAATAGGATATTGATTGAACAGACATTGACTGAACGCATTTCTGCATTCCTACTGACTATGCCTTTCAAATGGCTCAAAACAACATGGATTTATGACCGAGAATTGGCAGTAGAGCTTTCAGTAATAAAGAACCAATCAGGTCAGTGAAGGTTAGAAATAAAGGAATCACAATCTCTAAAAATAACATTTTATTAATTGCGCAATCCTGCTACAACAACCACTACAACTGCAACTACTGCTACTACTACAACTACTACTGCTACTACTAAAATCATAACGTCAAAAAGTCTCATAATAATATCGTAGGTCATCACAATATATTGAATTACAAGTCTCTTTGCTTAAATTAAAGAGTTATGACGCAGCAATAGCTAAAAGAAACAGAGGGAACTACATCGACAATGATCCTTTGCTCTGATTCAACGCAGAGTACATGAAGAAATAACCGTTTTAACTTTTAAATCTTAGTTCTTTGGATTAAGTCTTGTCAAGGCATTTAAAAGGAAAAAGTAGCATATTTGCAGTTTTGTTTACCTCCACAAAATATCTTAATAAATATCGTACTGTGAGATGTATGTCGTGAAAATATTGTGCTGAGAGATTTGGATATCGTTACTACTACTACTACAACTACTACTACTACTACTGCTCCTACTATAGCTATTACTGTCTTTTCCTAGAATGGCATATTAGTCTTTTCTTGTCAGTGATACAAACACAGATGGAAAACTCAAAAAGCTCTAGACTAAAGGGACAGGCGGTGTTGACATTATCAGACAAAGCAGGCATCTGGTTGTCTCTGCCGTTATGTTCACAAAGCTAAAGATCTCGACCCTTGAATAGCATTAGTGCCAAACCAAAACAATAAATGTAATATACAACACTTAATTTGCATATTAACTGCACTGCTCACCAGCCACACACACACTGAGCCCATCTACATATGATAAACACTGGGGACGTTTCTCATGAAGCCTTCAACAGATGAACACTTCAGATACTTACACAGACAACGGGCAGACTGCACAAGATGTAAAAGAAGTGTCTCCAAAATTTACCAAATAAGTAATGACCAGTGGTGGATGAAGTGCTCAATTTTTCTTACTTAAGTAACAGTACAGACACAAGGACAAGAAGAAATGAGAGAGAAAGAGGATGAAGGATGAAAAAGACGAGAGGGAAAGAGAGACAGTGTCTAAAAAAGTTACCAAATAAGTAAAGAGCAGCGGTGGATGAAGTACTCAATTATGTTACTAAAGTAGAAGTACAAATACAAAGGTAAAATGCTACTCAAGTACAAGCAAAAGTATGTCATGAAAAATCTACTTTAGTAAAAATATTAAAGTACCACTTTAAAAATGTATTTAAAGGGTAAAAAGTAAAAGTGTTTTGCAGAGATTTTTAGAACAATTAAAGAAATGTAATGATTTTGATAAAGAATTTAGCTGACTTTAAGTGATTCATCTGATTTTTTCAAGCTGTTTTTGTGTTTTTGCGCTTTCACTTGCTCAAAGTTGGCATGGAAATTCAAATCAAATGTACTATAAAAAAAATAAGCAGGTCTCAAACCATAAAAAAGTACTTTTACTTTTCAGTCCAGATCTAAAATGTAGTGGTGTAGAAAGTACAGATACCTGCTCTCAAATGTAGTGAAGTAAAAGTAAAAAGTATCCACTGTAAAATGTACTTGGGTAAAATACATATACCTAAAATGTCTATTTAAGTATTGTACTTTTACTTTTGTACTTTGTTACCTTCCACCATGGGTAATGAGCACTTGCTGAATAGGACAGCACAAGCAATGGTTTGAAAATTCTGCATCTGAACAAGTTACAGAAAATAAAATGAAAGAAAAACTTAAAAAAAAGTGCAGTATAACTTTTCTGATGTAGGATCAGTTGCTTGTCTCCACAGATATATTATCGCTTTGCCTGTTCCTCAATATGGCATTAAAGTGTGTAGGACCAGTTTTGACGATTCTCTAATTTCTTACTTACTTTGGTGAGATAATACCTGTTGTAAATATAAATTATAGTTTTACACCAATCAAGAAGCAGTTTGTGAGGTAAAAGAAAAAATATGTTGAAATCTACAGGAAGTAGAGAGTTCTGTTTTAGAGACTCCCACACTGATGATATTACATTATTAATTCTATCCAAAAGTTCAGCACAGTTTACACAAGAAACACATTTTACTGATACTTTAAACATTATCTCAACAAACTAAACATGTTTTCTTATCATTTTATATGTCAAATAATAATTTTTGTGTATTTTGTGTTTTCTGGCCCAGTGTACACTATGGTTGCTAGGTAACAGTTATGCAATTCCCTAGTGCCATGTCATGATTTACAACGAGGAAGTCAAATTTTGCAAATAAAATATTGCCAAATTAGGTGGAGAATGTAAAGTTTTGTGTAAAATCTTAAATATATTAATCTTGTATAATAATCTAATAAACTGTATTTTACAAGAACTTTAAACTTTTACTTCTCTCTATGTCCATGGAGAAAAGAAGCAGCTCCAACAAAGTCACTGGCCGGATGTCGTTCTTTAAGCAGTTAAAACAGCTGTAGATGAATAAATGCAAGATAGAAAACTGTAATGGCCATTCCAGGCAGGGAAGCCAATAACATCTCTATGGAGACATAAGCAGGTGCCTTATGTTCCAACATGAATGAAGTCCAACTTTTGGAAATGTTATTGCTTTGTCTCGAATGTTCCATGGTAGATTGAACCACAAGATTAAACTGATCTATCACGAGGGAGACGAGCAGGTTACAGTATTACGCTACATTACAATTCAGATCTGTGGAGAATCGCGCCTATTCAAAGAAGAAATTACTGTATTTTTGAGTGATATAATATTCTAGATGGAAATGTTTAATGTCATACCATGGAACATTTCAAGGAAAGCAATAACATCTCCATGAAGACAAGCAGGTAGTGGACTCCAAAGTTGCACAATTCACTAAAAATAGCTAAACATAAATTGGAAACATGTATAATAATAATGGCGGATCGGTTGTGCACCTCCACTCCTCGTTCTGGCGGGCCTGCTCGTACTTCTCCCTCACATGGGACACGCCCAGGTCCGGGTGCAGCCAGTGCACCTGGTCCCTGCAGGAGGAGTTACTGAGGCGCAGCCCGAAACACGCCGTCCACCGCACTTTGTAGATGTCCAGGATCTTCTGGATGATTCCCTGAAGACACAAAGTGCACACAATTTTGTTTAATTTAATTTGATGATTTCATTCTTGCGTCTACATCTTTGGTTTAATTCTAAATTCAACTCAGAAAAGATGAGTTAAAATGAGAGATGAATTTTTTCCCACCAAAGTAAATGTTTATTTATTTAGAAGAGCTGGGAATCATAGGGTCCCTCTTGATTCCATACGATACCTGATACATGGCTCACAATACCATATTATTAGAATATGGCAATACAAGTGATAATCGATATACTGCATATAATACTCTGTTAAGTTAATATGAAATACATGTAATTTAATCATCAAAACAGTGAATATATCAAGTGTATTGCATAAAAAAGTTTCCTAACACTAAACAAACAACAAAACTGTAGCACTGTTACAAAATAATTTACTAAAAAAATTCCAAAAAATACTCTTGGTGATATAGCGATAAAGCAGTCCAGGAAATCGGTACTGTATCACCAAATTTAGCATCATAATATTTCAATAATTTTGCACAGCCCTATTATTTTGTTATTTATTCCAACTTGAAAAACTGCAGTAGTTACTTTTTTTTTTAAAGATTTTTAAAATTATTATTATCAAAATATATTCCTGGCATGTCAATATTGTGTGAAAATTGAGAAACTGGAGTTGGAGTTACTACTACTCCATTTCAACAAATATAGCTGGTATTTTGTAAGAACACCAGAAAGAAGGACATCCAAACAAACTCATGCATAAATCAATGTTTCTCTATATTTTAACCATCGACACATAGAAACTGTGTGTATCGTTTTAGCAAACTGTGGTGACGGTTTGCATTTGGTCAGAAGAAACGATGTGTGTGACCTCCAGCGAATGACGCTCAACCCAAACAACCTGACACACATCAAATACACAAAACACACAAATCACACACACAAACACACACAAACACACATACGCCCAGTGCCCTGGTAGAAGCACTGGAGGCTCTGACCTATATACAGAGGGCGAAGGATGAAAAGAAGAGAGGGAAAGAGATAGAGAGGGAGAGGAAGAAATCGGTGAGTGAGAGAGTGAGAGAGCGAGAGAAAGAGAGAGAGGACGAAGGAAAAAAAAGGAGAGGGAGCGAGGATGAAGGACAAAAAGAGGAGAGGGAAAGAGAGAGAGGGAAAGGAAGAAATCAGAGAGAGAGAGAGAAAAAGCGAGGGAGAGATAGAGGATGAGGAATAAAAAGAGGAGGGGGAAAGAGAGAAAGAGAGGGAGAGGAAGAAATCAGAGGAGAGAGGGTGAAGGATGAAAAGAAGAGAGAGAAAAGAGAGAGAGAGAGAGAGAGAAAGAGAGGGAGAGAGAGAGGACGAAGGATAAAAAGAGGAGAGGGAAAGAGAGAGGAAGAGGAAGAAATCAGAAGAGAACGGGAGAGGACAAAGGATGAAAAAAGGAGAGGGAGAGAGAGAAAGAGAGAGTTTGAGAAAAATAAATAAGAGAGTGAGAAAGAGAGAGAGAAAGAGGATGAAGAATAAAAAGAGGAGGGGGAAAGAGAGAAAGAGAGGGAGAGGAAGAAATCAGAGAGAGAGGAGAGAGGGCGAAGGATGAAAAGAAGAGACAGAGAGAGAGAGAAAGAGAGGGAGAGAGAGAGGACGAAGGATAAAAAGAGGAGAGGGAAAGAGAGAGGAAGAAATCAGAAGAGAACGGGAGAGGACAAAGGATGAAAAAGGAGAGGGAGAGAGAGAAAGAGAGAGTGGGAGAAAAATAAATAAGAGAGTGAGAGAGAAAGAGAGAGAGAGAGAGGATGAAGGTTGAAGAAGAAAGGAAGAGGAAGAGGGAGAGAGTGCTTTGAAGAAATGTGGTTAGGGATTTGAACACTAAAAGCAGATAGAATGTTATAATGCAGTTTTATTATGAGGATTTTAGTCATTCACTGGTATTAAAGCGCCCATATTCAGCTACTTTCTGATCTATGGAGAGGTAGAAATGAGAGAGAGAAGATGAAGGATGAAAAGAGGCAAGGGAGAGAGAGGGCGAAGGATGAAAAAGAGGGGATGCAGAGGGAGAGAGGAATATGAGCCAAATGCACATAAGCTTCTCCTTTTTGACCTTTGAAAGTTTGAACAGATCCGAGTCTTGGGACTTCATCTAAAAGCATCATGCTGCTAAGTAAACCAGTGCAGACAGAATGGCTCAAGGATATATGCATTTACTAGAAAAACATTTTCAATTTACCCAGTGTCCTTTATGGGAGAAGGCATTAGGACCTTGAGTAAAGGACATGCAGAAAAACATACACACCTTTTGAATTACTTATAGAGGTCCAGCTTTGAAGCGATGTGGTTAGGGATTTGAATACTAAAAGCTGATATACTGTAATGTAGTTTTATTCAGTGGTATCAAAGGGCCCATATTACATTATTTTCCTATCTATTTTCTATTATTATTCTTTATGTATTTATTTCATATAGTATAAAAAGATATGAACCGTGTCACAACATCAAACATACAAGAAATGATTGAAAAGGAGCAGAAAGAAGAGTAATGTTATGTTATCTGCCCCCTTTTCCCTTTTTCAGACAACACATCAACACTGATAGTTACTAAATATTTCAAATCAGTACATTTCAGTTCATTATTAATCAATTTCAAACAGAAATCTTCACTTTTATGCACAACAACTTGATTTCTGTTTTCGTACATACACATTGCACTTGATTTTATGTTTTTTTTAAGTGCCATTATTGTGCATGATTCTTTTATATCTTTGTCAACACTACTCCATAAATTAACTCCTTTCACAGCGATGCTTCGCTCCATAACCTTGGTTCTGAATCAGTTTTTTTTTTAAACATGTAGGTTCCTTTTAAATTCTTATAAAGTTAGAAAGTTGTTTCCTCATCACAAACTTGTTTTCATGAGTCATGTTTTGTTTCATTCACACATGTTTTAACACTGAAACTCTGCATATTTAGGCTGAGTTCTTCTCTCAAACAGAAAACACTCTGTTCCACCTTGTGATGTCATGTGGTAATACAGTGCTCCACTGTGTTTTTAAGCACCATACACCATCAGTAGCACTGGACTTGCCAATCTACTGAACAAAAGATAAAAGGTCAATGCTTAACGTTAAAAGTACCACATCGTGACATCACACGGAGGAACAGAGCATTGTAGAAATAATAATAATAATAATAATAACAATCATCATCATCATCATAATAAACAAACTAATAATAAATGGTTATTCAAATGTTTGTGAATGAAACAAAACACAACTCCAGGTATATTATAATCACCACTTTGCCCTGATGAAGACCATCTTGCTGGTCAAAACGGGTTGGTGTCCCTTCATGCAATAAAGTACTTTTAATATAATCAGTTGGAGTGCCTCAGTTTTATGCCTTGCCCACTTTAACATTTTCCAGTAAGGGCAACTTTCTGTTTAAAAACTACTGTTTTAACCCTCGTAGTGCACCTGTACTGCTATTTTTTAATCTCTTTTATGACTCAGTGAAGTGCTCTACCTCTTTTCTTCATCTGACAGCTCCAAGTATGTTTTTGAGGAGGTAACAGCTTTATAACATGGCTTAAAGCTCACAAGAGTCAATTTTATATACGAATAATTTGATAACAATAATATAGGAATGTAATAATAATAATTTAATAATAATAATAATAATCTTGTGTAAGGGATAAAGCTCCTTTCAACATTGAGTGCTGCCTAACAGACTGTACAGGAAAAGCCATGTCTATTATACAGCATAATAAACATCCTCGACTTCCTGAAATGTTGTATGGATTTTGAATGTCGATATGAAGAGCTAATAAGCAAACAATGGTGAGACAGTGTTTCCAGTTCTGTTGCAGTGGACGTTTAAAGGTGCATTGTGTAACTTTTCTGACAGAGGGTCAGTCAAATGCTTTTCTTCATTATGTTATTGCTTGTCTGGAATATTTCACAGTATGGTATTAAACCTTTCTATCTCCATGGAGACCAAACCAGACCAAGTGACAGGTCAGACTTGTGGAGAAACAACCCTGTTCCCCGTCTTTTTGAGCTATAAAACCACCTGTAATTGAATAAATGTAAGGTAGAACATTTTAATGCCATATTGTGGAATGACATCTCCATGGAGAAAAGCATTTGATGGACCCTCCACCAGAAAAGTTACACAATGCACCTTTAAAGACCGTACTTGTACTTGTAGTGTAATACATTTTTGTACTACTTTTCAGCACTCTTTCCACTATTGGATTCAGTTTATATATTATGTTACTCGGAAAGCCAAATATTTTCTTGCTGGTTTGGATAAGCAGGAAAGAAAATAATGTAGAGAAATTGTATGATTCAATTGTCCCGAATGTCTTTTGTTTAGTTCCTTTGTAAGAACTGGCAGCTGTGAGGAAAGAGAGGATGAGAGAGCCTTCCAAAGCAGGTCAAAGCAGAGAATCGGTTATTTGACATAATTTAATTTTTATTTCTCTTTTGTCTCTGCTGTCGACTAGCCCCAGATGGTCGCGACTGATGGCCATTCTTCTGGAGTCTGGGGCATTTTGTTGGAGTGGTTTTTCATCTCGGCCCTTGCCCATTTTGGTTTTAAGAAGGTCAGACTATTCATGATAATTGAATAAGTATTGACGATTTAAACTATAATGGTGTTTTATCTTTGTGTGAACAAACTTAAGTATTGGCTTATGAGTTTTATGGTTCTGATACTAGTTTTACTTTTGATTAGTAGGGATGTAACAATAACCGAAATATCATGATATCGTATCGTCAGAAGTCTCAAAATAATATCAGAGGCCATGACAATTTATCGAATTACAAGTCTCTTTGCTTAAGTTAATAGTTATGGTAATTGTAATGTCTTACTCTGTGATTTTAATGTTTTTCTTATTCTGTAAAGTACTTTGAATTACTTCGTGTATAAATTATGCAATACAAATAAACTTACCTTGCCTTGCTATGATGCAGCAGTAACTAAAAAACAGAGTGAACTACATAGACCATGATCCTTTGGTGTTGTCAGTGCAGACTACATGACGAAATATCTGTTATTAAGCAGTTTTAAATCTAAATTCTTCGTATTATAACAATATAATAATAATAATAGGAAAAAGTAATCAAACTGTGAGATGCGTATCATGAGAATATTGTATCGAGTGACTTTGTTGTTGATTCTGTTGTTCCATCCCTGTTGATTAGTATCACATCTTAGTTTTGACAACCCTAGCATGTTTTTTTTGTATTTTGTCTCTACTAGATCGATGTGGTTCCTCACCCTGACATCTGTGGCGTCTCCATAGCGGATGTTGGAGTACCAGCAGCTGTGCTCCGTGTTGGTCTCGTGGAAGTGGAAGACTTTGAGGACCCGGTCCACAGATCCAGACACAGACCCAGCTGCAGTCCGGTCTGACGCGCCCGTGCTCAGACGTGACTTGGCTCCCCCCAGGAAAGTGTGGTTCAGGTTGGGCTCCATGTAAGCTGTGGCCATGGTCTTCCCTGCTGCCACTGCTGCTGCTAGGTGTCGGTCATATTCTGAAAACACACAGAACACAGAAATGAACTCAACAGAAATAAACAGCAGAATAAAAAGGTCCCTGTGACATGAAGGTGGAACCTCTCCACCGGAAAAGATACATAATGCCTTTAAAATAAAATGGATCAATTAAATGTTATGCACTCTAGTCACTTCAGATATTAGTTCCAAATCAAAACATGACCTCGGCTTTCTGGTCTAAGTTAAATGGCTGAATATGAATAACACAAAACTGGTATGACAAGAATGCATCCAGTCAAATTGGTTTTACTCAGATCCTCTTCATTTTTCCAAAACAATATAATTTAATGACGGCCGGTTTCAAAGGAAAGATCTCTTGAGCTCGTATGACGTGAATCGGCAAAGATGAAATGGAGCAAACAATGTGATAGTGAACGCGAAGTGTGTGACAGGTCAAGGCTCAGAGCACGATGTGTTCAGAGACAATGAGACGCACACAAGTGGCTCTCCTGTGAAACAACACGGACACTGACACATTTCCTGAGTTCATTGTGTTTTTATTATGCTTGGAGAGGGCTGGTTTACTGTAACACTGCTACTAAAAAGCGAAACTGTAAAGTCTTTAGTCTTATCAGGGGAAAATAATCAGAATTCTTAAAAAAAAAAGCCGTTTAAATAATTATTATAAAGTAATCTGGTTTCTGCTTTCATAACTTCATGTTTTAACAAGATCATAACAGAAACAATAGCTATGAAATGAACCACTTGAAGCACAGACCTCAATAAATGCACTAGAACCACTTCATCAAAAAACTATTTTCACACAAATAATTCCCTGTAAAAAATGTACTGATCTGAAAGTTGTAAATTTGGCCCTTTTTAGAATGTATTTCTTCTAAGCTTCTTCTAAATTTCCCATTAAAACCAAGAAGGGGTAAAATACTGAAATTATCCATACAAAGAGGAGCCCAAAATGTGTATTGCAATGACATTCATAGTCACATCAGGTAACATGAAGAGCTGACAAAGCAATATACTATAGTTATTACGCAAATAACTATGCAATTAAGGTCAGAAAAAGCATTCTAAAAGTCTGGGTATGGGTATGTTCAACAGGTAATTTGCACACAAAAATAAAATAAAAAAACAGTGAGAGAGAAACGTCCAGTATCACGTGGTGCAAATCTTTAGCGACCACATACTTTTACCAGTCAGACACGTCTACCCTGTTGCCATGGAGTCAGGTGTCCCCGTCTCCAGCGCTAACCAGCATTTTTCTCCATAAAGATTTCATTCATACCTCTGTCCCAGCACATGAGGAACTGTCCACAACCACCCGACGCCATGGAAACGCACATCCTCCCTCCTCTGGATCTGTCACTTTCCAAAACGGACAGGCAACCGGTGGTTTCACAGACCCTCATCGCTGTCCAAAAAGGTTAAGTCAACAAACAAAAGCTGGGATCCTCGCGCAATTGTCCCATAACCAAAATAACTACCGCTGTCTCCAAAGCATAAATTGTCGTCTGCAGATTTTGTCAACAGCTTTGTCCGTCTCTTGCAAAAGTTATCCAACACAAAGCTTAAAAGACAGCGAGAGTTTCTTCAGTTTTTGCCGTGGTCCATAGCTCAACGTAGATCCAGTAAAATACGAAAACTCAACCAACTTCTTGCCAACTTTTTGGTCGAATTCTTCGCTCCTTCTTGCCTGGGATGTCCCTCTATTGGCTAAGCGTCTGATTTTTGCCCCATGCCAGCGCCCCGTAGTTACCCAGTTGCCTTGGAAGTTAAAGTAAATCTCGATGGTCGCTTAGGTGAGAGTTCAAGCTATTTCAAAGAGGCAGAGAGGAGAGTCCCTTTGCCAACAAGCTCCAGAGTTGAGTCAGTCAGCCAGTGTATAAAAGAAAATACACTGATTTCCAAAACATATAAAGCTTGCTACGAAGCTGTCATCTTAGCAAACTCGGCAAGAAGTTAAAGTGAAAAACAAGTAACAGAGTGGAGAGAGAAAGAAGCAACAATTGTTTGAGTTTGAAGGGAAGTGAAAGGACAGAGGAGCGCTACAAAAAGTGAGTGAGGGACAAGAGGGTAGTGGAGAGGCTGCTGGAGGAGGAGGAGGAGCCAGGTCCTATTAATATGCTAATCCTGTCCCAGGCGTTTCAATCACTCACCCCTCCCACCCTCTGCTGTTTATCAGGACCTCAGGGTAATGTGAATAAATATGCAGCCACGAACCAGACAGGTGTAACAAAGCTAATTCTTCAAAAGTCATCTGATAAGTGGGGGAAGGAAGTACTCTTAAGTAAAAGTACAGATACAAAGGTAAGAAGTATCACATGAAAGAATGTACTTACATAAAAGTATTAAAGTACCCGTTTAAAAAAGTACTTTAAGAGTAAAAAGCTAAAGTTTTTCACACAAGTTAAGTGTTTATTTTTTCAATGCAGTGATACTCATAAAAAAAAAAAAAAAACATATTTCTTATATTATATTATATATTAATATATTTTGTGTATTTATTTTTATTTGCTCAAAGCCGAAGCTTGAATTAAAAAATGTTGTCAGGATAGTACCACAAATGGTAAAATAATCCCTCCTAATATCATATGAAAACTTTTTACTTCTTAGTCCTGTTCAGAAATGTATTGGAGTAGAAAGTAGAGATACCTGCTTTCAAATGTAGTGAAGTAAAAGTAAAAAGTATCACTGTAAAAAGTACTTAAGTAAAGTACAGATACCTAAAAATTCTACTTAAATACGGTCCTTTTTACTACTAGTATTTCGTTTCCTTCCACCACAGATGATAACATTCTTGACTTTTATCAAAATGTTGTGCGTTACATTTTGTGCCTTATTTCATAGATAAGCAAAGTAGGAAACCATAGGAGATAAACACTCAAATGTCAATCAATCTGGCATTTAAAAATAAAGTGTGTATGGAAATATGTTACATGTATGGACATAGATCCATACATGCAATAAGACAACAATACAAGAGATTCGAAGATATGTTTTGATATCGGATTCCATTTTTATTATGCCACCTGGGAAATAAATTTGAAAAATCACTTTAAATATTAGAATGCAAAAAGGTAATAAAAAGATTTAGTTGAAAAGCCCTATTTCCACATCAAAAACATACTTGGAGTTTTGTTTCATTCACACATGTTTGAGTAATCCTTTATTATTAGTCTGTCTACATCTCCAAAGCTCAAAACGCTCTGTCTTTGTGATGTTATGAAGGAGTAGTTTTCATATTACTGGATACCTTAAACGTGTGAATGAAAAAAAACACATTTTCAGGTATTTGTAATGAAGAAGCAACATTATAGATCAGAAAATATTGTAATATGTGTCCTTGAATTGTCTTGAAACTGAGAAACAGCTTCTTAAATTACCCCATTACAGTATTTGTGTTTCTTATGAGCTTTTGTTTGAGTCAGATTCGTACAGAACCCTTTGTGAAATACTTGTATACATTATTTTATCAGAAGGTTTATCCAGTGTGACAGAACTGAACACTTAAATATCTTTTTTGATTGGATGATCCATTTTTATACACTGAAAATGCATTTGATTTTCTCCAACATTAAGTCCCCTATTCCTTATTTCTTCTATGCATTTTCATCATCTCCCTGGGGCACAGATAGGAAGCCTTCCCCAGCCCCCAGAGACAACTACTGTATGTACGAGCGCAAACCAGACATCAGCTGCAATAAATCAAATGTGGTTGAATATATCCTTTCTGAGAGACTGAAGAGGCCCCGTCTCCTTATTCTGCACAAAAACCCACAAACCTTGATGTCACCTTGCCCAGTGCTTTGTGTTTGGGACGTGCACGTGCGACGCTCCTATAATTTGTGTCCCATCTGAGGAGGCGGCCATTGTTATGAAAATGTGGCGGGACGGGGGGTGGGGAGGGGTGAACGGGGGGTAGGCAGGGGTAAACGGGGGAGTGTGTAGGGGGGACTATTCAAAGGCTTTTGTCTGTGGCCGGATGCTGTCGAGAAAGAGAGGACATCTTTTGGGACCGCTCCAATGTGGCTCCTATTACCTTTTGGCTCAGGGACAAGAACTAGTGTAACCTTGAAGGATATGTTTACAATGACAATGCAAAATGTATGAGAAAAATGAGAAACGCAGTCAAAGGGCCTCCCCATATTACGAAAATTTTCTGATCTACGGGTTATTCCACGTCAAATCTCTAAATGCTCCCGCTCAACCAATTCAGATTTGACTGAAAAAAATTCAAGGAGGTTCACACAAAAAGTCACAAATTTTAGCTCCTAACTCCTTATAGTTTTGTCATTAAAAATTATTTTGTCAACTACCCCCCTGATCTGTTTTGAGCAGAGTTGTCCAAGGAGCCACTTTGAGATTGCTGTATCTAAAAACTTATTTAAGCTCGGTCCTTCAAATTTTCAAGGGTTAAAATTTGGCTAATGTACTTGTAGAATCTGGACTTTTACACATGTGCTTTTGATTTATCACAGATTTCTGGGGGCTTGAATTTGCTCGAAAATTCTACTCTTCAAATCTGAGGGCATCTTTGAAGGACTGTGGAGAGTGCAATTTCAAAGACAGAGGTTTGATACTGAAAATACATCTTCCCACACACGCTGTGTACACTGTTTTTAAAACTGACCCTCAGTGATGAACACTCTACAAGATATTAAATGGAAAAAAAAAATCTATTTGGTGCCATCTTTACCAGGTTTTGCCAAAAAAATAACAGTACCCACCAACATAAAATCAACATCGACATTTTAATATCCAAAATTTGTGTTGGTGTTCTGCCTTGTTTTTGCAAAATGAATTTTTGAAAATGTGCTGTTCACACTATGAGGGCACTTTCAGAAGCTAAGAAAAACACTCTGAATATTTGACATACATCTTAAACTTAACAAAATGCTTTATTTGATTACTCAGCTATTGTGAATTATCTCAACTCTTTGAGGAAACTTTCAGATGTTCTGTTGTTTTGGTGACGCCTACAGTGTTGTAATGTTCTCTTCACCTGGAGTTGAGTTCAGCTTCATTCACACGTTTAATACACACATCCTGCATATTTAGGCTTCTTAGATGTTCTCTCAATCAGAAGCCACTCTGTTCCACCAGGAAGTGCTCCACTGTGTTTTTAACCATACACCTTCACTAGAACCATTTGGGATCATTTCAGACCTGGAATTGCCCATCTCTACTGACCAAAAGGTAAAAGATAGCTGTCTAATTTCAAAACTACCACTACATGACATCACAAGGTGGAATAGAGCAATAGAGCGAAGCAGGATAATCCCAGTAAGACCATTTTTAAAGAGACAGGGTCATTACAAAGCTGAGCTGCAACAAACAAATGACAGAATGAATCAATAATAAGCTGCAACATTTATTAATTCTACCCTCTACAGCTTAAATGTTATGATATTATATAAAAATTCTCAAATCTCCCCACTATTGCAAGGAAAGAGTACCTACAATAAATATTGAGCCCCGAAATACGATGTTCCAGCTTTCATATATTGAACAATAAGTCGATATTGTAATTATCTTGACAAGCAAATCACCAATGTCTAATGAGCCCAGCGCCCACTCATTCAAAACCATGTTAGTTTAATTGTCTTTCACACTCACAATACAACCCACACAGGGCAATTAGAGCTTCCTCCTTCTGAAAACGCTGATCACGAGTACGCAAAGCTCCTGAGAGCACTTAACTGTTTACAAGAGAGAAAAAAACTCATCAACAAAATGAACTAGTCCTTCTCTAAAGCTTTGTAATGAGGTGGTAGTGGTCTTGAGGCGGCCAAGTGGGCATACAAATGTTGTCATAGAGATCCACCGAGAATCTACAGATGTTGTGAACAGGTGTCATCTCGAGGCTAAACCAAACCAGAGGGCAACTACAGCCTGAGGTCAGATTTACACAGCCTCGGGGTAGTTGGGTTTTTTTGTTTTTTTTTTTTTCAAATGATTTTCTCTGTGGAGATATTGTAGCGTTGTCTGGAATAGGGCTGGGTATTATTAAGACAGATAGCTGCAGATGATACCTCGATACATAGGCCACGATACGATACACATCTCGAGACAGTGCACTTTCGATTCGATATATTTCAAATTGATTCGATACGGTTCAATAAAAAATAAAGGCTAAATCATGGCTGTGATACTAAAAATCTTTGTTAAACCACTTCTTGTGCAAAATTCATATAAAACACACACATTTCACTTATCAAAACAAAATGAAATGTGTGGAGTTTCCTTCCTCGAAAACAAGCAACAAAAACAAAATAATTTTGTAAAATACACCAAAAAATACTCTTGGCAATATATCGATACAGCAGCCCACGAAATCAAGACTGCATCATCACATTAAACAATATGATATATATCAGTATCTCAACATTTTTGCAAACCCCTAGTCTGGAATGTTTGACAGTTCAGTAATAAACTTTTCTATTATCACTGAGACCAAATCAGACCAAGTTACAGGTCAGATCTGTGGAGAGGCAACCCTGCTCACAGTCAGAATGTCTGTTTTTCTAGGTATTTTTGAGCCATAAAACCACCTGTAATTGAATAAACGTAAGGTAGAGCTGTTTAATGTCAAACTGCGGAACATGCCAAGCAGAGATATATCCATAGAAACAAGAAAACCCTCACCCAAGTTACACAGTACACCTTTAAATTGTCCTCTTAAATTCAGAGTTTCAGCCGCTTCTCTCTGGTCTTTGAGGTTTTTAGTCCCAAGATCTAGAACGAATCGTTTAAAGAGGAGCTTTGTTCCAGCTTCTATCATACTTATGAATAAATTGTCATCTATTTATCTATCAATTTTAGTACCCTGTCTTGGAAAAATCATGTATTTTTTAATATATTTAACATTTATTGTGATCTTAGCCAAGCGTGATGGATGAATTTAATTTAATTATTGAAGGCACAAAGTCATTCAGCACTGGAGCACTGTAACACTTTATTTGTAATTGTGTTTTCATACTTGTTAATTGTATGAAATGTGGATGAATGAAATGTGAAATGTGGGACCAGCCTCTCAAATCTGCAAAACAAATTTACCTACGGGTACGACTAAAGCAACCTAACCTAAACGAGCACCTTTAAAGTATCCTTGGATCTATCCATGTGCTATCACATTCACATTTGCGACAACTATTGATCAAACCTCTGTAAATGTTTAACTTTTGTGTGTGTTTTTGTGTGTGGGAAAGTAAATAAGAAGCATGCACGTTTTAGACAGTGTTCACTGACTCACCCGTGTAGTACGCAATCCTGGAAATATCTGAAAGACAAACAGAGAAAGCACCGTTAATAGAAACAAATGATCATGCAGTTCATCAAAAACAAATTAGCGGCGTGTTAATAGTGAGCTCATTAAGGGGTACCAGTGTCGACTCAGCGTGTGATTAATTAACTCATTTCAAAACAGATCAATATCTACAAGAATGACAGAGTATTGATTCAAAGGTCAATAGCTTTCTTTCAGCACATTACACATCTGTGCTGTTTAAAGGGCTCATTTATTACGGGCAGTGCAGAGAACCAGGCTGGTGATGAGGGATGCGAAAACGTGAAGCGCGGATCTTTTGAAATTCGTAGCGCGTGGAGCTTTTGAAATTCATGAATCCATATCTTAATAAAATCTGTGGTCAATTACAGCAGGCGTAACGTTGCATTATGGATCACAGTGCAGTCATTTCCTATGTACATGCACTGACAGTCGCACCAGGTGTAATGAATTTTGACAATGTTTTCAAGAATAATTTGAAATGTGTGGTTCTGGCAATCGCAAGGAAATACATGCGTGGTTTTCTTAAAGGTGCACTCTGTAACTTTGTGGTTGGGAGTCCATCACCTTCTGGTTTCTATGGAGATGTCACTCCTCTGCCTAGAATGTTCCACAGTGTGACATTAAGTGACTCTACTTTACATTTAATCGATTACAAGTGGTTTTATAGCTCAAAAAACCTAGAAAAACAAGTATTCTGACTGTGAGTGGGGTCGCCTCTCCTGAGATCTGAACTGTAACGTGGCCTGGTTTGGTTTCCATGAAGATAAAAAGACTTAAAGCCATACTGTGAAACATCCCGGACAAAGCAATAACATCTGCATTGGAGAAGAGCATTTGACGAACCCTCCACTAGAAAAGTTACACAAAGCACCTTTAATCCCTTAACGCCTGAATTGATATAGATGTATATAAAAAAATATATGTTTTTTGAGTGTTTTTTACCTTTAAGTAGATGGTAAATTAAGTTGACATTATTCATTTGACTATAAATAGAAATTTGGGCATGTTGCAAATTTGCGACAACTAGAAACAAGTGCTTGCCAAAGGTTCTTAGGAAGGTACAGCATATAAACTAAATATATACATCATTGGGGGAATGCAGCCGCTATTTCAGCTTCTATCTTGATCCACGGCTAGGGTTAGGATTAGGGTTAGTCACGGTTTGTTGCATAATTGTGATACTTGGTTATTATTGTGCATTATTGTGGTATTCTTACAATGCGTTTTTTGTACATATGGAATTTCTGTAAAAGCTGTAGTGCTATTATCTACGTCCCATCAAGTGGAAAAGAGCTGTTTAAGATACTGAGATTACTCAAATACAACACAACTCCAGGTATGTTTTTATAAATATTGCAAATATAGTTTAAAGTCAGTTGATCAGAATATGGGCTGTTTCAGAGATTAAGAGATAAAGAGATTTATGTTGCTATTACATTGTTGTATTTTGGGTCAATAGAAAGATATCATGTGTTCTTGTAATCAAAGCAATCTGTATAATTATTGTTTTGTGTTGTATATGTATTTATTGGATCACTGAGTGTGCATTTGGAGAGCTACAAGTGAATAGCCTTTGGAGATAAATTTAGTTTTTTGAATCTGAATAATATGAAGGTGGTAAAACATCAAAATGCACTGGTCCTTTCTCCTGCGGTCACCTCCAAGCCCGTCCCGACAGTGAGTCCTGGTTTAGTCCTGTTTTAGTACTAGTTCAGTCCTGGTTTATTCCTCCTGGTTCAGTCCTGGAATCAGTCCTAGGTTATTCCTGGGTTAGTCTTGGTTTAGTCTTGGGTCAGTCTGTGGCGTATGCAGCGCAAAAGTTTGATATAATCTCGGGTTAAAGGGCGGGTGTGGTGCTGTACTGTGCATGTGCGGGTCTCTAAAAATGGACTCGTGCAGGACTCTGCGCTGTAGGGCTCCATTACCGAATAAATTAATCTTCGGTTTGTTACATAAAGAAGGAGGAAAATAACAAAAGGACGACAGCAGCAATAAGTTTTAAGGAGGATGCAAAAAGGGTTGTAACTGTCCTGTCTGAGAAAAGTGTATAAAGTGTGTGGTGAGGAGTTTTACAGGCTGAAAACAGATATAATAACTGTAAAAAATAAAGCTGATTACTTCGCGGATTTCACCTATCGTGAGTTATTTGCAGAACGTAACTCCTACGATAAATGAGGGACCACTGTACTCAAATTAAGAAGGCTTAACTGGATTTGAGTAGATTTCACTTGTAAGTAAAATTATCTACAAATAGAGTCTTTTTTAAATTCAAACAACACATGATTTAGTTTAATATTTAAGTAAATATCTGTTTTTTTTTGTTTCTCTTCAGTCTAACTAGATGTATGTTCCCGTTTCAACTCCTTGAAGACTTGTTCCATCGGTAGATAATTTGACTTGTCATGTGAAATTTGCTCAAATCACTAGAAAATGTTCAATTCATGTCATTTTAAGATTGTAGCTTTTGCAGCGCATCTGTTTTCCTCGCATGTTTCTGCTCCAACATTGAACTCCCTAATCCCAAATCAAATCCCCTCCCCTCCAGGAAGGGGCAGCGGTCTTCCTAGAATGAGCGCCGCATTTCATACATAATACACTGCATCTTTCTCCCACAGGAAACCGACCAAAGACCACGGGGAACTCAACACCCAGTTAGAGCCGAGCAGAGGGTCATAACACAAGGGCTTTAAGTGCTCGAGCTGCCCCTGATGCGCTCGGTGATAGGGACCACTGGGTATAATGTCAACACAGATGATGTAATGGTAAGAAGAAACCCCAAAGCGGAGAGGAAATGCCAACAAGGTGACTCGTGGTGTAAATGCTTTATCGACAAACTGTGGAAACATGAAACCGAGCAGAGGATGTGAAAGTGACGGACCTGCTAATGCTAACGAGATTGGATTAACGAGAACGAGACAAGACGAAATTTTGACGTTGATTTACTTAGCAGTTCTTACTCTGACAGCAGATATATTTTTAGGACTACAGCTTCTCATAAAATGTAACTCACCAGAATCTGACTCTATTTTTTATCCAATCCAACTTAAAAGACATGGGGAAAAATGTCACAAGATAATTTTCAGCATGTGTGCATAACCTTGAGGCAATTTTATCTTGTGAGATGCTGTGGCACGTCTTTAGTGTAAACTGTAAATATATAGACCAGAACAATATCAGTGTTTCACAATAAAAAACTAAACAATCAGTGATGTAAGTTTGATGTTTAGAAAATTAATTTTGTCTTCTTGTTGAGTAGAAATGCTGTGTTTTCGTCTAATAAGACAACTTCTGCATTCGTCAAAACTGAAAAAAGCAATTTAGCTTTTTACAAATTTGTCTTATTAGAAGAAAACACAAAGTTTCTATATAACAAGAAGACAAAAATAATATATTAAACATAAATTGCAGAAGTTCGGGGGGAAAAATGTCTCAAGTGCCACCGCCGAAACAGAAAGAAACAAAAAAGTTTTGAAGTAATTTTGAGTTTTTGCTACAAAATCTTACGTGATTTAATGTGTTATGCTATTGATAAACTGAACTGTGTGAGGAAGGGCATCTGGCACAAAATGTATACAAGACCAAATAAAGATATGCAACATGTCAATCATAGAAGACTGATTTTTTGCTCTGTTATTTGGTTCAATTGTTTGCTTTTAGAAGTGCACAACGTTAGCCAGCCATT
Source organism: Boleophthalmus pectinirostris (assembly GCF_026225935.1). Classification (NCBI taxonomy): domain Eukaryota; kingdom Metazoa; phylum Chordata; class Actinopteri; order Gobiiformes; family Gobiidae; genus Boleophthalmus; species Boleophthalmus pectinirostris. The sequence continues at coordinate 24,297,625 of NW_026571175.1, read as the reverse complement.
TCTCTCCAGCGACTAAGTCAGGAATCGGAAATACACTAGACGGTTTGCAAGAACCCCGGAAGTTGTAGACCGTGCACCGGCCAATCAGCAAAGAGCTGTGAAGCCATGATGTCAAACTCAAGCACCTGTCTGAGTCCCTTTTGTGGTACAGCACAACAGTAAACAAAGAGGTCGAGATGGATGTAGAAGAAGCCAGACATTCTGTGTTGGCAACAATTCCGGAGATCGAGGATTTAACGCCGGAACAAAGACAATGTTTGGTGAATTTTATCAAGGGGAAAGACGTTATTGCCCTTCTTCCTACGGGATTACATACGTCATGACAAGACAGCAGGGACTGGTTAAATAAAAAAAGTACTTGCTTACCGTTGAGCGAACAAATCCTAATACTGCGAGGTTTCACTTCCTGCTGATGAATCAGGCTAGCACAACGTAACATCTCTAGTGAAGGGTCCATCACTTGTTTATCTCCATGGAAATGTTATTGCTTGGTCTAGAATGTTCCACAGTATATATTAAACCTATATATCACAAGGGAGACAAGCAGCTTACAGCACTGAGCTTCATTACAGCTCAGATCTCCAGAGTCGCCCCTGTTCACAGAAGAAACTCTTGTATCTTTGAGCAACAGAATCACTTGTAATGAATAAATGCTAGATAGAAATGTTTAAAGTCATACCATGGAACACTCTAATAATTCCAATAACATCTTCATGGAGACAAGTAAGTAGTAGACCCTCCACGACAAAACGTTACGCAGTACACCTTTAAACTAGTGCTGCAAAGATCTGCTTGTACTTACAACAAATGCAACATGGATATTTTCTTGTGCACTTGAAACTGCTTTTACATGGTGGTGAAAAACAGAGGCTAAGAATAAAACCCTGTAGTAGAAATGCTACATATAGAATATATTGGGATAATTATGGTCCATTATTATTTATAGAACTTGTCCATTGACCTAAAAGAGTAATTGGAAAACCCAGAAACAAAACTCTGACTTCAAAAACATGTCCAGATGTCTTCAGTTACGGGTGGTTGGTAAAATCCTGAATGAGTGTATGCATGGTGATCCCCTGTTCCCTCTGGACCACAGTGCAAGGCTAATTACACAGAAGCCTGTTTCAGACTCAGTGCACAAATATCAAAGACACGCACTCAGCAGAAGCATAGTCAAAACACCTGCCCCTCAAGCTGGGACTGTCCCGCCAAAAACAACTCCACTCTGGGTTAATTATTTTTATAATTGTAGCAAGAGAGTTAACCTATATTTCTTGCCCTGGATTACCAAAAATTTTGAATTGCAGTATGATTTGCAGACAGTTGCAGTTTACAATTAGCCTGATTCATCAGCTGGTTTCACTTCTTGGAAACTGGTCTGACCTCATAGCATTAGGATTTGTTCACTCGACCGTAGGCTGGTACTTTTTTCATCTAACCAATTGCTGTTATTTGGTTGTGACGTATGTAATGCGCCGCTAACAGGGCTAACTGGTATATTAAGCTTTTCCCAAATCCAGTAGGAAGAAGAGCAATAACGTCTTTCCCCTTGATAAAATTCCTCGAACATTCTCTTTGTTCCGGATTTAAATCCTCGATCTCGGGAATTGTTGCCAACACAGAATGTATGACTCTTCGCTGATTGGCTGGTGCCCGAACTGACACTTCCGGGGGGTTTGCGAATCGTCTAGTGTATTCCTGAACTAGTCGCTGAAGAGAAATGAACTTGAGCAGAGGCACGAGGTAGAGCCAGCCTGGCTATTTTACAATGGCAGTGAAAAGCTATTTTTTTCCCCAAACTCCATTTCATTTTCATTTTTCCTTTCATTTTATTTGTTCCTCTCATGAAAATGCACAATAAAATGAATAACAATCCATAATGCAAATGTACATTAGGCGAGGCATTTCCATGATTAGAAAGGGACAGATTTCTTATATTATTTCTTTCTATCAGTCAATCTCCAAATGAAGTCAAGGCAGTGGAGAAACAAGTTTTACCATGATGAATTAATTATAATTTTTTGTTCAGAATCCAGAGCAACTAATGGTCGATAAGCTCTGCCGATATTTCTGGGCCAATATATAGGTCCTATTTTGATTTTCTCATTTAAATCTACTATAAACTCACCCACATCCACGTTTTTACCACAAACCTGTAATTGCGCATTGTGTAACTTTTCTGGTGGAGGGATCTGTGCAGGCATGTTCAGTGCGGTTATCGCTTCATATTAAAGTGTATTAGGTATAAAGCTTTGGTGTATTTCTTTAGGCAGGAGATCAACCAAAAGAAAATATCGGCCTGTGCTGGAGATTTAAGGCTGATTATTCATACACTAAAAAGTCTACACATTGGCCAAGCGATATATCAGTCTATCTCTAGTTAAGACAAACGCCTTAGAAGAGGTATATACTCGATGGGCTTTTTAAATTTTACATTAAAGCCAGGCTGGTGCATTTGCTCTGGTTTCTCTCATCTCTGTGTAATTGCAGGTTGAACAGACTGGGTTTTAGATTGTCATAAACCAGACTAAACAACAGTCTGCTTTGGTGGGTGCACTGAGGATCCATTTCTCACACGTGAAGACTTAAAAAAGCAGAAAACTCCTGCTGATAAGATCCACAAACATCAGGTGCCGTGTTGGTGCTTTGGCCAATGGGAGCAGAGGCAGAACTTCAAACTAAATGTGAATCTGATGGGGGAGAGACAGATGTTGTTTTTCAGGTACAAATGACATGAGAGTTCATAGTGTAAACCTGAGGAGGAGAATCAGACAGATGTTACGTGCAGCTGGAGACTTACAAATGAGATACTCGTCATGCTTAAGCAGCTCTACCTGTGTGGGTAGGAAACACATCTCCATTGATAGAGTAGTAAGAAAGACATTCGGTATTCGATATTTTAGAAGCCGTGAATTTACCATTTTCAACACATATAGTTTAAAGGTGCATTGTGAGGGTCTGTCATCTGCTTGTGTCTAAGGATATGTCAATTACAGGTGGTTTTATAGCTCAAAAATGAATACTGGCTCCCTGGCTTGAAAGTCCCAGCTCGAACGTCCCATTCTCACGGCTTGAACATCCCCTCCTGCCTCCGGGCGCCCCCTTCTCTTTGCCAGCACACGGTTAGTCACTGTGATGTATTGAGTTAGAAAATGTGCACTCTATATCATAATAAAATGAAATGTAAATGTAGTGAGACAAAATG
>NW_026571175.1:24145861-24293920 GCF_026225935.1 Boleophthalmus pectinirostris | reverse complement strand
CCTCTCCTGAGATCTGAACTGTAACGTGGCCTGGTTTGGTTTCCATGAAGATAAAAAGACTTAAAGCCATACTGTGAAACATCCCGGACAAAGCAATAACATCTGCATTGGAGAAGAGCATTTGACGAACCCTCCACTAGAAAAGTTACACAAAGCACCTTTAATCCCTTAACGCCTGAATTGATATAGATGTATATAAAAAAATATATGTTTTTTGAGTGTTTTTACCTTTAAGTAGATGGTAAATTAAGTTGACATTATTCATTTGACTATAAATAGAAATTTGGGCATGTTGCAAATTTGCGACAACTAGAAACAAGTGCTTGCCAAAGGTTCTTAGGAAGGTACAGCATATAAACTAAATATATACATCATTGGGGGAATGCAGCCGCTATTTCAGCTTCTATCTTGATCCACGGCTAGGGTTAGGATTAGGGTTAGTCACGGTTTGTTGCATAATTGTGATACTTGGTTATTATTGTGTATTATTGTGGTATTCTTACAATGCGTTTTTTGTACATATGGAATTTCTGTAAAAGCTGTAGTGCTATTATCTACGTCCCATCAAGTGGAAAAGAGCTGTTTAAGTTACTGAGATTACTCAAATACAACACAACTCCAGGTATGTTTTTATAAATATTGCAAATATAGTTTAAAGTCAGTTGATCAGAATATGGGCTGTTTCAGAGATTAAGAGATAAAGAGATTTATGTTGCTATTACATTGTTGTATTTTGGGTCAATAAAAAGATATCATGTGTTCTTGTAATCAAAGCAATCTGTATAATTATTGTTTTGTGTTGTATATGTATTTATTGGATCACTGAGTGTGCATTTGGAGAGCTACAAGTGAATAGCCTTTGGAGATAAATTTAGTTTTTTGAATCTGAATAATATGAAGGTGGTAAAACATCAAAATGCACTGGTCCTTTCTCCTGCGGTCACCTCCAAGCCCGTCCCGACAGTGAGTCCTGGTTTAGTCCTGTTTTAGTACTAGTTCAGTCCTGGTTTATTCCTCCTGGTTCAGTCCTGGAATCAGTCCTAGGTTATTCCTGGGTTAGTCTTGGTTTAGTCTTGGGTCAGTCTGTGGCGTATGCAGCGCAAAAGTTTGATATAATCTCGGGTTAAAGGGCGGGTGTGGTGCTGTACTGTGCATGTGCGGGTCTCTAAAAATGGACTCGTGCAGGACTCTGCGCTGTAGGGCTCCATTACCGAATAAATTAATCTTCGGTTTGTTACATAAAGAAGGAGGAAAATAACAAAAGGACGACAGCAGCAATAAGTTTTAAGGAGGATGCAAAAAGGGTTGTAACTGTCCTGTCTGAGAAAAGTGTATAAAGTGTGTGGTGAGGAGTTTTACAGGCTGAAAACAGATATAATAACTGTAAAAAATAAAGCTGATTACTTCGCGGATTTCACCTATCGTGAGTTATTTGCAGAACGTAACTCCTACGATAAATGAGGGACCACTGTACTCAAATTAAGAAGGCTTAACTGGATTTGAGTAGATTTCACTTGTAAGTAAAATTATCTACAAATAGAGTCTTTTTTAAATTCAAACAACACATGATTTAGTTTAATATTTAAGTAAATATCTGTTTTTTTTGTTCTCTTCAGTCTAACTAGATGTATGTTCCCGTTTCAACTCCTTGAAGACTTGTTCCATCGGTAGATAATTTGACTTGTCATGTGAAATTTGCTCAAATCACTAGAAAATGTTCAATTCATGTCATTTTAAGATTGTAGCTTTTGCAGCGCATCTGTTTTCCTCGCATGTTTCTGCTCCAACATTGAACTCCCTAATCCCAAATCAAATCCCCTCCCCTCCAGGAAGGGGCAGCGGTCTTCCTAGAATGAGCGCCGCATTTCATACATAATACACTGCATCTTTCTCCCACAGGAAACCGACCAAAGACCACGGGGAACTCAACACCCAGTTAGAGCCGAGCAGAGGGTCATAACACAAGGGCTTTAAGTGCTCGAGCTGCCCCTGATGCGCTCGGTGATAGGGACCACTGGGTATAATGTCAACACAGATGATGTAATGGTAAGAAGAAACCCCAAAGCGGAGAGGAAATGCCAACAAGGTGACTCGTGGTGTAAATGCTTTATCGACAAACTGTGGAAACATGAAACCGAGCAGAGGATGTGAAAGTGACGGACCTGCTAATGCTAACGAGATTGGATTAACGAGAACGAGACAAGACGAAATTTTGACGTTGATTTACTTAGCAGTTCTTACTCTGACAGCAGATATATTTTTAGGACTACAGCTTCTCATAAAATGTAACTCACCAGAATCTGACTCTATTTTTTATCCAATCCAACTTAAAAGACATGGGGAAAAATGTCACAAGATAATTTTCAGCATGTGTGCATAACCTTGAGGCAATTTTATCTTGTGAGATGCTGTGGCACGTCTTTAGTGTAAACTGTAAATATATAGACCAGAACAATATCAGTGTTTCACAATAAAAAACTAAACAATCATGGTGATGTAAGTTTGATGTTTAGAAAATTAATTTTGTCTTCTTGTTGAGTAGAAATGCTGTGTTTTCGTCTAATAAGACAACTTCTGCATTCGTCAAAACTGAAAAAAGCAATTTAGCTTTTTACAAATTTGTCTTATTAGAAGAAAACACAAAGTTTCTATATAACAAGAAGACAAAAATAATATATTAAACATAAATTGCAGAAGTTCGGGGGGAAAAATGTCTCAAGTGCCAGCGCCGAAACAGAAGAAAACAAAAAGTTTTGAAGTAATTTTGAGTTTTTGCTACAAAATCTTACGTGATTTAATGTGTTATGCTATTGATAAACTGAACTGTGTGAGGAAGGGCATCTGGCACAAAATGTATACAAGACCAAATAAAGATATGCAACATGTCAATCATAGAAGACTGATTTTTTGCTCTGTTATTTGGTTCAATTGTTTGCTTTTAGAAGTGCACAACGTTAGCCAGCCATTTCTCTCCAGCGACTAAGTCAGGAATCGGAATACACTAGACGGTTTGCAAGAACCCCGGAAGTTGTAGACCGTGCACCGGCCAATCAGCAAAGAGCTGTGAAGCCATGATGTCAAACTCAAGCACCTGTCTGAGTCCCTTTTGTGGTACAGCACAACAGTAAACAAAGAGGTCGAGATGGATGTAGAAGAAGCCAGACATTCTGTGTTGGCAACGATTCCGGAGATCGAGGATTTAACGCCGGAACAAAGACAATGTTTGGTGAATTTTATCAAGGGGAAAGACGTTATTGCCCTTCTTCCTACGGGATTACATACGTCATGACAAGACAGCAGGGACTGGTTAAATAAAAAAAAGTACTTGCCTACCGCGAACAAATCCTAATACTGCGAGGTTTCACTTCCTGCTGATGAATCAGGCTAGCACAACGAAACATCTCTAGTGAAGGGTCCATCACTTGTTTATCTCCATGGAAATGTTATTGCTTGGTCTAGAATGTTCCACAGTATATATTAAACCTATATATCACAAGGGAGACAAGCAGCTTACAGCACTGAGCTTCATTACAGCTCAGATCTCCAGAGTCGCCCCTGTTCACAGAAGAAACTCTTGTATCTTTGAGCAACAGAATCACTTGTAATGAATAAATGCTAGATAGAAATGTTTAAAGTCATACCATGGAACACTCTAATAATTCCAATAACATCTTCATGGAGACAAGTAAGTAGTAGACCCTCCACGACAAAAGTTACGCAGTACACCTTTAAACTAGTGCTGCAAAGATCTGCTTGTACTTACAACAAATGCAACATGGATATTTTCTTGTGCACTTGAAACTGCTTTTACATGGTGGTGAAAAACAGAGGCTAAGAATAAAACCCTGTAGTAGAAATGCTACATATAGAATATATTGGGATAATTATGGTCCATTATTATTTATAGAACTTGTCCATTGACCTAAAAGAGTAATTGGAAAACCCAGAAACAAAACTCTGACTTCAAAAACATGTCCAGATGTCTTCAGTTACGGGTGGTTGGTAAAATCCTGAATGAGTGTATGCATGGTGATCCCCTGTTCCCTCTGGACCACAGTGCAAGGCTAATTACACAGAAGCCTGTTTCAGACTCAGTGCACAAATATCAAAGACACGCACTCAGCAGAAGCATAGTCAAAACACCTGCCCCTCAAGCTGGGACTGTCCCGCCAAAAACAACTCCACTCTGGGTTAATTATTTTTATAATTGTAGCAAGAGAGTTAACCTATATTTCTTGCCCTGGATTATCCAAAAATTTTGAATTGCAGTATGATTTGCAGACAGTTGCAGTTTACAATTAGCCTGATTCATCAGCTGGTTTCACTTCTTGGAAACTGGTCTGACCTCATAGCATTAGGATTTGTTCACTCGACCTTAGGCTGGTACTTTTTTCATCTAACCAATTGCTGTTATTTGGTTGTGACGTATGTAATGCGCCGCTAACAGGGCTAACTGGTATATTAAGCTTTTCCCAAATCCAGTAGGAAGAAGAGCAGCAATAACGTCTTTCCCCTTGATAAAATTCCTCGAACATTCTCTTTGTTCCGGATTTAAATCCTCGATCTCGGGAATTGTTGCCAACACAGAATGTATGACTCTTCGCTGATTGGCTGGTGCCCGAACTGACACTTCCGGGGGGTTTGCGAATCGTCTAGTGTATTCCTGAACTAGTCGCTGAAGAGAAAATGAACTTGAGCAGAGGCACGAGGTAGAGCCAGCCTGGCTATTTTACAATGGCAGTGAAAAGCTATTTTTTTCCCCAAACTCCATTTCATTTTCATTTTTCCTTTCATTTTATTTGTTCCTCTCATGAAAATGCACAATAAAATGAATAACAATCCATAATGCAAATGTACATTAGGCGAGGCATTTCCATGATTAGAAAGGGACAGATTTCTTATATTATTTCTTTCTATCAGTCAATCTCCAAATGAAGTCAAGGCAGTGGAGAAACAAGTTTTACCATGATGAATTAATTATAATTTTTTGTTCAGAATCCAGAGCAACTAATGGTCGATAAGCTCTGCTGCCGATATTTCTGGGCCAATATATAGGTCCTATTTTGATTTTCTCATTTAAATCTACTATAAACTCACCCACATCCACGTTTTTACCACAAACCTGTAATTGCGCATTGTGTAACTTTTCTGGTGGAGGGATCTGTGCAGGCATGTTCAGTGCGGTTATCGCTTCATATTAAAGTGTATTAGGTATAAAGCTTTGGTGTATTTCTTTAGGCAGGAGATCAACCAAAAGAAAATATCGGCCTGTGCTGGAGATTTAAGGCTGATTATTCATACACTAAAAAGTCTACACATTGGCCAAGCGATATATCAGTCTATCTCTAGTTAAGACAAACGCCTTAGAAGAGGTATATACTCGATGGGCTTTTTAAATTTTACATTAAAGCCAGGCTGGTGCATTTGCTCTGGTTTCTCTCATCTCTGTGTGTAATTGCAGGTTGAACAGACTGGGTTTTAGATTGTCATAAACCAGACTAAACAACAGTCTGCTTTGGTGGGTGCACTGAGGATCCATTTCTCACACGTGAAGACTTAAAAAAGCAGAAAACTCCTGCTGCTGATAAGATCCACAAACATCAGGTGCCGTGTTGGTGCTTTGGCCAATGGGAGCAGAGGCAGAACTTCAAACTAAATGTGAATCTGATGGGGGAGAGACAGATGTTGTTTTTCAGGTACAAATGACATGAGAGTTCATAGTGTAAACCTGAGGAGGAGAATCAGACAGATGTTACGTGCAGCTGGAGACTTACAAATGAGATACTCGTCATGCTTAAGCAGCTCTACCTGTGTGGGTAGGAAACACATCTCCATTGATAGAGTAGTAAGAAAGACATTCGGTATTCGATATTTTAGAAGCCGTGAATTTACCATTTTCAACACATATAGTTTAAAGGTGCATTGTGAGGGTCTGTCATCTGCTTGTGTCTAAGGATATGTCAATTACAGGTGGTTTTATAGCTCAAAAATGAATACTGGCTCCCTGGCTTGAAAGTCCCAGCTCGAACATCCCATTCTCACGGCTTGAACATCCCCTCCTGCCTCCGGGCGCCCCCTTCTCTTTGCCAGCACACGGTTAGTCACTGTGATGTATTGAGTTAGAAAATGTGCACTCTATATCATAATAAAATGAAATGTAAATGTAGTGAGACAAAATGTCAGGCCCTGTGTAATTTTACCAATTTTCCCAAAGTGGTACACATTTTATCAGTATGTAATATCAGTATCATCTTCGTTTGCTTGTAGAAGTTTACAATGAAATCATATTTTAAATATTTTTTCTTGGTCCTCATGTCCTATAGCATCTATAGTATAGTTATTTGTAAAAAACATTCAGAATCACTTTTAGGAAGGTCTTAACTATGTATTTCATGGAAGGTAAAATCCTGAAATAGTTGTGGCACAGCTGAGATTATTTTTGCATTTTTTATTTTTGTAATTTTTTTTGTATGTATGTATGAACAAATGTGTTGAGATATTGTACCTTGCTTGTGTACAATATATATAATAATGACAAAAAAATTTATTTTTAGTTATTGATTTTATTAGTATATAGATTAGCTAACTTAGTTTCATAAAGGGTACTATTCAGGGGGACTTTCTAGCTGGTTTTATCAAAAATACCTGTCTGACTGTGAGCGGGGTCGCCTCTCCACAGATCTGACCTGTAACTTGGTCTAGTTTGGTCTGAAGATAGAAAGGTTTAATACAACACTGAAACATTCCAGACAAAGCAATAACATCTGAATGAAGAAAAGTATTTGATGGACCTTCCACCAGAGAGGTTACACAATGCACCTTTAACAGGATTTTTACAAAGCAGAAACTCCAACTGTGTGTTTCAAAATCGAATAACATTGAAAACACATACATTCTACCCATATATCCATTAAGCATGACTTCCTGCGCGTGACCTCCATGCAGAGCTGCTGGTATCAAAAGCATGTATGCATTTTATAACTACGACATGCACAAGCTCCAAACAACAGCAATTATTCAAACCAGTTCAGTTCAACGCAAAACAAATCGGGACAGTCCACACAAACTCTCACTTGGTTTCACAATGAGTCCTCCTGAGACCTTCTACACGCATGTGCCATAATAAGGTCATGTGAAACGCATGGCTGCTCCTGATTTATCTACACAGACCCAGTGACACTTGTGCTCATTGGACTGCACTGTTCAGGTGCAATGATAACACTAACACTAACCGGTTTAGTGCAGATAGCGACACATATATCACACTCAAACCAGACACAATCTAATGTATTATTCAGCGTGGCAGATTAGGAGCAAATGACGGGGCGAGATCATTTAAACTGATAGCATGACCGACCAGACGTAAAGGTTCACTATGTAACATTTCCGGGGGAGGGTTCCCCAACCTGCTTGTCTCTCCATTGTTATCCCTTTGCCTGGAATGTTACACAGTATAGCATTAAAAGGGCCTACGTTAGACTATTTTCTGGTCTACTGTATGTTTTAATGTTGTTTCCTCATCACAACCAGACCTGGAGTTGTGTTTTGTTTCATTCACACATGTTTATCACACAAAGCCAGAATATTTAAAGTTCTTTCCTCAAATAGAAAACATTGTGATGTCATGTGGTAATACAATAAGTGCTCTTCTGTGTTTTTAAGCTCCATACACATCCACTAGAAAAGGGGTGGGCAAACTTTTTAACTCGTGGGCCACAAAGCGTTCTAAAATCTGACGGAAGGGCTGGACCAGGAGCAGATGGATGGAGTTTTTTGGTAATCCACCACATAAGAGAAAAAAATAACATGGGATATGAAGAAAACATACCCCATGTTATTGAAATATCCCATCATTTTAAATCATTACAAAGCATTACAACAAAATATCTGTCTTTCAAGTCCCACAGTATTTACTATTTAATGAAATGACTTTTACAGCACTGAAAATTATTATTACTATTATTCAAGTTCGGCGGGCTGGGTTAAAAAGATTAAAGGGCCGCATATGGCCCCTGGGCCATAGTTTTCTCACCCCGCACTAGAATCATTTGGATGATTTCGGCCCTGGAATTGTGAATCTCTACTGAAATAAAGGTAAAGGTAGTCATTACTGCTTCATGACATCACAAGGTGGAACAGAGCATTTTGAGCTTTGGAGATATAGACAGACTAATAATAAAAGATCACTCAAATATGTGCGAATGAAACAAAACTCAACTCTGTGTATGTTACTGTAGAGGTAACAGCATTATAATATGATTTAAAGCTCACAAGAGTCCATTTTTGAGTAATATTGGACCTTTAAATGTTTATTATGTAATATTTCCGGGGGAGGATTGTTTCACATTATAGCATTTAACATATCCATCTTACACTGATTCAAATTCAGGAGTTTTTATTGAGCAAAAATAACCAGAAAAATTACTTCTTACTTTGAGAGGACAACTCCACAAATCTGACCTGCAACTTGTCCTTCTACTGCCACCTACGTGTCTGTTATAATTAATGCTATACAGTGAATATATCTGGGCAAAGGTGTGACCTCTCTACGACGACAAGCAGGAGGTAGATTCTACATCAGAAAAGTTACATAGTGCATCTTTAATCATTAGAATCAGAATGTATTTGTCATTTCAGTATAAATATACTTTATAAAAGTATAAAGGGAAAAGTAACATTTTCACGATTTTGTTAGCCTCCATAAAATATCGCAATAAATATCGTACCATGAGACGGATATCGAAAACATATCAAGAGATTTGTGTATCTTTACATCTCTAATAAATAGTTTAAAAGTGTTGTCATGTTGGTATTTACAGTTATACATGCGTACATTGGAAAACATGTTTAGGCAGAAGGGGATTCAAATATAACATGAAATATTGAGAAGCTAAGGCAGACTAATGAGCCTTTGATTTAGGACTAACCCCAGAGAGCGGGTACACAACACTAAAAATAAACTCTTCAGTGTAATTGGCCATGAAAGTGATTCCTCTTTGCTCTTAGCTTACAGCGAGACACCAACTCCCAGCTCATTCAGAACTTGTAAAGGCTATGAAGCGTTGTAATTTTGCTTGTAAGATGTAAACTAGAGGAAAGCCATTTAAGATTTTCTGATCTATGTTATAATGTTTTTTCCTCATCAAAAACAAACTCGGAATTGTGGTTTATTTCATTCACACGTTTTCTATATGATGTTTTAACTTTATGACCTTATAATTAGGGATGCACCAAAGTTCTGTCGGTACTTGAGAGATAAATAACATCTACACGACACATTTGGATAATTTTTGTCTTATTTTATTTTTGTTTTAAGGAAATAAATGTTGTTTTCAGCAGAGGTGGGACCAATCATTTTGCAAGTCTCAAGTAAGTCTCAAGTCTTGGACCTCAAGTCCGAGTCAAGTCCCAAGTCAAAGACAGGCAAGTCCAAGTCGAGTCTCGAGTCACTGGCTCATAAGTCCAAGTCAAGTCCAAGTCATCTGCTTTGAGCTTCAAGTCATTTCAAGTCTTTACACCAAAGTACTAAATATATCTTAGAGTTTTGCAATTTATATGACATTTAAGATAAATTGTACTTATAAAGTCATAGTATATTATATATGAGTATTTATAGAGTATATAAGAGTTGTAGAAATGCAAATTTTTCAATTTTAAATGTCATGACAAGACATTTCACAAACAGAATAGAACAAATTCAAATTTAAAAGTGCTTTTCAAATCTTCTGAAGTCACAGGCCTAAAGTCCAAGTCAAGTCCCAAGTCTTTGACCTTCAAGTCCAAGTCGAGTCCCAAGTCTTAGTCCATTTTATTAAATCAAGTCTCAAGTCCTAAAAATAGTGACTCAAGTCTGACTCGAGTCCAAGTCACGACTTGCAAGTTCCCACCTCTGGTTTTCAGTATCTGATATTGGCAGGTATTTAAAGTCACGCCTGCTGACAGAAACTTAGGGGCCTGGGGTAAGAAGTCTCACATGGACCCCCCCTCAAATATAAATTAATAAGAAGAAAGTCCAGTTCTGGGCCCCTGAAACCCTGGGGCCTGGAACAAAAGACCCCTTTTTCTCCTCATCTATGGCTCTGCTTAAAGTTATAATAAAGCATCTGAAATGATCAATAACCCGCAGAATCTTGATATCCCTATCCCAAAAGAAAACTCGAACAAGACATTTTTCTAACATGCAAAATTAACTTACTTTGCCCTTTTATGAACAAAATCGAAACATTATAATGCACTGAATGACAGATGATTTAACCTAGAAACAAGCCACTGGAGGCTGGTTAACGCATCTCACAGCCTCTGCGCTCTTACGCCTCCTCCGAACCACGTGGGCCCCTTACACTATACACTAATGTGACACATGCATTGTCTCCCCCTCCCTCCTCCCTCCTCCTCCTCCTCCATCACAACTACACAACTGTGCACACGCCGAAACATCCTACACACTGAAACACGCCAGCCCGAGCTCGCTTCACAATCACATTCACATATGGTCGCTCATTAGCCTGCCACAAACAGAATAGCTGAGTGGGGAGAAGAAGAAGAAGAGGAAGAAGAGGGGTAGAGGGGAGTATATTAGTGCCAAGAGGATTTTGGGGGATCACCATTACAATATATTAGGTCTAATCTCATTATAGGAAAGTCAGTTTTTCATTAAGGCGGAATTAACAGGATCAAAATGAACTGGAAACAATAGATCACAAAGTTATCGAGTTGACCGTTTCCAAAATTGACCAGTAATATTATAAAGAAGCACATTTCAATCACAACAAAACCATTATTTTCTGAAGGAGATTTACATTTTTTTCCCCCTCATTTGACTTTTTATGTGTTTTTGTTGGGTACAGGTATAAACATGAGTATAAAGCAGTATCTTTTATACTTTTGTGTACTTTTTTATATTTTGCATAACATTTACTTTTTGTGCTATACTTGAGATTCAACCAAAATATGAACAGACACTTTTTGGGCACATTTATGATGGAAAGTTAAATTATTATCTCATTATTGGGGAAGATATTGAATTAAATATAAGGTATCTAAGGTTTGGGTTCTACTTTTAAGCTGTGGAACATTTGCAATTGGTTTGTAAATACTATAATATTCTGCCCACAGCATAAATAAAGTACTTAAGTTTGAGAGTTCAGAATCAAAACACACAACAAAACTGGATAACTGGATTCAAAGTCTTACCATGATACAGCCCTTCCATTGAAAATCCCAACAGAAAGAGCAGTTTTCGCCCCTCAAATAAAAATTAAAACTGTAAAAATCCAGCGTTCGTGTCTCCTCCGGGTCACCGCTCTGAGCTTTACGCCACACTGACAGCTCGCAATGGATTAAGCCACGAACTCCACCTCCTCCTCCTTTTACTACAACTCCGAGTGCGTCGAATCAGAGCGGCGCGTGTAGGAGTGGGGAAGAGTAAAAAAAAAAAAAAAAAAGAAACACACACACGGGAAGCAGTCTTTTGGTGGGGAAATGGGGGAGGGAAGAGGATAGAATGGCAATAGGACGGGGGTGTCTTTTGTCCCAAGAGACGTGTGGACAGGAGACAAGCAGATGTACAGAATAGACTGGAAATGAAGAGGGAGATGCATAAATAGACGCGTGGAAGTAGAGTAAAAAGATTAAGCTACACAAGCATAACAAAGTGACACATATAGGTTAGTAATAAAAGAATAAGCAGCTATGTAATTTAAAATCAGGAAACCATGCTGAGATGCTGCAGGGTTTTTCCGCGCTTCTCTCTCCAATGTAGACCCCGAGGGAAGCCTCCTCTCTCTCTCATAATCCTACTCATCCATCATCAGGACTCATGTAGTGACACTGTTCCACTGCATTTGTTTAACCAGGGCTTATGTGTGTGCAGTATCAAGGTAGACTTCTTTTACACAGGCTTTTTCATCATTACTGCAAAACAATGAAGCACATTAAAGGTCCGTTATTAAACTTTAAGTCATGCAAGGATGTTATTAACTCTTCAAAAACAGACCTGGAGTTGTGTTTTGTTTCATTCACATATGTTTGTGTAATGCTGGTTTATTAGTCTGTCTATATCTCCAACAGCTCCTTTTACCTTTTGTTCAGTAGAAATGGGCAATTGGAGGTCTGAAATCATCCATGATTCTAGTGAAGATCTATGGAGCTTAAAAACACAGTGGTGCACTTCCTGCCGTGGTGTAGTGGGGATTTTTAAGTGGGGGTACGAGATTTGTGACTGACCAGGACAGAACCATGACTGAACCAGGTCTAAACCAGGACTAAACCAGAACTGAACCAGGACTAAACCAGGACTACAGCAGATCTAAATCAGGACTAATCTTAGACTTGAGAGACAAAAAGGGAGACTCCCGAGCACGTGGAGCAGGGTGTCCACAATCGGGTGACGACTGAACTGAGCCCCGTGAGGCGCAGAGCTCTGCCCGTCCTTTCTCTACGCGGGTGCACCTCCGGACCTATTCCGACACTTAGTCCTGGTTTAGACCTGGTCTCTCATGTGGCAGGTCACTATAGGACAATACTGCAGATATCATGAGCCTATGCAGGTTGTTTTCACCGTTGCCAATAGCTCCGCTTTGACATTTAAGTTGTATATTTGTTATTTTTTATATCTCACGTCAGGAGAAGTGGGTGGACCCCCACGTACCACGCCCACTACACCCCTGACTTCCTGCATTACTACATGACATCACAGAGTGTTTTTCTTTTGAGAACAGAATGAAAGTGTTACACAGTGTGAATAAAACAAAACACAACAACAGATCTGTTATGATATAACATGGATCAGAAAATAGTAACATGAGATCTATATGAAAGAGCGGGTATTAGGCAAAATAAACTTTTTGGAGCTCTCTGCCATGTTATAATGTTGCTTCCTCATCAAAAACATGCCTGTGAAGAGATTTTATATGTCATCCATGCATGTTTGCGTAATCTAGCGTTCTCTTCAGGGGCCTTTTTAGCTACGGCTCAAGATTTTTCTCCACGATCAAAAATCTTTTGTTGCACACAGCCAAAATTGCACAGTTGTGAAAGTGAGAAACCTGGCTTAGAACAGCAATTCTATCCGTCTTAAAAAGTGAAAGTTCCCATATTTCATAGTTGGAAAGCAAAGAGTTCTCCTCTGTGGCTCCAGGCAGAACTCTGCCAGTGATTCTGGTTATTACAGCGGGAGGTCTCAGTCTGTCAGCTCGCCCAGACACATGATATAAAGAGCATCAATGAACCATGGCCAGGATCACACACACACATATCCAACGCACACACACACGTACCCAACACACACACACACTTATCCAACACACACACACACACACCAATCCAATGCACAAACACACACACACGTACATGTATCCAACGCACACACACACACATAGTGAGGAGGGGGCAGATTACAGAGTCAATGGATTAGTACAGAGGCCAAGATGTCATAGAAAGAGAGGAAGAGAGAAAGGAGGAACAATGAGGGAGAGAGAAAGAGAGAAGTAGAGAGAAAGAGAGAGCAGGAGAGACAGAGTGATAGAAAGAGGGACAGAGGGGAAAAGGGAGGGACAGAGAGAGAGAAGGCAAAGAAAGAGAGAAGAGAGAAAGGGAGACATAGAGAGAGAGAGAGAGAAGAGGAAGAGAAAGAGAGGGGATAGAGAGAGAGGAGTGAAAGAGAGGGTGGGAGGGGAGGAGATACAGAGAGAGAGAGGGAGAGAAAAAATGAGAGAAAGGGGGGGAAGAGAAAGAGAGGGAAATGGGGGAAGCACACAAACTCATTTACAAGGTGCATTCAAGCTCAGCCCTCAGTTTATGTTAATGAGATGACTTTGATGGGTCAGAATGATACCAGCGCCCTCTAGTGGTTTATACTGTTTTAACTTGAGGTAAGTCTCAGGAGCTCAGTCAAATATTGATGCACATTTGATTTAACATAACATTAAAAAGATGCATTTTTGTCACAGTTGTGTATGTCTTAATAAACAGTGCTCTGATGATCATAGAAGCAGGACAACAACTAAAACAAGCTTGTAAAAAACTTTTAAACCTTTTTTCAGTTTAGGACATTGGGGTTTTATTTATTCTCTTTCTTTGTTACAATCTGCTAAATAATTAATATATCAATTCTGTAGTCTTAGCTTTAGTCCAATTATTGACATGCTTTAGATTTATGGTACTTGTAAGGATAAATATTTTTAAATGGTATGTGGCGTGAAATTAAAATGTTATAAAATGAGCATTAGTTTGAAAAAAGCAATAGGAACCGGACCTGAAGTTGATGATTTATACACCGATACGATACTGGCATAAAATATCAGCGCTGATCTTGAAAATTTTTCTGGATCGGATATCCGCTTCCAAATATTTGTTCAGTCAATATCCTGGTTGGGCCTATAAACTGATGTGATGACTAGGGGTGTGGAAAAATATTGAAGTATTGATATATCCATACAGTGCATACATACAGTATCAATATCGGAGACTGCTGTATCGCTATATCACCAAGAGTATTTTTTGATATATTTTACTAATTTATTTTGTTACAGCGCTACAGTCTTGTTGTTTGTGTAGAGGAATGAAATTCGTTTATGCAACACATCTGACATTTTCACTGTTTTGATGATTAAAATGTTTGTGTTTCATATGAACTTTGCACAAGAAGTGGTATAACAAAGACATTTAGTATCACAACCATGATGTAGCCTTTATTTTTTATTGAACCGCATTGAATTGATTTGAAATAAAGCTCACTGAACCGAAAATGCACTGGATTGAGATATGTATCGTATGTATCGAGCAACTTGTCAATGATACTCAGCCCTACTATTTACTGGTTGCAGATTTAATTTCTATTTACAAAGCGGTTCTTGTCTGTAACAGCGACATTTGGATCAGTTTTGTCTTATTTTACACTGGTACTGGCAGATATCTAAATCCATACTATAGCAATCTTTATCAGAACAGAAAAAGCTGGATCCAGGGAAGCGTGCAACCCTAGATTTTATTGAAAAATACAGTTCAAGTGGCTGAGAAAGTGTCTGTGAGTGGTTGGCAGATAATGTGAATTTGTTGAATCATAAAACCTCTTGGGTTTGCTGAGGAGCACATGTGAAGACAATAGGATGGGAGGCCACAGACAGGCAGCAGACCGGTCTTGAATTAAACTTTTGTTGCTGCAGAGCGCTGGCTGCTGAGTCGTCCCAGCTCTGTGACCTCTGCAGCTCAGTCCAGTGTGAATGATGATGTGTGATGTCATCTGTGTGGCTCCAGTCCAGGTGCCTGCCTCACTATCGCTACGGGCTGCTGTACTCTGTGTGTGTGTGTGTGTGTGCATGTCGGGAGATAGAGTGAGCTCATATTACCACAAAGGACTGTCCCAGGCCCATTATCTTCCCCTGTCTGCATTAAACACCTGCAGCTTTGTAAATTTATTCCATTGTAATTTGATATCACACTTTGCAAACCAGACCGTTTTCAAAGTGCTCCACATGGTTTTCCTGTTAAACGCAGCCTTCAGAATAAAATCAAACTTCTTGGCATTTAGTGTTTTACTCATCGATTTTGCAGAAGTCAGCAGTGTTTTTCAGTTCTCTGCTATTTCTTTTCTTTCCTTTCATTTTCATCCATTAGTAACTCAAACTTTTTACTTGCCTTAGGGGATACTTTTAAGTTCACAAACTCGCAAAAATCCAACCTGAGAGACCAATCACGAGTCAGATTTCCTCACATCCTCATCTGACATTTCTATCATCAACATTTCAGCTTGTGACAAAATTAGAGAGCGAGAGAGAAAACTCAGCACATGCGATCTATAGATGTCACGATAATCAAAACATTGTGATGTCGTATTGACAAAGGTCTCACAATAAGTTCGTGGATCATCACAATATATCAAGTAGCAGTTATGGTGCACCAGTAGCTAAAAACAAAAAAAAAAACAGAGACAACTACAATGACCATGATCCTTTGCTCCGTTATAGTGCAGACGAGAAGACGAAATAACTGTTATTAAGCACTTTTAAATCTGAGTTATTTGGATTATGACAGAACCAAAGTTTTGTCAGCATTTTAAGAGGAAAAGGCAGCATATTCAGAATTCTGTTAGCCTCTACAAAATATCACAATAAATATCATATTGTGACATGCATATCGTGAAAATATCGTACCGAGAGATTTGGACATTGTTACATCTTTAGTAGGACTGGGTTACCAATACATACCTCGATACACAGGCCACGATACAATACATCTCTCGATACAGTGAACTTTCCATTTGATACGTTATATTTCAAATCGATTCGATACAGTTCAGGAACAAATAAAGGCTAAATCATGGCTATGATACTAAAAGTCTTTGTTAAGCCACTTCTTGTGCAAAGTTAATATAGCACACCCATTTTAATCATCAAAACAGTGAATATGTCAAATGTGTTGCTTAAACAAGTTTCAAGCAACAAAACTGTAGCGCTGTAACAAAATAATTTTGTAAAATATACCAGAAAATACTCTTGGTGATATATATCGATACAGCATCTCACGATACCCATACTGTATCATAACATTAAACAAAATGATATATTGGTATTTCGATATTTTTGCACACCCCTAATCCCTGGTGATCTGTTGTGTTCACGACTGCAATCATTAAAAACTTTAAAACTGTATACAAACAAAAAACCCACAATGGGCCACATACTCTGCAGTGAGAACGTAGCTAAAGAGAAATGGAGAAATAAAAAAAGAAGACAAAAAAGATGTGGCTTCAAGTAAAGGAACCAGTAAGTTTTAGAAGGTGCTCTTGAAAAAAAGAAATATGTAAACCCATGAACTAAAATGACACATAAGTAATAAATGAATAAAAAAAATAAAAGAATCACAAATTAACAAACACAAAAATAATGGGGAGTGGGAAAACAAACAAAAAAAAACTACTGTAAACATTCATAAAGTAGGAAAAAGGAGCTCACCTAAGATTAAGCGATACCATTACTAAAACTTTCCATATCAGAGCCATTATGTCTCTGTCCCGTCCGCACAAAAGCACACAAAAGATGAATGATTTTGAAGTCCACACCGCAGAAGCAGCTAACGGCGCTGGCTGACTCACACTTTAATCAGTTTAAGCTGCGTTAAGCCATGCTTCTTGACCACAGCCAAAATTACATTGCACAATATTTCACTCCTTCTTGGCTTTCACAAACTCTCAATGTGTAATAGCAGACGTTCAATGCCAGGCTCGTTTTTAAGGGCTAATCACACAGTCAGCAAAATTTCCCATTTGTCAAACTGTAATTTCTCCTTCTTATTAAAGATCTTGTATTCACTGGGGGGTGTGAAGCTAACTGAAAGCACTATTCTGTCTGAAGCTCTGTTAGAATATAATCTGAGTTTTATTTTAACATAATCTGACCAGAATGAACCAAACAAAATCTTACCAAATCTCAAAATTTACAGTCATTTTTTCAGACTTTTTTGTCCGAGATTGCTAATATAGTAACTGCAAAACATACCACCAGGAGAGACGGATGTAGAACACCCCCAGCATGATGTCACTGCAAAGTATCAGTATAAGGTGCAAACAGCATTCAAACCCATTGTGGTCAAACGCCTGTTGTCATGTCTGAGCTGTATCCTGTCATATAAAAACTGTTGGGCAGCTGGATAAGAAAGAGCTCAGTGGGATTTGTAAACAATAGTGATATCCTGCTTATGAAGCTAAAACGAGATGCAATCACACGAGGCAAAGCAATGACCCATTTACTACAAACAGCACAGGGGCAGGGTGGTCTGATGTGGACTTGGAACTGGGATTTTCCAATTCAGGGGTAAAAGCCTTAGCCATTGTGTTATGAAGCAGTTAGTTTACTTTTTGTATTCATCTCATTGATAAATAACACAAAAGAATCAACACAAAAGAACAAAACTGGACCTTTCTTTAGTAGTTTTGGATCTATATCTCTGATCAGTCTAGAACTCGAATAAGACTACATATTAAAGAATAGGGATGCACCAATCCAGTATACATACTGAAAATATTATCTTTCATACTGAGTCATCCAATATCCTCACTGGACAGAAAGATTGATGTAATAAGACTATTTACTGGTTGTAAATAGCCCAGAAAGTCTCATAATGTTTGAAGGACATAAGTGATGTCTTCAGTCTCTGCACTGGTATCGGTCAATATCGGGCAGAGGTGGGACCGAGTCTTTGTTTTGCAAGTCTCAAGTAAGTCTCAAGTCTTTGATCTCAAGTCCGAGTCAAGTCCCAAGTCAAAGACAAGCAAGTCAAAGTGCAGTCTCGAGTCACTGGCACATAAGTCCAAGTCAAATCCAAGTCATCTGCTTTGAGCTTTAAAACAAATATAGCTTAGATTTTTTTTTAATTTATATGAATTTTAAACTAAATTGTACTTAAAAAGTCATAATATATTTATATGAGTATTTATAAAGTATATAAGAATTGTAGAAATGCAAATTTTTCCTTTTTAAATGTCTTGACAAGATCTTAGAGTGAATCATTACAGTCAGAATAGAAAGAATTGAGACTTAAAAGTGCTTCTCAAGTCTTCTAAAGTCACAGGCCTGAAGTCCGATTCAAGTCCTAAGTCACTGACCTTCAAGTCCAAGTCGAGTCCAAGTCTTAGTCCATTTTATCAAATCAAGTCTCAAGTCCTAAAAATAGTGGCTCAAGTCTGACTCGAGTTCAAGTCACGACTAGCAAGTCCCCACCTCTGATGTCGGGGGTCAGCAGATACTTAAAACTATTGTATCGAAATCAGTATCAGAACTGAAAAAGCTGGATCGGTGTATCGCTATTAAAGAAAATACTATTCTTTTTTATTGACAATTACTGTATATTCTATAAACACTGTATATTATTTCTCTATTGAGCATCGAAATCAGTATCAAGTAATAAGACTTTCCTTAAAAAAAAAATCAAGTTCAACATTTTTTAAACATGAATGCATACAGAAATTGAGAATTTGTTGTCATAAGGTCACGTGAACTTTACAGTAACACTAACTGACTCAATGTGGCTGGAGTTTGAGAGTAAACAGATTAACAAGCAGCTCCTAAACTATGAGTTAGGACGAGGACCGTGATATTGCCGGGTTTCAAATAGCATCACAACATTCTATAGGACAATATTATGTAATACAGACGGGGGATTTTTGTTGTAATACAGCATGGTCTTGGGTCTGGTCATTAATAGAATCACATCACAACACTCAATAGAGCAATCTGATTTAATACAAATGGGGACTGCTAAAATGAATATTGTTAAAATGCAGAGAACTTGGGTCTAGACACTGATGGAAATTATCAGGTTCAATATTTGTGCATTTACCTTTTGTATATTTTATGGCAAAGTACTTGAAAACTGTCTCTTGCCTCCATCTGGGAGTTTGACGTCATCACATTGCAGAATCTGAAAACTACCAACAGTGAGAATTCAAAAGAGCATAGACATAACGCAGAAAAACGTCAATTTAAGTCAAATCAACAACTTAAATAAAATAATGAATGCGTATTGTATTTTTTTCTTCAGTAGATGGATTTTAAAATGATCTTGAAACAAATATATATTGATTTAGACATTGCAGAAAAGTAAACAACACTTGAACTAATGCATAAACTTGGAATAGCCTACACCATACTATTTCTCATGTTTTCCTCCTCTGCATGTCTTCCTCTACTTCTCAAAATGACAGTGCTCAACAATGCCTGCTTTCTCCGTGTCCCTCTGTGACTCAGTGTAATGACGCTCCGAGGTCCTCACAAACCCTGGGATCTGTGAGAAACCAGGAAACCAGCCACTGCAAAAACAGCCCATATCTGCTCAAAAACACATTTCATTTCCATCTTATATCTTAAATCTTTTTTCAACAATTATTACAATATAGAAAACAAATTTAATAGGCAATATGTTTACATCAAGAACCATCATCAAACCTGTGCAGCGTGATAGCCAAGGGTACGGTTTTGATTTGTTTTTATTATGATTTTAATGTATTTCTTATTCTGTAAAGCACTTTGAATTACTTTGTGTACGAACTGTGCTATACAAATAGCCTTGCCTTGCCTTGCCTACGGTGGCTGCAAATGCGATTGGCTCAGAGCATTTACTGTCTCGTTCTTTTAAATCTATCTATGTATTTTGTCCTGAAAGCCAATTGATGCCAACTATATTTAAAGTGAAGCTATTAAATCAGATACAGCAATATTTCTTCTCACAATAATCAAAATTTGTATCAGTAATGTTTTAAATTGTGACATCCCTGCCACAAGAACTGCTCAGTCCTCCTCCCTCTTCTGTCATTCACTCATCCCTCCTTTCTCTTGCTCTCGCTCTTCTCTTCTTCGCCATCCTCCGCTCTCTCCCTCTTCATCCCTCCTCGCGGTGCAGAGCAGGGAGTCTCCTCACTCCTCCCCCCTGCTGTCTTCTCTCCTCTTTCTCCCTTTCCTACTCTTTCTAACCTTATCACCCTTCTCTTTCTCCCTCCTGCTCTCTCTTCCTCCTCTTTTTCTCCTTATTCCCCCTCCTCCTCCTCCTCCCCTCCTCACAGCGCAGAGCAGGGAGTCCCCTCACTTTTTTTCTCCCCTTATTTCCCCTCTCTCTCCCTCTTTCTCTCTCCTCCTTTCTCTCTCCTCTCTGACTCTACTCCTCTTTCTCTTCTTTTTTCCACTCTCTCCCTCCTCCTCCTCTCCTTACAGTGCAGAGCAAGGAGTCCCCTCACTCCTCCCCCTGCTCTCTCCTCTTCTTTCTCCCTTTCCTCCTCTTTCTCTTTTAATTCCCACTCTCTATCCTTCCCCTCCTCAAAGTGCAGAGCAAGTAGTCCCTTCACTCCTCCCTGCTGCTCTCTTCTCTTTCTTGCTCTCCTCTTCTTTCGCTTCTTATTCCTCCCTTCTCTCTCTTTCCTCCTTCCCCTCCTCAGAGTGCAGAGCACGGAGTCCCCTCACTTCTCCCCCCTGCTGTCTCCCCTCCTCTTTCTCCCTCTCCACCTCTTTCTACCCTTATTACCCTTGTCTTTCTCCCTCTTGCTCTCTCCTCCTTCTCTTTCTCTTCTTATTCCCCCTCCTCCTTCTCCCCTCCTCACCGTGCAGAGCAGGGAGTCCCTTCTCTCCACATTCATTCATCACTGACATTGCACCACTGGCCTGTGTGACAGAGGAGCTGCTCTGAGCTCAGGCCCTAAGGAAAGACCTGTCGCCCCATGATGTCACATCCTGCTTTTCCTTCCTCTTCAGCAGGACAGCTCAATTCTTTAGAGTTTGGAGTTTTTCTACTAAAGCAATAACATAGATTTTACAGTTTCAATGGGAGTGCAAAATACATTGTTTATAAAGAGATTTGTTAGATTTTCAAATTGTCAAAAAGTAATACATATCTAAAAATGTTGGGAATCTCATGGTGCAGAATTGCCCTGGTTTGAGCCCAGTTTAGACCTGATGTAGACGTGGTTTGGTCCTCCTCTAGTCCTGGTTTAGTTCTGAGGCAGTCCAAGTTTAATCTCAATCTACACAAAAGGAGACTGCTTTAAGATTGCTTTGTAAATTCAAAGCCATGTTCTATCTAAACTGACCTTGCACAAAGGAGCCAAGGCAAAAAAATATCTTCTACAGATTTTGTATCTGTTTGTACTGAACACTGCTCATATCTGATGCAGCTCAGTAAAGTCTGTACCACTGCAGGCCATAAAAATCTAAAATACATTTACACTTGGTCAAGAGAGTTAACAAAAGCTTGAGTTACCTTCATAATAAAATGTATTTATTTATTTATAAACTCTGACTTTTCTGCTGGTTCCGAATGACAACTATTAAAGAGCTCATATTACGCTATTCTCTGATCTATGTTATAATGTTGATCCAGCATCAAAAACATACCTGGAGTTGTGTTTTGTTAAATGTACACGTTTTAACACACAAACCTTGCAGTTCTTGTGATATCATGTGTGTTTTTAAACTCCATACGTCTTCACTAGAATTATTTGGATGATTTTATCCCTAGAATTGCCTATCTCTACTGAACACAAGGTAAAAGTTAGCTGTTAACATGAAAACTACGGCATCATAACATCACAAGAGCATTTTTAGCTTTGGAGAAGTAGAAAAACTAATAACAAAGCATTACTCAAACATGTGTGAATGACACAAGACACAACTCCGGGGTACATTTTTGATGAGATAACAGCATTATAACATGGCTTATTGGTCACAAAAGTCAGTTTTGTGTAATCTAGGACCTTTAAAAACAATAAAGCCTTTTGCTAATAATACTAAGTGGTAATCACATAAAAGTTTTAAACCAAATCTCAGTCAGCTACCGTCTACAATTTTTTTTTGTTCTTTGTTGTGAAATTATAATGCGTGAGTTACTGTGACAAAGTAGTTTTCCTAGTGGATCAATACAATTTGTCTAAATCTAAGATAAAAGTCCTTCTTTATTCTCCAAATGTGATCTGTCTTCTCACGTCCTACTTTATCTCCATCAGATCCACAGGAAGCTCTTAACTCATCGGCTCATCCTGCCACTTCCTCTCAAGATCTGGACAACACAGCAGTCTTAGTAACTGTAACAACAACATTAGTACTATTCCCATTTAATCAGTGTTTTATTGACAAATCAGTGTTCATAGTATTTGAAATATCAATTAACCCAAACCACGAATGGCCCCATTAGTAAATTGTAAAAAGGAGCACGAGTTTAGGTAATGCTGTATAATGACCTTTGCTGTGAAATTTATCCTCTGTCCTTGGGTCTTATTACAAAACTGTTTTCAGCCTGTAGTCTTGATCCCACATTATGTATAACAACTAGGAATGTAACAATATCCATATTTCTCGGTAAGATATTATCACAATATGCATCTCATGGTACGATATTTATTGCGATATTTTGAAGAAGCTTATGCAATTTTAGATAGGAGTTTTGCTTTTTGCTTTTAAAATACCTTGACAAGATTTCGGTGTGAATTATTTCCATCATAATCTCAAGAATTCAAGTCAAAAATATATTTCTTCGTGTTTTCTGCACTGAAATGAATCATGGGATATGTAGTTCCTGATGTTTATAAGCTGTTGCTACCATAAAACCATGCATTTAAGCAAAGGAGCTTGTGATTAGATATATTGCGACAGCCCACGCTATTATTGAGACTTTTGATGATACTATATTGCAATATTTTGGTTATTGTTACATTCCTAATAACAACTGATTCAAAGACGAGTTTAGCAATTTTACTTCAGTTTTTACTTCAGTTTTCTCTCAAATCTCGATGCTCCTTGACATAAACAGTAGATTTTAAATTCAGTCTGATTTATTTAAAGCTGCACTGTGTAACATCTCTAGTGGAGAGTCCGTCCCTTGCTTATCTCCATGTAAATGTTCCACAGTATAGATTAAACTTATCTGTCACTAGGGAGACAAGCAGGTTACAGCACTACGCTTCATTACAGTTCAGATCTGTGGAGAGTTGCCTCTATTCACAGAAGGAATTATTGTATTTTTGAGCAATAGAAACAACCATAATGAATAAATACTAAATGGATATTTTTAATGTGATAGGCAAAGCAATAACAAACTCCAAACTCCACAAGCAGGTAGCAGACCCTCTACAAGAAAAGTTACACAGTGCAGCTTTAAATTCATTATATCGAAAGTCAAATCAAATCTGCTCTATCTTCTAATGCATTCTCAAGTAAAACTCTCCAAATGTGTTTACTTTTATACTATTTCATCTCTTGTAAACAAATCTTTATCACCGCCGAGAGAAGATGTTTTAGCTAAGTGTTGCTTGAATCCAGAGGAAGAGGGCGTTTCCGTGACGATCCCAGGGGCCCGTGGTGTTTTAGGATGTACTGTAAGCGCAGGGGCCGCTTCCTGAAATCCTTCGCTCTTAATAAGCATGTGGGAGGATGCAGGGGAATGTGAGGTCCACTGTGAATTCATATAGGCAGGATGACAAAATAATACACACACCACTCAATTACAGGCCCGCACACTGAATCAAAATCACAAGTTCAGTGGCCACAGTTATCAATCAAAGAACATGACAAGAAAAATAAGAAAGTATTTGGTCTTCCAGTATACTTTCCAAAGAAAACTTCTTTATTTCAAGTTTTTCAAGTCTTTCTCAAGATGTACGTGTAAACACGGCACTGGTCTGTCAAAAAGAGCCTTTATTTGGAAAAGATATACCGTATTTTCCGGACTATAAGTCACACTTTTTTTCATGGTTTGGGTGGTCCTGCAACTTATACTCTAGTGTGACTTATATATTAAAATTTTCAGAATGACAGCCATGAGAGGGTGCTCTAGACTCGTGTGTCAGTTTTCTGCGTACGTCTCCTGCAGAAAAAACTGCTGTCCTGCTGCAAGTAGAGAAATATGGAGCCGAAAATAGTCATCAAGCAGCAGAAAGAAAGTTTGGAGTGATCGAGAAACTTCTGAGGGACTGGCAGAAAGCGGAGATGGAGAGTACAGCTTCACTGTATACGGGAGGATGCGCCATGTAACATTCCTTGAAGTCACTAGATGGATTGACAAAGTCTGAAGGACTTCAGTGACAACCGAAACCATCCTGTCAGGATTCAGAAAGGCCGGAATAATTCTAACTGGAACTGATGCCGAGTCTGACGACAGCTATGCAGAAGAAGAACTGGTGCTCCATTTACCTCCGGAGGTCGCAGAGTTGCTCAGAAGTGACACAGAGGATGAAGAATTCAATGGATTTAGTGATTTAGAGTGAGATGGAGAGTTTGGTAAATTTGTTCTTTTCTGTTGTTTATGATATAGTGATCTGAAGAACTGTTCATATGTGATGTTAACAGTCTGTTGTTCTCTAGTCTATTGTTGTTACTATCACTTGTCTGTCAAGATGAAATGTCGGTTCCTGGTCTCTGATTTTATAAAATAAATTTCTCACAAAAAGTTATAAAAACGTATACACGCTTTTTTCATCTTCATTACGCATTTTTTAGCTGGTGCAACTTACGGGTACAAATCTTGTTGTACCCGTCATCAGATCTATACAGAAAATTCTGAAATGTTTGTATTAATTTATGAGTATACACAGTTTCAGTTCTGTTTTCTCTTGAATGCACTTTTTGGGGGTCCGTCACCCTGGCATTCTGAGTGTGAGCGGGGTTGCCTCTCCACAGATCTGACCTGTAATTTACTGTGAAACATTCCAGGCAAAGCGATAACATCTCCACAGAGAAAAGCACTTGACGGACACTCCATCAGAAAAGTTACAATGCACCCTTAAAATGTGCACAAATCATGAAACAGAATCTGAACAGAATCCTACTTTTTAAACATCACAAATCTAATCGCAAACACACACAGTCCTTGTCAGAAAAAAAATATTTCTTCCAAAAATGCAGCTCTACTCTATAAGTCATATTGCCAGAAGTTACCGAGTCAATACAAAGAAGCCAGTCAGCAACTCACAACTGTGCATTCATGTTTTTCCCTCCCTGAAGTTAAGTCTGCAAATATATTTATGCAAGATGTGAGCTCATTTACAGTTGGAACAAATGCACCAGTCACCGAGCAAAGCACTATATTTACATAGAAAACAAGCACACATGGTGAACGTTAGGGATGCCCCCACACTAACACTACCACACTGGAATCAAATATTTGTGCCAGTAATGAAAAATCAGCTGTATCGGGTATCGGTGTCCTGATATCGGTTCAGCAGATATCCTGGTTGGCCCTTGATTAGATGTAACAAGAATATTTAAAGGTGCACTGTGTAACTTTTTGATTGGGGGTCAGTCACCTGCTTGTTTCTACGGAGATGTCATTGCTCTGCCTAGAATGTTCCACACTATGACATTAACCAGATCTACCTTACATTTATTAAATTACAGGTGGTTTTATAGCTCAAAATACCTAGAAAAACAGACATTCTGACTGTGAGCGGGGTTTCCTCTCCACAGATCTGACCTGTAACTTGGTCTGGTTTGATCTCATTCCAAACAAAGCAATAACATCTCCATGAAGTAAAGCATTTGACAGAACCTCCATCAAAAAAGTTACACAATGCACTTTGCGAGGCTGATTTTGGCCAAGAATATCTCATATTTTTAAAAACTTTTATTTATATGAAGGGGCTCTAAATAACAGTTGCATAACACAGTTGGATCTCTTGTGTAAATGGTACAATTTTCTGTCCCTACGGATGTAATCGGTGAATCGGATATCAAACTCGGATATGTAACTTTTTGGCTGAGGATCCGTCACCTTCTTGGTTCTATGGATATGTCATTGCTCTGCCTGGAATGTTCCACTGTATGACATTAAACAGCTCTAATTTACATTTATTAAAAGACAGATGGTTTTATAGCTCAAAAATATCTAGAAAAAAACAGCATTCTGACTGTGAGTGGTGTTGCCTCTCCACAGATCTGACCTGTAAGTTGGTCTGGTTTGGTCTCCATGAAGATAGAAAGGTTTAATACCATACTGTGAAATATTCCAGACAAAGCAATAACATCTCCATGAAGTAAAGCACCTGACAAACCCTCCACCAGAAAAGTTATACAATGCAGAACTTTTAACTTTTATTCAGTATGAAGGGGCTAAAAATAACTAAATCTCTTGTGTAAATGGTACCATTTTCTGTCCCTACAGAAGTAAACGGTGAATCAGATATTAGCAGATACTTAAAGGTGCACTATATAACTTTTTGGTTGCGAGTCCATCACCTGCTTGTTTCAATGGAGATGCCATTGCTTTGCCTGGAATGTTCCACAGTATGACATTAAACAGCTCTACCTTACATTTATTCAATTACAGGTAGTTTTATGGCTCAAAAATATCTAGAAAACAGGTATTTTGACTGTGAGTGGTGTTGCCTCTCAACAGATCTGACCTGTAACTTGGTCTGGTTGGGTCGCCATGAAGATAGAAAGGTTTAATATACTGTGAAACATTCCAAATAAAGCCATAACGTCACCATGAAGTAAAGCACTTGACAGAACCTCCATCTGAAAGGTGACACAATGCACCTTTAAAGTCAGATATCTGTAATGGAACTGAAAAAGCTGGATCGGTGCATCCCTACTAAAAATGCTAATTGGATAAAAGTAGCAACAGAGTGTAAAGAACATTTTGCCAATGCTTATTTTTTAAAGATGTTTTCTCTCAAAATCAGTGGAAAATTAAATGACATACAGATTAAAAAGTAAAAATATTGTCAATTTCCAATTTTGTAATTAATCTGTAAATGCTACATCTACTCTATTGTATAAACATAACAACAAGTATCTCACAAAAGTAAAAATAGATCCAAAACTTTCAACTAATTTCTTACCCGAATGTTTTACTTTGAACTCAACGGGAAACAGGTAGCATTTAGATTCAATTAATCTTTCATAATCTGCTGTCCAAAGTTGTTACGCTTTGAGCACTTTTACATTTCCATAATCCAATCTCCCCACTCCACTAAAAAGCAAAAGCAGACGGAGCAGACATCGTAAGTGCCGTGCATCATATAGGCTTGTCTATAACATGAAAAGACAATGCGGCTCACTGGGTTCTCTGTAATGTGGTAAGCTCCTTCTGTAAGAGCCCAGTCAAGTGATTCTATAAATACAGGCCTCCTGCGCTGCTCTGCAATTTAAACACACAGAAACCCCAACACACACATATCCGCACATACACACACACACGTACGCACACAAGGCAAGGCAAGTTTATTTGTATAGCACAATTCATATACAAAGTAGTTCAAAGTGATTTACAGAATAAGAAAGATCATTAAAACCACAAGACAATCAAATCAAAACATAAATAATCATCATAAAATTAACACGAAAATAGAAGAGAGAAGGCTTCGTAATGAAAGCGGACACACAGAGACACACATATATACACACTCATATACTGCTGCAATGCCTGCCCTGTATTAGCCCAGGCAGGTTCAGTCAGGTGCAGTCTGTTGCTGTCAATGAACTGTGTATGAGGGTGGCAAAGGGAAGTGCATGTCTCCTCGGCTTTGACACTGTGAGATAAACTGTGCGCCCAGGGGCATGTTTTTAGTGGTGCAGAGCTGTACGTTTGAAGTCAACCTCAAAAGACTTTGGAAGAATTTTGGAAGAACAGAAAACAGAATGTATTGTATTGAATGTATCTGAATTTGTGTTAGGGTCACGTTAATGGAGGAAAAACCATGGCAGCATAGCAGTGTTTCCTCATCAAGGGGTCATTCACAGTTGTATTTTGATTTTGATTCATACATCTGTGAGTAATCCTGTATTGTCCTGCATCTGGGACTTAAGCACTCAGAAACATTTGTTTCAACTACCCCCTATCCCCACCCATTTTCGTGTATGAACTTGTGTTTGTACAAAATGCTACACTCTGGGTCATCCATATAGGATGCAAAATGATGTATAGTGAAGAAAAAAAAGAAAAAAAAACATCATAAAATATGTATTTTTTGCTGTTGTTGTAATGCAACTTGTTTAGGGGTGTGCAAAAATATTGAAATATTGATATATCGTATCATTTATCATTCTCCAGCTAAGTTAGTCCTGACCAAGCCTAGTAACAAGATCACGGAGATGGGTCCTCGGGCGTCTCATGTGCTGCCCACTGCTCCGGAAGGATGGATGAAATGCTTGAAGACAATTTCCCAACAGGGATAATAAAGTACAACAAAACCAAAAAACCAAAGACCCTATAATTAAAAAAACAACAACAAATAAATAAAAAAATGAACCAATAATTAGCCATAGAAGTCAATTATTCCACTCCTTACAGCTCAAATTTTATCGTATTACAATAAAAATACAAAAATCTCTCCATTTTAACAAAGAAACTGTACCCATGATAAATATTGAGTAATGTAATGTATTGTTCCAGCTTTTATATATTGCATGGTAAGTCAATATAAGTGGATCTAGTAATTATCATGACAGACCTACTATCAACATTTTAGATACGTGCAAATTTTCATCACAATGAAAAGGATTTCTTCAAATGCCAGCCTTCTTTAAGTGCCTATGGCAGATTGGAAAACTTGTTTCACCAAACCATAGTTAAGATCATTATATTTAGAATTTTACTAAATATTATACTTTTCTTTTCACAATTCTACTTTTTTTTTTTTTCATTTAAAATTTGCTTCCTTGATGAATAAAAATGTAAAAAAACCATGTTTGTTTTGTTGATATAAAGTTTTACAGTATCATATATATATATATATATATATATATATATATATATATATATAAATATTCCTTACCTTTAAATTGTGTCAAACTTTTGGACAGAATTCTTCCAGTATAATGTCATCAGTGTGGGACTAAAATAGAACTCTCTACTTCCTGTAATTTGCAACATATTTTTCAAGATTTCTTCAGAAATTGCTTCTTGATTAATGGAAATCTATAATTTATATTTACAACGGGTATTGTTCAAACAAATGTAGTCAAAATTTGAGAAATCATCAGAACCTGTCATACGCGCTTTAATATTTGAAAGAAGAGCAGTGATTTCTCCCCTCTAATCTCAAGCGTACTTAAGGACTCATTTATGCAAAGCAACAGCAGAGGAGGGTGTAACTGGCCGCAGAGCCTGGTCAAATCCTGATGATTAAAAGCAGTTATTCATGTGGCGGTGTAGCGTTTGGTCACAGCGAGCGAGCTGGAGACGAGCAGCTGGAGCGGAACGAAACACAAACTCCACACAAATGAATACGAAGTGATTAGCCACGTCTCCTTCGTATACACTCAATAAGAAACACGACGGCAGGCCTGTCAGGAATTAATGATTTTACTGTCAATGCCATACTTCAAGAGTCCATGTTACGCTGTTTTCTGATCTATGTTATAATGTTGTTTCCTCATCAAAAACATACAGGTACTTTGAGTTGGGTTTGTTTCATTCACACATTTTGAGCTTTGGAGATGTAGATAGACTAATAATGCAGAATACTCAAACATGTGTGAATGAAACAAAACACAACTCTAGATCTGTTTTTGAGGAGGTAACAACATTATAATGTGGCTTTACCTTTGAGATTCTGAGTGGTGCAAAGATGGAAATGACCTTAGTGAATGCTATATTTCCTTTACATACTATCTGAACTTGAAGTGACAGAAAACAAAATTTTAAACATGATTTCAATTATTGTCTTTACTCATATTTGTGGAGAAGTCAGATAATAATTTCTGTGTACATTTGAGGAGTTTTGCTCATTTTGACCATTTCCTAGTCAAGCTAGCGCCACCTAGTGCCTCCGCTCAGGAATCGGAATACACTAGACGATTTGCAAGAACCCCAGAAGTTGTAGACCGGCCAATCAGCAGAGAGGTGTGTGGTACAGCACAACAGTAAACAAAGCGGTCGAGATGGATGTAGACGAAGCCATACATTCTGTGCTGGCAACACTTCCCGAGATCGAGGATTTAAAGCCGAAATAAAGAGAATGTTTGGTGAATTTTATCAAGGGGAAAGACGATATTGCCCTTCTTCCTACGGGATTTGGAAAAGCTCAATATACCAGTTAGCCCCATTAGTGGCGCATTACATACGTCACGACCAAATAGCAGCGATTGGTTAAATAAAAACCTACCGTCGAGCAAATAAATCCTAATACTGTGAGGTCAGCTGGTTTCCACAAAGTGAAACTGGCTGATGAATCAGGCTAATGATTTCCAACCGAGAAGTCAAATTTTAAACCTAAAAACTGCAGACTGTGAATGTTTTTTTTGTTTGTTTGTTTTTTTGCTGAAATCTTAATTATAATTATCTTAACTGCGTTTTAGCCAAATGAATAGTCTATCTTGTCATAGGCACTTTAACCATGCATTCTGAAACTTTTCCAATGAAGGAACCATTACAAGTTTGTTCCCTTAGAGACAACTTGGCAAAGCTACTTAAGTTTAATGCCCTTCAGGGGATTCATTCCAACATTCCAGGCAAAGGGATAACATCTCCTTGGAGACAAACAGGTAGCACACCCCCCACCAGAAAAATTACATTGTACACCTTTAAACCTTTATAACTCATCCATAAATATAAAGCACACCACAGGATGATTTGGGTTAGTTTTGTTTAATGTAAGTGTATTACAGCAATTCCTCAAACTCTATCATCCTCTTGCCAATTTCAAGCCTCTTATAATCTTGCAGAAGGAAGGGCATCCAACTTAGAACCTATTCCAAATCAATCTGCAAATTACGACCGCATATTAGAAGTTTTACAATGAAGCAAAGAAGATAGATCTATTGAAACTTCTTCTTCCAATTTACTTGCAGGGTTTACTATTCAAAAAGTCTCAAAGTCTCTCTTGCATCTTAATTTAAAAAACAGCAGACCTCGTTAGAGTCACGATAATTACTATATCGATTTATCAATCAGTATATGAAAGCTGGACCAATATATTTTGAGGATCAGTAGTTATCATGTGTTTTTGCAATACTGGAAATTTTTTAATTCTTTGTTGGCTATGCAATAAGATTTGACATGCAGAATGTTAAATACATAACTTCTATGACTCATTACAGATGCAAACTAAGTACTAAAATGTGTAATTCTAAGAAGTTTAGAAATGTGTTCTGTGGTTTAAAGGTGCATTGTGTAACTTTCCTGGTGGAGGGTCTATCAAATACTTTTCTCCATTGAGATGTCATAGCTTTGTCTTGAAGTTTCTACCTTCATGGAGACCAAACCAGATCAAGTTACAGGGTCAGATCTGTGGAGAAGCAACCCTGCTCACAGTCAGAATGCCTGTTTTTCTAGGGATTTATTAGCTATAAAACCACCTGTAATTTAATAAATATAAGGTAGAGCTGTTTAATGTCATACTGTGGAACATTTGAGGCAGAGCAATGACATATCCATAAACAAGCAGGTGAAAAGTTGCATAGTGCACCTTTAAATCTTCTATATTTACTTCTGCAATATATCACACTTGAAATGTTGTTATTGTGAAAGGACAAATAAACAGCAGCATAAGAAACGACATGTCAGTTTAAACAAGTTATTATGACCACGCGTCGTGACCTTACATGAGTCAATTACGGCCCAAATGAACACTCCAGGCTCGGTTTGTCTTTGAAGTAGGCACATAAGCATTCTACATCACTCCTGCTGGGCCACTGTAGGCCCTGATCACTTCACTGACCTCAGGATACTGCAGTTCATTAGCATTTTCTTTGCTCCATGCATACAAAACACAATTTCAACTGCACCCATACCGTGTTAGAAAATGCAGATAATCATAAATTAAATATACAGTGAGGTGTATGGGGTATGGTTTTACTATGCTGAACAGGTAAGCTTTGAAGCATCAAGATATAGATAATGAATGAGTGAACCAAAGCTGGATATAAGTGCCCAAGGTGAAGTTATTTTGTCTATCCCTGCTTGAGAACTAGATATACTAAAGTCAAAACATAGATAGATAGCATTTAACTAAATAAATAATATCCACAGTGTTGTAAATGATAGATTATGGGTAAGGTGTAATGTTAAGGGGCCCATATTGAACTGTTTTCTGATATACTCTATGTTTTAATGTTGTTTCCTCATCACAAATATCTGCTGGAGCTGTGTTTTGTTCCATTAACACACAAACTATTCATATTTACGCTGAGTTCTTCTCTCATGTCATAATACATAAAGCGTTCCTCTGTGTTTTTAAATTCCATATGCCTTCACTAGCGTCATATGGATAATTTCAGCCCTGGACGTGCCAATCTTGACTGAATTAAAGGTAAAAGGTAGCTGTTAACGTGAAAACTACCATTACATGACATCACAAGGTGGACTATTTTGAGCTTTGTAGACAAACGAATAATAAAGAGTTACTCAAAAATGGATGAATGAAACAAAACTCAGTTTCAGGTATGTTTTTTGATAAAATAGAAACATTATAACATGACTTAAAGCTCACAAGAGTTAATTTTAAGTAATGTAGGACCTTTAAATGTGTATTCTACTAGACAAAATTAAGTCTTAGTTGTCTGAACAGTAAAATTTCCAAAAAATAAGAGTCAAGTTGAGGTAGCAAGTTCACTCCTGAGTCGTGTCACAAGTAGAATAGACAAACGCATGGTAGAGAGATTTGTGAGTTAATGTAGGTTAATCCGACGCTTTTAAGAGTTCAAGATACTCCACAAACTGCATTGCTTCTCCATGTGACTGGATTGGCTACGACTTCTGTGCCAGTGGGTCACTTTCTTCGCGCATATTCCAAGTTGCTGAGTCAAAATTACGCATACAATAATTTCCGACAAACATAGAAAACTTAACTTAAAGTGAAAACTGTTCTAACCATGAGTATGTAGGTTGTAAACCTGCGATGATATTACAGAGGAAACAGCCATCCTTGCGCCAGCCAGGAGTACGCAAACCTTCTATATTTTGGTGGAGCGCACGAATAACGTCAAAAACATGTTATTACTTACAGTGTCTAGGTTGTGGTCACTTCCAAGTGGTTTGTGAAGGCTTTCCCGCTGAGTTGAAGAGTTGGTAATCGATATATAGTCCTCTGGTGGTAGTTAGGGGGCTGGGAATAGCGGTATATGGTCTTTTTTCGTTCCCGTCTATCCCACTCTCTGCGCTCGGCTGTTCCTGCTTCCCTTCCTCTCTCTCTCTCCACATCCAGCATTCCAATATGGCCGCCCCTTCGGTCCACACAGAGCAGAGCCAGAGCGCACACACCGGACACACCGCAGAGAGCTCCCGGAGAGAGGAGGTCTGCCCCGGGCACAGCCGACCAAGCACCAGTCATGAATGAATAAGTGTGGGTACTTTACAGGGTGTTATTTGAGAGTTTTAAAGGGAGGTGGTTCCAGTCTTTAGATTCTTTTAGATTCACTAATGTAGCCTAAAATGTTTCTTCTTTGAAGCCTGGCTCCGTTAGGCTTTTTGAAGTTTTGTCGCTTCTTTGGTTATTAAACCTGTACACTACACTGGCTCTTTGATGTTGTCTTGTTGTTGTATATGTGTAAAGAGTTGGCCAAATAAGCTGAATACTAATGTTAATATAAAATTTGATATTGTAGACAATATTACTTAAGTTGAGATTTCTGTTTGAAACTGAAATCACTCCACATTACTCCACTTGATCGTAATAAACAGCTCTGATGCGACATCTGGCGGTGCGCGCCTCTCATTGCGAGTAACACAGGAGCAAGTGGATGATAAGATAAGGATTTGCGGTAATTACGGTTAGTGTAACTGTAACACACAATGCTACTTAAATGTAGGTCAAGATTTACCGTATACTGCGCTGTAATGAGTTCAAAACAGGGCATTGTCCTGCCGTGACCCGGATTCGAACCGGGGTTGCTGCGGCCACAACGCAGAGTACTAACCACTATACGATCACGGCGCGCCACTGACCCATGAAAAGTCTGTCTTAGCTCCAGAAGGTCCATCGTTTTTATGCATCAATACAAAGATTATAAGATTTCAAAATCAGATTTTCATCCCCAGTTCTCCCGATTTGGTCGTCAGTTAACCTCCAACTTTACACCCAACCTATTCTTCAGCAGCAGTTGACTACAGATGTAATCAGATGTAATGTAGAGGTCATGGTGCAGAGGACCCTGGGTTGAAATGACTCTGAATCATCCCTTTAAATGCGGTATAAAAATAAAAATGACTTGAATTACTTTCATTTTGAGAAACATCTTAGAAATAATAACTTAAAAAATTAAATTAAATAAATAATACATTTAAAAAACAGGGCTGAGGGAACATAGGGCTGACCCCATTGTGTGCATGACTTGTACATGAGGATTTGTGGAAAAGAACCTGGTTGAGTGGCCAGTTTTACAGTGATATGAATACTTTGAGACATTTTGATATGCTGAGTTCTCAACTTCTGTGGTAACATAACTTTTTGGGATACCACGGCCTTAATTTTTTAATTGTCCCATCAAAATTGTCCTCGATGCCGTGACCCGGATTCGAACCGGGGTTGCTGCGGCCACAACGCAGAGTACTAACCACTATACGATCACGGCTCGCTTATCATGCTGTTTTATCTCCAAAAGGTCCATCAATTTTATGCATCAACACAAAGATGAGAAGATTTCGGGATGACATTTACACATTATTTTATTAATCTTCAAAGAAACAATTTTAAAACCTGAAGATTTTTTGACCAGTATGCATCATCCTGTTGAGAATGTTTGTGACATAACCCTGTGTTCCCTCAGCCTTATGTTCCCTCATTTCCTTTACCATCAATTTGCATCAGATTTTATCCCCATTTTTCCCAGTTTGGTAGTCAATTACACCCAACCTATTATACAGCAGCAGTTGACTACAGATGTAATGTAGAAGTCATGGTGCAAAGGACCCTAGGTTAAAATGACTCTGAATCATCCCTAGAGTTTCATTTTGATAAAAATCTCAGAAATAAGAAAAATCTTAGAAATGAGGGAACATAGAGCTGACTCAATTGTGTGTATGGTTTTTACATGAGGATTTGTGGCCTATTTTATGGATAGTGGCATGATTGTTTTGAAACATTTTGATATTCTGAGTTCTCAGCTTCTATCGTAACGTAACTCTCTGGGATACACGCGATACGTTTTGATAGTACGTATTAATTTTTTACTTGTCCTATCAAAATAGTCCCCTTCTAAATGCCGTGACCCGGATTCGAACCGGGGTTGCTGCGGCCACAACGCAGAGTACTAACCACTATACGATCACGGCTCGCCACTGGACAACATGTTTACACTTGGACTTCAGTACAGTGGTAGTCTGATTAAAAATGTGGTTAGAAAGTTGTTTTTTTTTGGCTTAACACATGCAACACTTATATATTGTCTTCTAAATATGCTATTCGCCTGTGCGTAAACAAAACATGGATGTAGGCTTTTAACGCAACATGGACTCTAAACCTCCACGCCTCATACGTGAACGAGTCCATCACCTAAAAAGCGACAGGTGGGGATATTGGCTTCCTAATCTTGCCCTGCATATAACAAGTATTTTAAGTTGAAATCCACTCCACCGGAAGTACAGCTGACGAAGCCGCTGCGCTAAACTTGAGCCAAACTTTACTCCCAGTGCGCCAGTCTGTTACATTGAATCACATCGCGCTCCCAGCTGGACAAACATCAAACTTTTGCGCGTTTTCTCACTTTATTAACGGACCCATTTACACGAGGATTTACCGATGACAATTTATATCCTCTGTACGGTGGAGGTGGATCAGTAAAACCAGGTCAGTGTTAAATTTGAACTTTATAATGTCAACAATCGCGCTTGATCGTTCATAACCACTCCTGATTCATGTTGGTGAAACTTTAACTCTGATGGTTTATTTTTTGCCTCCTGAAGCCTCCTGGGCACGTGTCACTGTAAGCCTAGTTATTGCCAATGTGCGCTGGTGCAGGTAAACCACGTCCAGTTTCATATCGCTGCAGTGACACGTTCTTTGTTTTGCACAGAATGAAACAAATCTATTATCAGCAAACCGCGTTGAAGTGCGTTGATATACAGATCTGGTAACAGGCTACAGTGAGGCTATTGTGTTCAAATAAAGGTAATCTGAACAACTGACATATTTTCATCTATTGCAGAACTATGAGCCAGACGCAATTTCCCTTTGCAGAACTTTGCATGTCAACCACTTTTGTGTTGTAACCTATTCTTCTGCCA
The DNA here is from genome assembly GCF_026225935.1 of Boleophthalmus pectinirostris. Classification (NCBI taxonomy): domain Eukaryota; kingdom Metazoa; phylum Chordata; class Actinopteri; order Gobiiformes; family Gobiidae; genus Boleophthalmus; species Boleophthalmus pectinirostris. Next base: position 24,257,284 of record NW_026571175.1, on the reverse strand, counting down.
CATGTGTTTTCAGTTGTCTTGCCAGCTACTTGAAATAGTTTCTGCGTTTATCTAAGTTCCCTTTGTGAAAACTATGAAGTCAGACCTGTTTTAAAGCACGTCAATTACAGCAACACGTTTTGTCCATTCCTTGTGTGCTGTGAGCTGCATGGATTCTTAATTAATACTTTGGGAAAATATGCAGTTGAATATTAAAATAGAGAAATAATCCACAGTATTGGTTAGTGTGTCACAATCAAAACTGAGCAATCAAGACCAAACCAAGGCTACAACATGGTAATAGAAACTAATTTGAGCAAAAATCTTAAAGGTGCACTATGTGACCGGCTTGTTTCTATAGATCTGTTGTTGCAGTGTGACATTAAACAGCTCTAACTTACATTTATTCAGTTACAAGTGGTTTTATAGCTTCAAAAAGTTGCCTCTCCACAGGTTTAATCTGCAATTTGTTCTGGTTTGGTCTCCATGAAGATAAAAAGTTTTAATACCATATTGTGAAACATTCCAGGTAAAGCAATAATTGATGTACTTTTCTTCATAAAAGCTACACAGTGCACCTTTGACTAGCCCAAATATTTGATTGGGAAAGGTTTTTGCTTTTATTTTCAAACCAGTGTCATACATCTATATTCATTTCCATGTGCAAGTCTTACTGCAAAACACATGCATGACTAGCACTGCTTACAGCCGTAACAAAGTGTAGTGGTTTAGTTAATGAGCAGCTCACGGAAAAAGCTTGACAAAAATAGGAGAGTTTAGGGGGAATGGACTGCTTTTATGTGTCTTTGTGAGTTTGTTGCACAGCAGGGACGGAGGTGAGCTGCCGGAAAAACCTGGGGACTTGTAAAGATGAGTTACTAGTTAAAGGTGCACTATGTAACTTCTAAGGTGGAGGGTCCGCTCCTTGCTTGGCTCCATAATGTTCCATAGTAAGGCATTAAACAGATCTCCTTTGTATTTGTTCAAATATAGATGTTTTATTGCTCAAAAATACCTCCAAAAAACATTAATTCTTACATGTGTTTTCAGGCTTGCTTCTCCATAGATCTGACCGTTAACCTGTCTCCATTGTTTATTTTTCATTCATAAGTTTATTTTCATACTGCAGAATAATCAAGGCAAAACAGTGATATCTCAGTGGAGACAACTACCAGAAAAGTTACACAATGCACCTTTAAGAGAGGCAAGACAAAAGACAGAAATAAGTCTTAATAAGTATGATTGAAAATAGTTTTTTTCTTGGTATTGGTCTGAAACAGTAATATAATAACTAATATATTAGTCAGATGTTGATTCATATCACTTGATTGCAAAGATCTGAATAAAAGAATGTGTTTATACATAAGTCTAAATGCAGATTTATTGTTAATAATATTGGTTTAATCTTACATCTCATAGCTGTTCCCAGAAAGCTTTATCTCGAATAATGAAAGTAACAGGTATCGCCCGCTGAGTTGACAGTTTTCAGTTTATTGTGATGCTGTTTTTGTGACTTAGTTGTGACTACATGTCTTTTTAATTCTGTTTTTAACATTTATCCATGTATAAAGAATGATTAAAGTTCCTTTATTACACAAAATGGATTCTCGTGAGCTTTAAGTCATGTCATAATGTTGTTATCTCATCAAAAACATACCTGGAGTCCTGTTTTGTTTCATTCTCACATGTGTGAGTAATCCTTTTATTATTAGTCTGTCTATATCTCCAAAGGTCAGGATGTGCTGTTCCACATTGTGATGTCATGTAATGGTAGTTTTCAAGTTAGCAACTCCTTTTACATTTAGTTCAGTCGACATTGGCAATTCCAGGGCTGCAATGAATGAATGAAGGTGTATGAAGGTTAAAAAAAATATTGGAGTTCTGTATTAAGTGTGCATTAACAGTGTTTTCTATTTGAGAGAAGAACTCAGCGTAAATATGCAGGATTTATATGTTAAACATGTGTGAATGAAACAAAACACAAATCCAGGTATGTTTGTGATGAGAAAACATGATCAACAGATCAAAAATAGCGCAATACAGGCTCTTTAAAGTACATTTGTAAGGTACTTTTGGGACGGAGTCTACATGGAGTAACTCTGGTGTGCACTTGGATTACTATGGTCCCCCAATTGAAAAACATGACCCACTTTTGACCCACTGTCCCATATGGTCTGCCAGACACAAGGGCACAGACAGGAGCTCAAACAGTCCCTTTAAAGGTGCACTGTGTAGCTTTTTGTTTGGGTGTCCGTCACCTACCCGTTTCTATGGATACATCTTTGCACTGCCTGGAATGTTCCACAGTATGACATTAAACAGTTCTTCCTTACATTTATTAAATTGCATTTGGTTTTACTGCTCGAAAAACAAGCATTCTGGGTGAGCAGGGTCGCCTCTTCACGGATCTGACCTGTAACTGATCTACTTAAGGTCTTCATAAGGACAGAAAGGTTAAATACCATACTGTGAAACATTCCAGACAAAGCAATTACAGTAAAGCCTTTGACAGATCCTCCACCAGAAAAGTTACACAATGCACCTTTAATATGAATCTAAGATGAGATGACTGTACTCATGTGGGCTGTTATACTCACTGTTGCAATAGCTCTGCGTGACCACACCAGTTTTACAAGCTAATACTGTGCTGGCCCTCATTTCCTGTATGCTTACTGTTACTTTGATGACTTACTGTTCAGACTAATAAAGTTTTGGTCGGCAGGATGCAGTAGCTGTTTTTTTCTGTGCACCAGTGAAGCGTTTAGTTTTCAGTTACATTTTTGACAATATTACCTACCTTGGCATAAAATTTACCTAAAGCAGCGATAAAGCAGAAGTACTGACCAAAACAGAGCACACCAAAAGCAGGTCGCACTCAGGAATGTTCTCCAGTTTATTAAAGGTCCTATATTTCACCAAATTGATTGATTTTAGCCATGTATCTCCACTGGTATCACCACAAAAACATACCTGGAGTTGTTTTGTTTCATTCACACATGTTTGAGCAATCCTTTATTCTATGTCTGTCTACATCTCTAAAGTTCAAAATGCACTGTTCCACCTTGTGATGTCATGTAGTGGTAGTTTTTAGGTTAACAGCTACTGAGTGTTTTCTGTTTAAAAAAAACAGCCTAAATATGCAGGGTTTGTGCGTTAAACATGTGTGACTGAAACGAAAAACAACTCCAGTTATGTTTGTGATGAGGAAACAACATTATAACATAGATCAGACAATAGTGTAATATGTACCCTTTTAAAATAGGCTTTTGCACTACTATGTTAGACCACTTTGAGCATTTTAAAGGTGCACTGTGTAACTTTTCTGGAGAGGGTCTGCAACCAGTGTGTCTCCATGGAGATGTTAATACTTTGGGTTACATTCTCCACAGTATAGTATTGAAATAATCTGTCTTGCATTTATTATTTATAGCTCAAAAATATCTTAAAAAGTGTTCATTCTTACTGTAATTAGGGATGTAGCAATAACTAAAATATCATATCGTATTGTCCAAGGTCTCACAATAATAATAATGGACCATCAAAATATCTCGAATTACAAGTCTCTTCACTTAAATTAATAGTTATGGTGCAGCAATAGCTAAAAAAAAAAAAAAAAGAGGGAACTACATAGACCATGTTCCTTTGCTCCATTACAGTGCAGACAACATGAAGAACTGTTGGATTTAGTCATTTTAAGGCATTTTAAGAGGAAAAAGTAGCATATTAACAGTTTTGTTAACATCCACAAAATGTTCCAATAAATATCGTACTGTGAGATGTATATCAAGAAACTATTGTACCGAGAGATTTGAATATTGTTACATCCTTAATTGTAATGACCAAGTTATGAATTTAGGGTACGTTCAAACTTATAAACACACAACAACAAAACTGGGACTTAACTCGAATAAACCTGGACCAGACCAGAACAAAATCAGGTCTAGAACTGGACCAAAACAAATCTGCATAAGGACTCAAACTACGGCTCAAACCAGGGCCAAACTAGGCCAAGTGCAGACTTGACCTAATATGGGATATTGAGAAATAGCGGGTTGAATGTAGGACATGATCTAATGGTTCCTGTAAGGTTATCTTCAGTCATATGTTAGTTTATTGTCATTTGCATTAGAGCTGTGCACTTGTAAATGAGTCACTAAGAAAAAAATCATCGTTTTATAATGCTTTCCTGGTTCTGTTCCTGATTATTTGAGTGAAGTTTTCCTTTTGGCTTGTCCCTACAGGTTGGGTAACATCAGATAGTCATCATCTGTTTGCGGCATCTTGCAAAAAATTCAAAACTAAATGTGGTTTTACATCTGTTACACCCAAATTGTGGAATTCTCCTCCCCTGATCTGAGATGAGTTAGTCGCTTCACAAAGAGCGCAAAATCTCACTTTATTGACAGGCTTTTGCTTTTATATTTACATATTACACATTATTTTGTTGTGGTATTGTATTTAATAAACTTTTTTTTGCATCGGTTTTATTTAATATATTCCTGTAACTCAAAAACACTTCACAAAAAAAGACAGGGCAGACAAAACAAGTAGCGAGGAGTCATTTGTGGGGGTTGTAGACTATGAGGAAAAGATGAGTTTTGAGCTTTTTTTTTTTTTTTTTTTTTTTTTTTTGGAAGGTGTTTATTGACTGATGTAGAGGGGAAGTTGCAGAAGGTGGGGGTAGTCTCCCAAGGGCTGGTGTTTTCAGAGGTGGTGGGAAGGCGGTGGAGCTTGACAAGATCTGTGAGGTATGGAGGGTTTTATAGGTGATCAGGAGAATGTTGAAATTACTGTGCTTTTGGATGTGGAGCCAGAGGAGTCATAAATTAGCTTTGAATCTATTTACTTTACTATGTAGTACTGTGGTGTAGTAGTATTGACGTTTGTACCAACCTATAAATGCATGCATATTTTTGTTATAGGGAGTGTGTGATGGAGCTTCCGTCTGGACTCCTGGAGGCCTGTGTGGTGGTGGGAGCCTCCAGTGATAAACTCCGGGACATTTACCAGGTAAAACAGTACACATTTGCATTTCTATTTAAATACGGATAACATATTCACATACGGAAACATATTCATAAGGAGGGCTGAAGGCTGGTGGTCTAAACCAGCGCTGGGAACAAGTCATTATTTTGCAAGTCTCAAGTAAGTCTCAAGTCTTTGACCTTAAGTCTGAGTCAAGTCCCAAGTCAAATACAGGCAAGTCCAAGTTGAGTCTTGAGTCACTGTCCCAGAAGTCCAAACCAAGTCCAAGTCATTTGCTTTGAGCCTCAAGTCATTTCAAGTCTATATGAATTTTAAACAAAATTGTGCTTAAAAGGTCATGGTATATTTATATATTAGTATTTCTATAGTTGTAGAAACGGTCATTTTTCCTTTTTAAATGTCTTGACAAGATCTTTCGAATCATTATGGTCAGTATAGAAATAATTCAGATTTAAAAGTGTTTACAAAGGATCATGTTCTATGTAGTTCCCTCTGTTTTACTCTATTGTAATGCATATTACTGTAGTACATTTGAGTATCACAGTACTTCAGTTTCATCCAAAGTAACAAACGGAGAAGTGGGAGGGACATATTCCAGTGTGTTCCTTTAAAATTAAGCTCTGTGTTTATCAACTGTAAAGAGAAAAGTATTTTCTAAAAACATATATATATTTAGGAGAATCATCAAGTCTTCTCAAGTCACAGGCCTCAAGTCCGAGTGAAGTCCCAAGTCTTAGTCCATTTTACCAAGTCAAGTCTCAAGTCCTAAAATTAGTGACTCAAGTCTGACTCGAGCCCAAAATATGACTTGCACGTCTGGTCTAAACCGCTAGTCTTTCAGTTCATACGATGTGATGTTATTGAGATTAAAGTTATAGAAACACAAAAGCTACTGCCTTTCATCATTTGGGGCAGTTCTGTGGGAGGATCCTGGCTCTTGTTTGGACACCCCTGCCTTAGAACATTTTTTTGGTTTTAGTTTTATTTTGCTAACATGGCTTGCCACAGTGACTTGCCCCACACTGGCAGAATAAAACTGTGTTGTAATGCAAGTTTGTTTTGGTTTCAGATTGTTCAGCAGAGTAAATCCAGTGAGTTCCCCTCTCTGGAAGCTGAAGTGCTACAGGTTCATGCCCCTCCATTTGTGTCCAAGGAGACAAACTCCAGCCAGCCAGCGTTCAGTCGTGTGCAAAGACGAAAGAGTTTCATTAAGAAGGTAACTTTGGGTATATACAGCACAGTTTTAATAATGCATTTTCTGAAATTGAAAACCATTTTGGATTGAATGAGTGCACCAATTATTAGATATATATTTGTATTGTATTATATTTTATTTACTCGTCATTAGGAATGGGACAAGATCTCTTGAGACAAAATTGCCACAAGATTGTGCACACATGAGAAAAATGATCTCGTGAGATTTTTCCCCCCCGAATTTACATTTGGCTTGGACTAAAAAAAGAGTTAAGAGCTGTAGTCTCAAAAAGCAGGACTACAATGATTACCAAAGCGTTACATAAAATAAATAAAACTAGCGAAGCCAAAATTGTGAAATGGATTGCACTACCCATTTATTACAAATTATGTACAAATCTCAACTTGTCTCATTTTAATGGCCTCAGTCTCGTTAAAATTGCGTCTCGCCCCACCCTTACTAGTCATTTGTCTTTTATGTTCACTAATTTTGTATTAATTTTATTGATTAAACCTTTTAACATATTGATATATTTATTTGATTTTTTTTTTTCTAACTTTTTTATTTCAAATATGGACTAGTAGAATGAACTAAAGTTTTGTGTCTTTTTTCTGGCTTTTATATTTGTACTGTGTTTTTTTTATTAGAAAATGCACTACAGACTTATTGTGACATATGTAGGTGTAAGTCTTGTTAGTGATTTTAAACTTGATGCTCAGATTATTTTTTTTGTTTGTTTGTTTTTTTCAAATTCGTCAAGTGGCTTAAGTTAAACCTGTTCTTTCACGGCATCACCTGGAGATCCTCTTAATCCACGCTTTTGTCACTAACCGCTGAGACTATTGTAATGCACTTTATACTGGGCTTAACCAAACATCACTCGCATGGCTGCAACTTGTCACATCACGGCCATTTTAAAGGTGCATTGTGCAACTTTTTGGTAGAGGGACCATTAAACGCTTTTCTGCAGGGACATGTTATTGCTTTGTTTCACAGTATGGCATTAAACTTTTCTAGCCTTCATGTCTGTTTTTGTAGCTATTTTTGAGCTATAAAACCACCTGTAATTGAATAAATGTAAGGTAGAGCTGTTTAATGTCAAACTGTCGAGCAATGACATATTAACTGAAACAAGCAGATGACCAGTGTTGGGAAGGTTACTTTTAAAATATATTCCCCTACAGATTACAGATTACATGCACAAAAATGTAGTTTGTAACGTAATCCTTTAAATTACTTAAAGTGAGTAATGTAATCTGAATACTTTGGATTACTTGATATTGTCATGCTTTTTAAAATTACATGAATATAGCAACCACATCCTGAAAATTCATGTTCTTCAAAATCTCTGTTGAGCCCAAGTCTCCATGAACAGGCATTTGTTTGCTGTGGAGTAGCAAATACTAGGATTTTAACATCAGAAGTTTTGTCTGTTTAAAGACAATAAAAAGCCCAGTCTTTCCTTAACCAGATTAAAAATATTATTGATAGAGAAATGTTTTCAATATGAGATCAGTGCTGCCTTAAAGTATGTCCATCCTACTGTTAGGTGTCATATTGTTTAGTTCTGTTTTAGTCCTGGTTTTAGTCATGGTTTACTCCTGGTTTTAGTCCTGGTTTTAATCATGGTTTACTCCTGGCTTAGTCCTGGTTTTAGTCCTGGTTTTGTCCTGGTTTAGCCCAAAATGTCAAAACAGGAACATACCGTCACGTAATCCATTTATTTCAACAAAGTAACTGTAATCCAATTACCACTCATTGAAACTGTAACTGTATCTGAATACAGTTACTCATAAATTGTACTCTGATTACTTAACGCCGGTACATGTAATCTGTTACTCCCCAACGCTGCAGGTGACGGACCCCCAACCAGAAAGTTACATAGTGCACCTTTAACGTCCTTGCGCTGGCTCCCTGTCTCTTATCAAATTGCTTTTAAAACCCTTCTACTTTTTTAAATGCCTCCATGGTTTTACTCCTCAATATCTGTCTGTCCTGCTTCAGCCCAGGTCAGTAGATGAGATATTTTTTGCCGTTCACTGAGATATTTTATTACTTATTTCTATTTTTTTTATTCTTACTTGTACATATAGTATACATTTATATAATTATGCCTTATTTGCCTGCAGAATTTCTTATTACCATTTATATTTTTCTCTTTGTTTATTATAATATTTTCTGATATGTGAGCTACTGTGTCCAAGTAATTTCCCTTGTGGATCAGTAAAGTTTGTCCAAGTCTAAGATCACTCCTTTGGTCCCAAAATCAAAGAGAAAACTTAGAGGGGGCCGCTCCAATCTTTTCCAAAACTCTGGAATGCACTGCACCTTAGGAAGTCTACGTCACTTTTGGTTTAGAAATCAGCTCAGAACAGCTTAAAACTCACCTGATCCTTTTAGCATTTGATTGTTGTTGTTGACTTTATAGTGTACATGTGTATTTTTAGAGTTTTTGTGTTTTTTAGTGTCTGTTTTTTTTTGTGTTTGTGTCTATTTTAGTGCCATTTATAATTATTGTTATGTTTTGCTCTTTTGTCAGCTGTGCATTACAAATAAAGTTGTATTATATTGGATTGTGTATAAATATAGTGTATTTAATTTCCATTATAGAAAAGGCGTGAACGAACAGAAACTGTGTCTAATGGAGAATCTTCAAATCGAGCTGAAGTTTCTTCGGTAACGGAGGACATCAGCGTTCCCAAAGACCTCGATCTCATTGCTTTACCTCAGCTGTGTTTTCCAGGTAAAATTACTGCTATCCTTCATGCTGTACAGTGTTGGAAGAAGTACTCCATTTTGATACTTGAGTAACAATACAGATACCAAAAAATGCTCAAATAAAGCTTAAGTAGATTTTTTTTTTTTAACTTATACTAATACGTAGAGTAAAAAGTAAAAGTATTTCATGCAGACTTTGAGATCTAATAAAACGTCAAATGCAGAGATGTTGATAATGATTTTTGCTGTTTTTTTTGCTCAAACCATGAACATGTTAAAAATAAACCCTCAGGCTTTTCGGCAGGTTTCAGATAATCATTTTAAAAAGTACTTTTAACTTGTCAGTCCGGTGCAAATATGTAGCAGAGTAGAAAGTAAAGACAAAAAAAAGTTAAAAAATAAACTAACAAACAAACAAGCAAACAAAAAAGTATAGATACATACTCTCAAATCTACTCAAATCTAGTGACATAAAAGTAAACTGTAAATTCTACCACCTCAATTTCTTACTTAGTATAGTACTTTACTACTTTTACATTCTACCACTGATGCTATAATACCGCCGCTGCATATATCTATACAAAGACCAAGCATATTTTATTTTAGCACTAACTAGTTTTTCTTGCATGTTTCTCTGTTCCGTCTTTGAAATAGGTGGTCTTCAATTGGCCAGTGAGCAAAAAGAAGACACTTACCACTTCCTGGTTTTTACCGACTTGTTTGGAAACCGAACCCATGGAGTGGTGGCTCAGTACTACAGGGCTGTACAGGTTAGTATGAATACAGTAATTACTCTCTTTGTATGAAGCAATTGATACTTTGCAGTGACATCATGACATCATGCTGGGGGTGTGCAACCTGTATGCATATTGGCGGTATTTTCACCAGTTGCCATGGAGACACGATGCACACATTTGCAAACACAACCAGATAGAAATGAATGTCAAGAAAAAATACAAAATGGATTTAAGGAACACATTTTCAGAATACTGTGATCAATACGAGTTCATGGTCTTGTTGAGGTGTTGCCAAAACAAAATTGACATGTTTAACAGCACAAATCATTTCTTTCTGGTCAAACTGTGTTAAAATAAAGCTCAGATTAAAGTCTCGGACAGCGCAGAGCCTACAAGCTATAAAATATAAAACTAACAATATATTTGTATCATAGGCTTGTCAGGAGAATGGTCACAGATGGAATTCAACCAAACATCGTCTTTTCACTCCCTTTGCAATCTGTGTCATCTCCAAGTTCCCCTATTACAACGCTCTGAGAGACTGTTTATCATGGTAAGACTCATTTAATATTGATGTCGTCTTAAGATAAGCCTCCTTATTGTGTTACTAAAATGCTTTGTCATTCAGTCTTCTGGTCCAGCTGCGGCCGGCCCGACAGTCAGATTTTGAAGAGAAAATCAAAGAGTTTTCTGCAAAATTATCACTAGTCCCATTACCGCCTCCAGGACAGCTCCATGTGGTAAAGATCCATATTTTCTTTTTTTTTCTATATTACACAAAATGGATCATTGTGAGCTTTTAACCATGTTATAATGTTGTTATCTTCTCAAAAACACACCTGGAGTTTTGAATTTGCTAACTGTGCAGATGTGGAGAAAACAGGATTGTGTGACTTGTTTTGATGTGAAGGGGGAATTGAGGTGAAAGTTAAAAATGACGCCAAGGTTTCTGGCAGCAGGGGTGATGCTGGGAGCGAGAGGGCCAAGACTATTGATGATACGGAAGGTGAATTGGGGGGAAATTATTAAAATGATTTCAGATTTGGGACTGTTGAGTTGTAGAAAGTTCTGTGCCATCCAACTGTTCACGTCATTGAAGCAGTTTAACACAGTTTAACACAACAGCCAGACAGAGTGGAAAGAAGAACTCAGCCTAAATATGCAGAGTTTGTGTGTTAAACATGTGTGACTGAAACAAAACACAACTCCAGGTATGTCTGTGATGAGGAAACAACATTACATATTATTGATCATAAAATAGCATAATATGGGCCTTTTACAACTTATTACAACTTAATAATAATTATAACTTAATACAACTTTTTATTAATATCATGTTTTTTTTTGTTTTGTTTTTCAGTCGTTCAACCTTCAACCTCTCCAAGTGGTCCTTCCGTCCAGAGAGGATCAGGACAGTCCTGTTATAGACCTTGACCTCCATCTTCCTTTTCTTTGTTTTTCTCATGCAACTTTACTGCAGGTAATTGAGAACATATTACAATCCTACCTGTTTTTGTCATTACAACATTGCAATTGTTTAAAAATATGCCTGATACTAAACAATATATAGTCTATGTCTCAAAGGCTGTATACTGGTATATACGTAAATGGACATAGCTAACCCACTAACTGCTGCATGCCAAATAAGAAGTGACCATGGGCATGCTTCCAGCTCCACTGACTGGATCTAGTTCACTTTGTATTGAGAAAATGTTACCCCTCTATCTGTAACTGTTGCTGTCAGGCTGCTCATTTTGGACTTAAAATGTTTGTATTAACCACCTACATGATCCTAGTGTTTTTATTTCATATTTCTTAATATGGAGCTGGCTCCAAATTCGCTCCTATAACTGCAAGCCTCATGAGTTTCATTTGACTGGATCCAAATGCCAAGGGAGTATACAGTCTATGCTATGTTTACAGTCTTGTACTAAACTATAGGTACATTTTTGCCGCGAAGCAGTTGGTTATAAAAAGGGCGCAAAGAAACATACTTAGGTTTAGTTGACATTTTTTGAAAGAACAATACACAAAAGTAAATACAAAAATAAAATCAGTAAATTCCAATGTTATGTGACGGTATAAGATGTTTTCATCAATAGTCAAAAACTTCAAATGGCCACTTATTTCTTGTTATTTGTCCTATCCTATTTAATAAACTCATTAAACTGGGAGCTACAAACACGTTTTATTTCTCTTTCTTTAGATCCTCTCCTGCCTCCTTCAAGAACAAAGGATGGTTTTCTTCTCCTCTGACTGGTCCAGATTAACTCTAGTGGCTGAAAGTCTACTCATATATCTGCAGGTCAGCCAACAGCACTTTCATTTAGATCAAATTTACATCAAGGCCTATGTAATGTTATTAAACGTGCTTTTATAATGTGTTTGTGTCCTCTCTTAGCCTCTGTCCTGGCAGCAGCCCTATGTCCCTGTACTGGCCAGGGGAATGCTGGATTTCCTCATGGCTCCCACTGCTTTTCTTATGGGCTGTCACGTCTGTCATTTTGAAGAAGTGGCTGCAGTGAGTTTCCTGTTCACATAAAACCACAAACCACAAAGACATATTGACATTGTAGTGATATTTAAACTTTTAAAGGTGGTCATAGAGGTCATGGTGAAGTTTTGCCTTTGTCAAACACATACTTGAAGTTGTGTTTTGTTTCATTCACACATATTGTAACACACAATCCATGCATATTTAGACTCGAGTTCTTCTCTCAAGCAGAAAACAACCACCTTGTGATGTCATGTGGTAATAATGGTGTTCTCTACTTTGTTTTTAAACTCCATGCATCTTCACTATAGTCATGTGGATAATTTCAGCCCTGCAATTGCCATACTCTCCTGACGAAAAGGTCAAATGTAGGCGTTAACTTGAAAATTGCTACTACTTCATGACATCACAAGGTGGAACAGAGTATTTTGAGCTTTGGAGATGTAGACAGACTAATAATAAATGGCTATTCAAATGTGTGAATGAAATAAAACACAACTCCAGGTGTGTTTTTGAGAGAGGAGCAACATTTTTACACAGGTTAAAGTATATTTTGCAACAAAGGACCTTTAAACTAAACCCTGTTTCAAGATAGCAACAAAAACACCTTTAACACGATATAGATCAGTTTAATGCCATACGGTAGAACATTCCAGGCAAAGCTGTAACATCTCCACAGTTCCACAGTGCACCTTTTAATTCACAAAATATTTCCTGATCCGGCGTTCGTGTTGTTGCGTAATGTTAACAGATTATATTTTAAAGCTTTGATTCATGTAATTTTCATCTCCGTTGTGACTGCGCCCCAGTTTGCACAAAGGGCCCAGACAAAGATGGACAATCCAGCAGGGATCTTGTACAATGAGTTGTGACATTTAGTAAATGTTAGTATGCAGTCAGTGTAATACAATATGCATGCACATAAGAACTCTTCTTGCAAAACAGTGAAAATGATTTTTTTTAAAATGCACATATAACAGATCTTTAGAATTTCACTAGTTTTTCAACTCAAATATTATTATGTTTAGTTATTATTTGATCTCAAATTAAGTTATCTTTGAGATCTAAAATGCTACATACCACATTTTCCAATTTGTGTTTTTGTCTAATTGTAAATAGGGGTGTAACAATAACTGAAATATCGTGATATCCTATCGCCCAAGTTCTCACAATAATATCGTGGACCATCACAAAATATCGAATTACAAGTCTCTTTGCTTAAATTAAGAGTTATCTTGCAGCAATAGCAAAACAAAGACAGAGGGAACTACATCGACCATGATCCTTTGCTCCATTTCAGTGACTACATGAAGAAATAACAGTTCTGAGCACTTTTAAGTCTTAGTTCTTTGGATTAAGTCTTGTCAAGGCATTTCAAGAGGAAAAAGTAGCATATTAACAATTCTGTTAGCCTCCAGAAAATATCGCAATAAATATTGTACCGTGACGTTATTGTATCATGAGACTTGGATATCGTTACATCCCTAATTGTAAAGTATGTTTCTGTTGTCTTTGTATTATCTTTATTTTATTGAGTATGGAACGGACTGGACCAGGACTGGACCAGGACTGGACCAGGACTGGACCAGGACTGACCAGGACTGGACCAGGACTGGACCAGGACTGGATCAGGACTGAAACAGGACTGAGTGTCGGGATGGGCCTGGAGGTGCACCCGCGTAAACTGTCGGGTGATCAGAACTGAGACCGGGACCAGACCGGGACCAGACTGGGACTGAGACCGGGGACTGAGACCGGGGACTGAGACCGGAGACTGAGACCGGGGACTGAGACCGGGATCAGACTGGGACTGAGACTGGAACTGAGACCGGGACTGAGATCGGGACCATGTTGCTTAAAGTTGTATTATGTAACTTTTTGCTGGAGGGTCTGTCAAACACTTTTCTCCATGGAGATGTTAATGCTTTGTCTGGAATGTTTCACAGTATGGCAATAAACCTTTCTATCTTCATGGGAACTAAACGAGACCAAGTTACAGGTCAGATCTGTGGAGAGGTGACCCCGCTCAGTCAGAATGCCTGTTTTTCTAGCTGTTTTTAAGCTATAAAAACACTTGTAATTTAATAAATGTTAAGTAGAGCTGTTTAATGTCATACATGGAACAGTGCCAATATCTGCTTTTTTAATGTGAAAAAAGTCAAATTGGTTCAAAATAAATCATGAAATAAACCGGTCTTAGCTTCAAATGTGATAAAATCCTGTAACTGTATTGTGTAGATGTGCACTTTTAAATCAAACACTGCTTTCACTCTGTCCAAAGCCTTCAGCAGCAACCCGAGTATGTTTAAGTAATTGCGTTGAGGTTGCATTTTAAACAGTGGCTGCATTTATCACTGTTCTGACTGTACACAATGCTCAGTGTTAAACCCATCAGATAAATGGCTGTCTTTGTCGTTTCTTGCTCACAGGAGACAGAGGACCTCATCTTGGTGAATGTCGATGAGGGCGTGATTCAGTCATCCTGGTCTGACAGCATTGAACTCCCAGCTGTCCCTTTGCACGCTGCCGAGAGCTTTATTTCAAGGTGTTTTTAATGTGGTCATGTGTTTTAAAGGTTGTATGGAGGATTTTTTTTTGTTTTTTTTGTTTCAAGTTGTCAATGATAGCATTATAGAGGTGCAGTAGCCTTGTAATTATGATGACCAAAAAAAAGAGAATAAAATTCATCAACTCTGGACGTGGTGGGGCCAGCTAAACATTTGCCAATAGATAACGACACGGCCTCGTTATCTGTTAGCTGACAGGCTATCAATCAAACTCCCTACGTTTCTAGCGTAACTGACCTGCCTGCGCGCCGCCGGTACGTGGTTTACGTACGCCTGTCACGCAGTCCACAGACGCAAGACGCACAGACGCTGTTTACTCCACCAATGCAACAGTTCTTAGCGGCTTTTTTTGACCTATATCTTCCTCGCAGTTAGCACAAAGTTTGTTGCAATGGCAGACAAGAATCCAGGAGCAGTTAGCCGCAAAAGAAAGTCCGTTTTTGAGGTCGCTGAAAGAAGAAGACAAGGGGAAAAGCAGCGAAGCCAAACTAAGGTGATTCTTGTAGATTCATTCCAGCGATGGCGCGACTGAAGCAGACGCAGGGTCTAAAGACTGACGCATTGGTCGCCAAATTACTCCTGGACAGGTAACTTCTGCTTATTATGAAAACGTACTTTATTTCCAAGAGCTAGTCAAACGTTTTTCAGGACACGAAAGCGATATCCTATGTCTGAAAACGTAATTTTCAAGGCAAAGAAAGAGTCCGCTTGCTGCTGCGTGTTGTAGCTAGTTCATTCGCACTGAATCTCCGCGCAACCTTCTCTGCTCCCCTTTCCTACTCCTGTCCCCGCTGCCCGTTCCGCTCTTCCCCTTCTCCTCACTTCTACGGGCACGGAATCTCCGCGCACCGCTCCCCTCTCCTCTCTCCTCTCCCCTCTCTCTCTCCTCTCTCCCTGCTCCGCTCTTCTCCCTGCTCCTCACTTCTCGTCCGCGAACGAAATGTCCGCACACCCGCTCCTCACTTCTCCGCCTTGCCTAACCAACACTGTAGTTAGTTGTTTACAAGTCATGTGCAGCTCACCGGCTGTAAACAAACCTGTTTCTGGCGTAGTGAGGAGGCGGGAGAAGGCGTTTCTACGTAGGGAGCTGTAGGGGAGGGGGGGTGGTTTCACGCATGCGCAACATTTGAAAAAGGACAAACAGTCGCTGGATTTCTCGTTCCTTGGAAAATCCTCTATACAACCTTTAATCTAATTTTAAACAGTACACACATGTTTACTAATTAGCCGATTCTATATACAGGGAATTATGAGGTTTGTGAGTCAAGCGTCAAGGAAGAACTCAAATCAAAGGGCCCTTATGAATCCATGTATCATTTGTTCATTAGTTTTTCAAAATAAAACCAAAAATAACAAAATGGAAAAAAAAAAAAAACTTCATTATTTGTCTCCACAACCAAAATGAAAAAAACAAGTAATGATTTGTTTTTTCAGTTTTCAATTTTGTGCTTAAATGAATAATGGAAAAAACGTTTCTCGTTTCCATGACTTAAACTGCGATGCCGGACTTTTGCGCCGCATATGGACTGAACCAGGACTAAAACAGGACTGAGTGTTGGTATGGGCCCGGAGGTGTGCCCACGTAGACTGTCAGGTGATCAGGACCAGACCGGGACTGAGACTAGGACTGAGACTAGGACTGAGACTAGGACTGAGACTGGACTGGGACTGGGACTGGGACTGGGACTGAGACCGGGACCGAGACTGAGACCAGACCAGGACCGGGACTGAGACCGGGACTGAGACCAGGACTGAGACTGGGACCAAACCTGGACCAGACCGGGACTGAGACTGGGACTAGACCAGGATTAGACCGGGACTGAGACCGGAACCTGGTTTAGTCCTGATTGAATCCTGGTTCAGTTTGGCATCGCTGATTAAGTCATGGAAACAGGAAACAGCCGTTATCCGTTTTTTTCCATTATTCATTTAAACACAAAATCGAAAACTGAAAAAACTAAAAGTGTTTTTCATTTTGGTTTAGGAGACAAATAATGAAGAAAACAGTTGCTTTTTCGTTTTCTTATTTTTGGTTTTATTTTGAAAAACAAATGAACGAATGATACACAAATTCATATTACTGATCTGATCTGTGTTATGATGTTGTTTCCTCATCACAAACAAACCTGGAGTTGTGTTTTGTTTCATTCACACGTGTGTAACTCACAAACCCTGCATATTTAGGCTTTGTTCTTTTCTCAAACAGAAAACACTCTGTTCCACCTTGTGATGTCATGTGATAATACAGCATTTTCACTGCATGATATTAATCTTCGCTTAAGGAAAAGTAGATTATGGGTGAACATATATTTAAAGATGCACTGGGTCACCTTTCACACAGTTACTTTTTACTGGAAATAGTTTGTGAGTCAAGGATCAAGGCAGAACTATAATTAAAAGTCTTGAAAGCATGTTACTTAATAAAGCTCTATTGACTCATTGCAGCCAGTTAGGAGAGTATGACTTGTGTTTTTTTTTTTTGTTCTGTTTTCAGAGTGGAGAGTCTTCAGATTCACTATGATTTAGAGCTGTGCCATCTTGGATCAGGGACAGACGTGAACGTGATAAGGACCCAGCGCAGAGACTGGCTGCGGAGACTCAACACTCAGATACAAAACATCGCACTCGAGCTGGTTGTCAACATCTTCAAGTATGAGTTCTGTGGGGAATTTCTGGAGTGGCCTTAAAGTAATCAAGTAATCATTAAAATTGCTATAATTTTTGTCTTTTGATTTTTTTATTAGGGGTGTCCAGGACTTCCTTAACCATGAGCACAGAGTTTTCAACAGTGAAGAGTTTCTTAGGACCCGTGAACCAGCCGACCAACTATTTTACAAGAAGGTATTACATAATAAAGGAAATGATCAAAACCAAGCCTCTTTCAGTATTATGAGCAAATAATGTCACTATTTTTACGACACCTATAAGTAGCAGCAGATTATTTATAGCCTTAGTTTTTCATTAGTAATGTTTTGTGATCAATGTTTTAAAATATAATGTTTATTTATTACGCCATTTTCTGTTGTGTTATGTTTTGTTTCATTTGCACAACTCCTGCATATTTAAGCTGAGTTCTGCTCTCAAACAGAAAACACTCTGTTTCACCTTGTGATGTCATGTGGTAATACAGGAAGTGCTCCACTGTGTTTTTAAACTCCATACACCTTCACTAGAATCATTTGGATGTCTTCAGACCTGGTATTGCCAATCTCTGCTGAACAAAAGGTATAAATGTAGCTGTTAACTTGAAAACTGCCACTACATGACATCATAAGGTGGAACAGAGCATTTTGAGATTTGGAAATGTAGACAGATAATTCAGGATTGCTCATGCAAGTGTGAATGAAACAAAACACAACTGGAGGTCTGTTTTTGAGGAGGCAACAACATCATAACAAGGCTAGAACACAAGAGCCAATTCTGTGTAATAGGTTAAAGAGGTCAGGTTCTGAAAGCAGAACAAGCACCCATAACAGCTTGGTTTTATTTTCTCGGTAACACTTTATTATTTTCTCGGGTACACTTACTTATCTAACTACCTGCTAATTAGCATAGTTGTAGATGTTTAATTTGTAATTAATTAGTATTTATTCAGCCTTTATTAATGTCTAATTGCCCATAAGATTATTCTGCTATTAGTTAGACATTTACAAACACTTTAATATTTATACACTTTATTATTGCTTATTATTTTGATACTAGGCCATTTTTGTTCATGAATTTTGATTCTAATAAGCTTTTGGTAATAAGCATGTTGTTAAAGACTAGTAGCATAAGAAATGTAGTTTTTACTTATTTGCACTTAATATATTTAGCTTACTTAATTTATGGTTATTTGGAGTAACACCTAATAGAGAGTGTTTTATTACATAAGACTAAGCTACATTTATTAAGTGCAAATAAGTTAAAACTACATTTCTTGTGCTAATAGTCTTTAATAACACATTATTACCAAAAGCTTATTAGAATCATAATTCATGGACAAAAATGTCTTAGTATCAAACAGCAGTAATAAGGAGTGTATTAATATGTGTTTGTAAATGTCTAACTAATACCAGAATAAGCTTATGAGGAATTAGACATTAATAAGGGCTGAATAAATACTAATTAATGACAAATTAACCATCTACAACTATACTGATTAGCAGGTACTTAGATGTTAATAAGTGTACCCTAAAATAAAGTGTTACCATTTTCTCTGTATTTTTTTAATTACATTTTTAAATGTCCAAATCACAGTTAAAATGTGTTTACTTTACAGCTTAATCTATAAATGTAAATTTTATTATGCAATTATTATTAATGCAATGGTCTAATGTACCAAAGTTCTAAATCAAAGAAATGTTGCTTAAAGGTGCATTGTGTAACTTTTCGGTGGAAGGTCCGTCAAATGCCTTTCTATCTTCATGGAGACCAAAGCAGACCAAGTTACAGGTCAGATCTGTGCAAAGGCAACTCCACTCACAGTCAGATATAGGCCTGTAACAGTTCAGCAATGGTTTATTCAAGTGCACTTTTGTTAACAAGTCCTTGCTGTGAGCCAGACCACATTAGGCTATTTTTATTTAGGCCTGTTGTTTTTTCTTGTTTTGAAGTTCCTGTGTTAAATGTTCTTTAAAAAGTGAGGTTTACTGATCTATGAGAGGGTGTATTTGCATTTTTATTCCATGGTCATTATATTAGTTGAAAATTGTCTCAAAATATCAATATTAACATTTATCGCAATAAATTCTTGGTCAGTTAATCGTCCAGCAAAATCTGTTATCGTTACAGGCCTAGTCAGAATGCTTGTTTTTCTAGGTATTTTAAAGCTATAAAACCACCTGTAATTTAATAAATGTTAAGTAGAGCTGTTTAATGCCATACTGTGACACATTCCAGGCAGAGGAATGACATCTCCATAGAAACAAGCAGGTGACGGACCCCGCTAGAAAAGTTACAGAATGCACCTGTAAATAAGTCTTTCATTTGTTCCTGGAGAGCCCAGCCACAATAAAGCCTTTTGTGTGCTCAGGTCTTAGAAACCCATATCTTCCACTCGTTCTTGCGGGACAGGCTGAACAGGAAGAGCGACACCTACAGTCGAATGGAGCAGAGCATGCGTAACCATGCCCACAGGTGAGTTTCCATGGTTAGACCTAACAGGGACTTGTATCCGGGCAGCAGAGAGGCCATAAAAACGCACAGGGTTATCTTTACGATGGACAAGATCTCACTTAGATGATTGAGCTTAGTCATAATGGTCACTTTCACCAGAATCATTTGGATAATTTCAGCTCAGGCATTGCCAATCTCTACTAAACAGAAGGTAAAAGGAGCTGTTAAATGGACAGTTTAGAATTTTGGACATAGGGCCTCATTTCCTAGTGAGCCAGAGAGTTGGAAACGCATGGAGACACTTTTTTAAAATATTCCATCCAGTCCTTGTATTTGCAGAGGTCACTGGTGCTAGGCTAGTGCATGTCAATGGCCATAGTTAGCCTGCCACTAAAAACAGTCTTACCCACTCCACAAAGCACCTGAAGCAAATCTATTATTACACCAGACTGTCGATGTGAATGTTTGTGTTGATTGAATAATTTTAGAAGTAAAACCAACCTTGCATTTGATGGATTTATGTCTGAGCAGCAGCAGAGAGTTGTACTTCCTGATAGAAAGCTCGGCAGCAGCGGACTGATGTGAGAAAATAGTCCCTCAACGTGTGACTATTTCTCGCGATGCAAGGCTAGTTTTATTTCAAACATTATTCTATCAACACAGACATTTACATCGACAGTCTGGTGTAATAATAGTTTTGCTTTGGGTGTTTTGTGGAGTGGGTAAGACTGTTTGTAGTGGCAGGATAACTATGACCACTGACATGCACAAGCCTAGCACCAGCGACCTCTGCAAATACAAGGACTGGATGGAATATTTAAAAAACTGTCTCCACACGTCTTCAACACTCTGGCTAACTAGGAAAAGAGGTCCTATGTCCAAAATCCCGAACTGTCCCTTTAACTTTAAAAACTACCATGTCATGACATCACAAGGTGGAACAGAGCATTTTGAGTTTGGAGATGTAGACAGACTAGTAATAAAGAATTACTCAAAATTTAGTTGAATGAAACAAAACACAACTGAAGGTATGTTTTTGAGGAGGTAACAGCATTATAACATGGCTTAAAGCTCACAAGCCAATTTTGTGTAATATAGCCCCTTTAAATGTAAATATATAAAGTTTAGAAGCATGTTTTTCAATTAGAATGTAGAGTAACGTTAGGCTTTAGTTGCTGTTGCTGTGACTTCATCTTCTGTGTAATTCTCTATTGTCCATGCTCTCTCACTGACGTCAACAATGTGACCTTTTGTAGAAACCGCGCCATGACCGAGACCCCGTCACGGCGCCCCCCGATGTCCGAACTGTCCCGCAGCGGATACAGCAGCTACACCAGCCCCGACCACAGACTGAGCAAGAAACTGGGAGCTAGCATGCCCAATCTGCAACAGCCCACAGCAGACACTCTCACTGTCGTCATCCCCTGCCGACCTGCCTCACTCAGGAAAATGACTCCAGATATAGGTCAGAAAAAGACCAAAAATCTATTATATTTAAAAGTTTATTGGTTGGGTTCATCACCTGCTTGTTTCTATGGATATGTTAATGTTCCACAGTGTGATATTAAACAACTCTACCTTACATTTATTCATTTACAGGTGGTTTTATAGCTCAGAAATTCCCAGAAAAACAGGCATTCTGACTGTGAACAGGGTCAAATCTGACTCTAACTTGGTCAGGTTTGGTCCTTATGAAGACAGAAAAGTTTAATGCCATACTATGAAACATTCCAGACAAAGCAATAGCATCTCTATGGAGAAAAGAATTTGGCAGACCCTCCACCAAAAAGTTACACAATGCACCTTTAAACGACCACTTATTAATGGCTAACTAGTAGAAATTGATATGCAAAGTTGATATTTGTTAGTGTTTACCAAGATATTATGACATATTTGATATTTAACTACTGTATTACTACTACTACTGTACTATTTAACTACTGTATTTAACTATTTAGCCATTAAATATACTGTATATACTCTTTTCATTTAGTAATTTTCCACATTATCTCAACTATTATCCTAATACACATTAATAAGTGCTTCATAAACCTGACCGTATACCTAAATGACCACTAAGTCAGTGTTTCCCAAACTTTTTTTCTGGGGACCCATATTTTAAAAGTCATAATCCTTTGCGACCCAAGTCAATAGACATTATTCGTAAATCACAAAATAAAGCTGGATTTGACCATTATTGAAAGAGGATATTTTATTGTTGACTGAGTGATCATGTCTCTCTGAACAATTAGTATTACTCAAGTTTTAAACAATGAAAACAGTCATTGAACAAGCAATAAAAGGATTTATAAGTCATCTATTTGGACATTAAATGTAGCCCTGTATATTGCAGATTGTGACAAGCCAACACCCCCAAAAAATTCTTGCGACCCAGTCTTTGGGAAACACTGCACTAAATAACATACCAATAATCACTATAGATTAATATGTGGTCCACATACTAACGAACAACAATCTCCTAAACGTAATGTTAATTCTGCAATGTTATTAGAATCCATCCACTTAAAGGTGCATTGTGCAACTTTTTTGGTGGAGGGTCCTTCAAATGCTTTTCCTCATAGAGATGTTATTGCTTTGTCTGGAATGTTTCACAGTGTGGTATTAAACCTTTCTATCTTCATTGAGGCCATACAAGACCAAGTTACGGGTCAGCTCTGTGGAGAGGCAGGCAGTCTTGCTCACAGTCAGAATGTCTATTTTTCTTGGTATTTTTGAGCTATAAGAACGCCTGCAATTGAATAAATGTAAGGTGGAGCTGTTTAATGTCATATTGTGGAACATGACATATCCATAGAAACAAGCAGGTGACAGACCCTCCACCTGAAAAGTTACACAGTGCACCCTTAAATAATGCAGTTTTAAATGTGCCTTTTCTGTTTCTTTACAGGTTTAAAATTTCAAAACAAGCCAGTCAAAATGTTCAAGCTCCCAGATTTCCCCCCTCCGTTGGCGTATCATTATGTCCAAAAGTATTATCTAAACATGGTCGATGCACTGAAGAGCGCCATCGACTCCACCCCACCTGAAGAGGCAGCACTGCTCGCCAGGTAAAGAAGCTCTTGTTGTAGATAAACCTGTTCATGAAATACAGAACATCATCCACACTGACAGGGGAAGTAAAAGAGACGATGAAAAAAAAATATTGTTTGGTTATTTTAATCCTCAATATTGTATTGTAGGAAGCGTTTACAATTTCGCAGACACCACTGGGACTAAATCAGGAACTAAACCTGGAACACCCAAAGAAGCAATAAGGTTGGGAAGTTAAGCTTGAGTTAAGCTGAAGGTTAAAGATCTTATATTACACAGAAAACAAAACACAATTCTGGGTATGTTTTTAATGAGGAAACAAGATTATAACATAGCGTGCAAATACAAATAGCGTAAATATGGGCACTTTAAAGATGCTTTGTGTAACTTTTCTGGTGGAGGGTTTGTCAGATGCTTTTCTTCGTGGAGATGTTATTGCTTTTTCTAGAATGTTCCACAGTATGGTATTAAACCTTTCTATCTTCATGGAGACCAAATGAGACCAAGTTACAGGTCAGATCTGTGGAGAGGTGACCCCACTCACAGTCAGAATGTTTGTTTTTCGAGGTGTTTTTGAGCTCTAAAACCTCCTGTAATTGAATAAATGTGAGGTAGATATTTTTAATTGTATTACTGTGGGACATTCCAGGCACAGCAATGACATCTCCATAGAAACAAGCAGGTGACGAACCCCCAACCAAAAAGTTACACAATGCACTTTTAAGGTATATTTTATTTAGTGCTGTCAGGCGATTAAAAAAATTGAGAGATTAATTAATTATGATCTGTAATTAATTAATGTAATTAATCTCTTTTTAATCTCACCTAAAAATTGCTGAGAAAAGCCTTCAACTTGAGGTATTTTCATTTAAATTCATTATTACATTATTATTATTACATATAAACCATGAACACTCTAGAGCCACATCAGCTCGTTTGAAATTATAATGTGTTTAATGCTGATTTGTGCAAGTCTCACAGAAACGAAACTTGAAAAACCGCATGGCTAATTTGCATAAACTAAGCGAGAAAAAAAAAAAATGCTCTTGTGTCGCTGATGCGGTTCAGAGTGTTGAAGGTGAAGGTGAGTCTGTTCTGTGTTTGTGTTGTGATGTTTTCAGAGATCAGACGTGTGCAGGTTTATCGCAGATGCGGCGAGAACGAGAAAGAAAATCACAATTGTTTGCGGAAGCGAAGTGTTATTGTCCCAACAACACATAAAAACAGATTTTATAATAAGGCAACTCGCGTACAGAAACAGTAAAGTTAGAGATTAAAAATGAGATTAACGCGATTAAAAAACATAACGCGCTAAATATGACTGTAATTAATTAATTAATCGCAATTAACGCGATAATTTGACACCCCTAATTTTATTATCTTCTTTGGGGAATTTGTCTTCTGCAAAAGTTAAAACTGGTTAACTTATTTCTTAGGCTCTGTTTATATGATGATGGTCTGAACAGAAGACGCAAATGTGGCGTCGCATCTTCATTTATCGTGCATACGGTGACGCAAAAGTGTGTGGAATTTAATTGGTTATGCATACCATGCAGTTAGGTGGTGATGATCTGACCAGAGTTTTGTGTCTTGGGCAGTGAAGACAGAAATGCTACGGCAGAGTGTATTCAACTTTTCCACTCTGGAGGGTGGTTTCAGATTTTTGCATTTTCAAACCCCAAAAATGCCGTCACCATCCAAACGAAAGGCACTTCCACTAAAATATTTTGTTGTTTTTACCCACAAGCGTTCTCATGTAAACAGGCCCTAAGTTCATCGTTATCATTATCTTATGTCTGACTGGTTTGTGTCCAGGTATCACTATTTGCGTGGTCTGGTGAACACCGTGTCGAATCGGCCTCTTGAAGCTCTTGAAGATTTCCAGAGTCTTTACAAAACAGACGCTGACATCTTTCCCTCTCAAATGGTCAAGTCTCTAGTCGACTCGCTGCCTGAGACCGAGCGCATGCTGGTTAGTCAAATATTTATACTTCCATTTGTATTGATTTTATTATTGAGCCCTGAAGTTAACCCAAGGAGCAGCACGGAGCTCAATAAACTTACAAATGTACTATTTCTGCACTGTACTTTGAATAAACAGGAAAGATTTTCTATCCATCATACATATTTAAAGGTGCACTGTCTAACTTTTTGGTTGGGGGTCTGTCACCTGCTTGTTTCTATGAATATGGAATGTTCCACAGTGTGACATTAAACAGCTCTCTCTTACATTCATTTGATTACAGGTGGCTTTATAGCTCAAAAATTCCTACAAAAACAGGCATTCTGACTGTGAGCAGGGCCGCCTCTCCACAGATCTGACCTGTAACTTTGTCTGGTTTGGTCTCCTTGAAGATGTAAAGGTTTAATGCCATACTGTGAAATATTCCAGACAAAGCAATAATACCTCTGTGAAGAAAAGCACTCTCCAACAGAAAATTTACACAATGCTCCTTTGAAAGTGTTCTCCAATTAATAAAACAATAAGGAACATTTAGACATATTTGAAGCAATTTCATTTATTTGTTCGAATTACAAATCAGTCAGGTCCTTGGCCCAAACTAAATATTGGCTTCATAAGGACCTTTAATAACAAATATTGGTCAACAGCAAATGTGGTATAGATTAAATTATTACCTAAAACACACATTGAAATTTCATCTCTGTCAATTGAACCTTTTTTTTATTTATTTTTAATTCAAAATTTTGGCCTGTCCCTGCCTATCAAATAACTTGGTCATTCAATTTAAAAACAAAACAAGCACAGCAGAATTTGTCATTTTCATTTCTAAGTTATATACAGTATTTACACTTAAAGCAGAATTGAAAAAGCACTAAGGAATTTCATATCTCATACCTGGAACCATAAAGTACATTGGGCCAAAACTGCTCTAAAGTTTACAGAAATTATAATCTGATGAGAAAACACCTTTATTTTACTGAAATAATGTTTAAAGTAACTGAAAAAAGTGACTGCGTGTAAATTTTGCTGAATTTTCATCATATTTCTCAACTTTTCCTCGCAAATTACTTCTTGATTCATGTAAAACTATAATTTATAAAACAGAAAATTAACAGGCCAAAGTAAGTAGAAATTAGATAATCATAAAAACTTTAATTTTCTTCACAGATGGAAAAACGGCCTGAGATCAAACGCCTCATAAGCCGACTGAAACGCGACCAGGAGCGAGAGCGAGCGCAAAATGGTAAAAGTTACGAAGACGGGACGGTGAAAAGGTTCAAACTACCCAAAACCTACATGCACCTGGACGAGTTTGTGAAGTGTGTCCAAGAATCCGGCATCGTCAAAGACCAGGGCACCATTCAGAGGCTGTTTGACGCCATGACCGTAGGTAAGAAGTATGGTTATGTAAAGCTCCACTACACTCTAATGTGGAGCTACTTTTTCCTTTTTCCTGGCAATCATTTATGCTCTGGGTTAATTATTACCTCACCCTGTCTTTAAGGTTCTCTGTGGTGTAACCAAGGCTGTATAAATAGAAGTTACTAACCAGGAAAATATGTTTTAGTGCCTTAAAAGATAAACTTCAAGTAAGAAAGTAACCGATGAAAGGTGCATAGACTTTGTGTATACTTTTTTTCATCTTACTTATCGAGGAATATGTTTGGACAAAGTGGTACTCTGCTTTTTTAACCATGTCTTTCAAGCCTGTTTGGCTGTTTCCTGATTCACTTTTAAAAGTATCAGCAGCAATAATAGTAAGTCTATAGCATAATATTGATTTTTTTTTTTTTTTTTGCAATTACATCATGCTAATTGAAGTGTGTGTATAGCAGAATGTTCAACTGTTACCATAGAGACACAGTGCACACATTTGCAAACACTGTCAGAAAGTTTTAAGATAATTTGAAAGCTCAATAAATAATACAAAATTGATTTAAACTATCTAATCCACTTTATTTATTTAGCACATTTTATAAACATGACAGTTTCTAGCAAATTAAGACAAAAAAAGATAAAAGACAAGTTTAGTTAGTTGCATTTTGTATACTTACTAATACTATGCTATAATATATACTAATATACTTTCAACCATGATGTACTTTCTCTCAAGAACTCTTTTGTTGTGTAGCTTTCTCAGTTATTTTATTTTGAAATGCCAGTATACTACGACGTCCTCTTGGGTTCACCTCTGGTAGTGACTCAGGTCTAGTTCATGACGTAGCTTCTTTGGTGCATTCAAAGTGTCATCCAGATTTAGAGCCAAACTAACCTGGTCACATTCCTGTAATCTCAGATCATTCACAACAACAAGAAACCACAAATTGCTACTGTATCAGACGAAGGAAATGTGGTTTTGCGGTGGATGTTTGGTTAAGGAAGAAACTGTGTGGTAGATAAACTAGAAAAGGAGGGGAATGTTTTTAATATGGTGTGAACGTGTCCCTTGGAGTTCCCATTTGGACATAAGTGCTGGAATTTATCTTATCTTTCTCTTCAAGCTGTACTCGAGGAAACACTGGCCAGAAACAGCAACTGATAGACTGTTCTTGAAAGCAACAGTATATTAGGCCATTAGTCAGTTGGTCTATTAAGTCTTAAAGGGCCCATAATACTCTATATTTTTCTGATCTGTGCTATAATGTTGTTTTCCCACCAAAAACAAACCTGGAGTTGTGTTTTGTTTCATTCACACATGTTTAACACACAAACTGTAGGATATATAGGCTGTGTTTTTCTCTCAAAAAAAAAAAAAAAAAAACACAATCTGTGAAAATCACCACTTTACGGCATCACAAGGTGGAACAGAGCGTTTTGAGCTTTGGAGATGTAGATAGACTAATAATAAAGGGTTACTCAAACACATGTGAATGAAACAAAACAATCCTCGTTTGTTTTTTGAGTAGTAGCAGTCTCGAGTCAATTGTGTGTAATATAGGACCTTTAATATTATAATTATTTGTGTTTTATGCAGTTTTTATGCCTTATTGATCATCTTGGACAGGAAAAAGTCCAGCAAAAAGTGTTTAAAGGGACAGTCTGGAATTTTGGACATAGGACCTAATTTCCTACTGAGCCAGAGTGTTGGAGACATGTGGATGGTGCTAGGCTAGTGCATGTCAATGGCCATAGTTAGCCTGCCACTAAAAAACAGTCTTACTTACTCCACAAAACACCCGAAGCAAATCTGTTATTACACCACTCTGTCGATGTAAATGTCTCTGTTAATAGAATAATTTTAGAAGTAAAACCAACCTTGCATTTGAAGGATTTATGTCTGAGCAGCAGCAGAGAGTTGTACTTCTTGATAGAAAGCTTGGCAGCGGCGGACTGGTATCACCTAGCACCTATCTTACCGACAATGTAAAATTTCACTGCTGCTGCTGAGAAAATAGTCCCTCAACATGTGACGATTCATGTGGCGCAAAGTTAGTTTTATTTCAAACATTATTCTATCGACACAGACATTTACATCAACAGTCTGGCGTAATAATACAAGGACTGGATGGAATATTTTAAAAAGTGTCTCCACACGTCTCCAACACTTTGGCTCACTAGGAAATCAGGCCCTATGTCCAAAATTCCAGACTGTCCCTTTTAAACTAAAAGATGCGTATACAGGGGTTTAAGTTAACTTGACGTTGACAACTTGACAACTGACGTTTAGCTGTATAAAAAATTAGAAACCCATAGTTATTATCTTGTAAAATAATGATCTAAATTCTGATCTAAATTGTGTTGTTTTCCAATAGGACACCAGAAACAGGTCAGTCCCGACTTGTTCCGAGTGTTTTATACCATCTGGAAGGAGACAGAGGCTGAAGCACAAGAGGTCTGTGTAAACTTGGATAAACTTACTAAAAATACTAAAGTTTTAGTATATTATAATATTACATAATGTTACACTCTTAAACATACCTGGAGTTGTGTTTCATTTCATTCACACGTAATTAACACACACCCTGCGTACTGTATTTAGACTGAGCTCTTCTCTCAAACAGAAAACACTCTGTTCCAGTTTGTGATGTCATCTGGTAATACAGCAGTGCTCCACTGTGTTTTTAAACTACATACACTTTAATAATAATACACTTTATACTTAAATTTGGATGATTTCTGCTCTTGGAATTGACCATCTCAACTGAACTAAAGTTTAAAGGGGCTGTTAACTTCAAAACAACCACTTCCTGACATCAGAAGGTGGAACAGAGCGTTTTGAGCTTTGGAGATGTAGACGGACTAAGTAGACAGAGGAATCTTAGTATCTTATTATAAGATTACACTCTTAGATAGTAATCAACATAATCCAGAAATATTGTTGCAAATATTGTTTATTTCATATAGTTTTTTTAATCCAGGCTCAAAATTAATTTAATCAGACTGGCTTTCAACACTCAGTGACATTTTGTACAGTCTGTTTTATATAATTGTTTTACGTTTTTGCATATAAATAAAGATTGTTTGTATTGTTTAAAGGTGCACTATGTAACTTTTTGGTTTGGCGTCCATCACCTGCATGTTTTTATGGAGATGTCATTGCTCTGCCTGGAATATTCCTCAGGATCTACCTTAAGTGGTGTTATAGCTCAAAAATACCTAGAAAAACAAACATTCTGATTATGATCGGGGTTGCCTCTCCACAGATCTGATCTGTAACTTGGTCTGGTTTGGTCTCCGTGAAGATAGAAAGGTTAGAACCATACTGTGAAACATTCCAGAGAAAGCAATAACAAGTCCATGGTGAAAAGCATATGACAGACCATCCACGAGGAAAGTTACGCACAGCAGCTTTTAACTTAAGTTTTTAACATGTTTTTGCATTTGTTTTTCAGGTTTGCCTCCCTGCATCAGTGTTGGAGCACATTGACCCATCTGAGTGTGTCTTTAAGCTTTCCTCCTCAGTAAAGACGAGTAGAGGAGTGGGAAAAATCGCTATGACCCAAAGACGCTTGTTCTTGCTCACTGACGGGCGCCCCGGGTACGTGGAGGTGGCTCAGTACAGAGACTTGGAGGTAAGACAATATTTATATCCTGAAACAAAAGCTATCATGTTTTGACAAGGTTTTAGGTTTCAACTGTATTTATTATTTGATTTTTCTAGGAGGTGAAAGTCTCCTCTGCTCCAATTCTGCTGTTGAGAATTCCCAGTTTGAAGCTGAGGGTGCGGGGACGGAAAGATGCATTCGAGGCAAATCTGAAAACGGAAACAGAGCTGTGGAATCTGATGGTGAAAGAAATGTGGGCTGGACGGATCATGGCCGATCAACATAAGGTACAGGTCATTTTATATGGGAAATATTTGCATGTATGAATTTTATAGTTCTAGTTTTATATGTTTGCTTTCTATGTTTGCTTTCTAAAATATTTGTCAACAGGGTATTGCTATTTTAAAGGGCTCATATTACACTATTTTCTGATCTATGTTATAATGTTATTTCCTCATCAAAAAATACCTAGAGTTGTGTTTTGTTTCATTCACACGTTTCACACAGAAATCTGCATGTTTAAGATGAGTTCTTCTCTCATATAGAAATTACTCCATTCCACCCTGTGATGTAATACAGGAAGTGCTCCACTGTGTTTTTAAACTCCATACATCTGCACTAGAATCATTTGGATGATTTCAGCTCTGGAACTGCCAGTGTCTACTGAACTAAAGGTAAAAGGGAACCATTAATTTGAAGACTACTGCTTCATGACATCACAAGGTAAAACAGAGCATTCTGATCTTTGAAGATTTACACAGACTAATAATGCAGGATTACTAAAACATGAAACAAAACAACTCCAGGTATGTTTTTGAGGAGGAAACAACATTAAATCATGGATTAAAGCTCATGAGAGTCAATTTTGTATAATATGGGATCTTTGACAGTAATATAGAGTAATTGGAATTAAATGTGTAGATTTCACCACTTGATGCTTTTTAACTTTATTATTTACCTTATTTTTAAGCAAAAATATAAATACATATATGCCACTTGCTACTACTACTTTTTCATTGACTGCCTCCAAGGTTAATATGGTTGATTTGAAAGATTTTTTAAATAGGTGTGTACCTGGCTAGCCAGGCTGGCGCCACCTAGTGCCTCCCCTCAATTTAATTTCTCTCCAGCAACTAGGTCAGGAATTGGAATACAGTAGACGGCTTGCAAGAACCCAGGAAGTTGTAGACCACGCAGTGGCCTATCAGCGAAGAGCTGTGAAGCCATGATTGGGTCCCTTTTGTGGTACAGCACAACAGTAAACAAAGGGGTCAAGATGTAGATGAAGCCATACATTCTGTGTTGGCAACAATTCCTGAGATTGAGGATTTAAAGCCAGAATAAAGAGAATCAAGGGGAAAATCGTTATTGCCCTTCTTCCTACGGGATTCGGGAAAATCTTAATATACCAGTTAGCCCCGTTAGCGGAGCATTACATATGTCACGACTAAATAGCAGCGTTTGGTTAAATAGAAAAAGTACCTGCCTATCGTCAAGCGAACGAATCCTCATGCTGATGAATCAGGCTAGTACCTGGCAAGATCAGATAGCACAGTCACAGCCAAAGCCCCTCCTTGTGTTACAAAGTAAATTTGTGTTGACATGCAATAACACTGATTACTCTTAAAAAGCCCCAGTGAAATGCACCCACAGTTTTGTTTCTTGTAAAAATATTGAGAATATAGTCTGCCATGTATAGTATGTAAAGTAGTGCGATTTAGGAGATAATGATTAATTGCACATATTTAAGCCCAGTGACTCTGATACAATCCTAAAGAGTTACATTAGTATGAGTTCTGGTAACACTCTCACACTCCCTCCTTTTGAGTCTGAGCTGCTCTCTGTGTCTCTGTGTCTCTGTGTCTCCGTGACCTTTGTGGGTGTGGCTGCTTTTCCTCAAAACCTCTAATATGAGCGCACACAGAGAGCCCTTTGTGAAACTCAAGATTTTAAATAGCTCGCTTTCACTTTGCAATCAGATACTTTCTATGTTTTTATAAAGAAAGAGACTTCAAGATTGACCAGTAGTTTTTTTTTTTTTTGTTGTTGTTGTTTTTTTATCTATGTGTAAACCCGGCACTGAACTCTGAGTTGTAAAAGAGGAGGAATTGAGGAGTTGCCAAATATTTAAATTATTTATCTGTTCTTACCACAAACTCATTTATTTTGTCTGTGTGATCTAAAGGTGCATTGTGTAACTTTTCTTTATCTCCAGGACCCTCAGTACATGCAGCAGGCCCTGACCAACGCTCTGCTGATGGACGCTGTTGTGGGGAGTCTTCAGAGCAGTAAAGCCATCTTTGCAGCTTCTAAACTGGCTCATTTTGACCGCATACGAATGGAAGGTAGCTTAAATAGTTTACTTTTTTTTTATTTTACTTGTTTTGTATTCTTTTTTATTGTTATGAAAAGCATTTTGAACAGCTATTTCCACATTATTTTACCCTAAAACTGTGAGTTTATCTGTGCCATCCGTACCACCATTTCTTAAAGTTTTTTTATTATTATTATTTATTTTATTTTTAAATTTATTATGATTACGTTTTTAAATTTTGAAGTAGGAGTAGTAGTAATAGTAATAGTAGTAGTTAGTAGTTAGTAATTAGTAGTATTTAGAAGTAGTTGTAGTTGTTGTAGGAGTAGTAGTAGGAGTAGGAGTAGGAGTAGTAGTTAGTAGGAGTAGTAGTTAGTAATTAGTAGTAGTAGTTGTTGTAGTAGTAGGAGTAGGAGTAGTTAGTAGTAGGAGTAGGAGTAGTAGTTAGTATGAGTAGTAGTTAGTAATAAGTAGTAGTAGTTGCTGTAGTTGTAGTTGTTGTTGTAGTAGTAGTAGGAGTAGTAGTAGTTAGTAGTTAGTAATTAGTAGTAGTAGTAGTAGTTAGTAGTCAGTAGTTAGTAGTCAGTAGTTAGTAGTCAGTAGTAGTTGTAGTAGTTAGTAATTAGTAGTAGTAGTTAGTAGTTGTTGTAGTAGTAGTAGGAGTAGGAAGGAGTAGTAGTAGGAGTAGTGGGAGTAGTTAGTAGTTAGTAGTAGGAGTAGTAGTAGTAAGTAGTTATTAGTAAGAGTAGTAGGAGTAGTTAAAAGTAATTAGTTAGTAGTTTGTAGTTGTAGTAGTTGTAGTAGTTTATGATAGTAGTTTAGTTGAGTATTTTTGTTTAGTCATGGTTTAACTAAAACTTATTTATTTAAGACATTTTTTTTTCTAATTTAATAGACTACTGTATTTAGACCAGAATTTGTCATAATCTGTTTTGAATAATATGCTGCATGAAAGTACACACTGGATTAATAATTTGAAATGTGTTTTTGCTAATCTAACCAGTATTGTATTTGCAGTGTGCAGCTGACCATATAATGTTCCTATTTCCTCCCAAGTGAAGTTTAACAATGCTTTCTGCCCCAGTGCCCATGATGGTTCCCACGACGACGGCAGAGACACTAAAACACAAAATTAACCCTTCGCTGGAGCTGACGGCTACTCATGCTGTAGATGTTCTCCTCTACACGCCAGGTAAACAAACAAATATCAGGGATGGTTCTCAAACTCTCCCCCCCCCCTTCTCTCTCTTTCTCTGTGCACCCCCCTCTCTCCCTCTCTGCCCTCATCTCTCACTCTCTCCCCTTCCCTCTCTCCCTCTCTTCTTCTCTCCCTCTCTGACTTTCTCTCTTCCCCGTTTCCCTCTTTTTGTCTCTCACGTTCTCTCTATTTCCCTGTCTCTCGCTTTCTCTTTCTCTCTCTTCTTCTCTCCCTCTCTCTGTCTCTCTCTCTCTCCCCCCTTCCCCTGTCCTCCTCTCTTTGTCTCTCTTCTTCTTACTATTTCCGTCTCTCGCTTTTTCTCCCTCTCTCTCTCTCTCTCATCTTCTCTCCCTCTCTCTGTCTCTCTCTCCCCCCTCCCCTGTCCTCCTCTCTTTGTCTCTCTCGCTCTCTCTATCTCTCTGTTTCTCGCTTTCTCTTCCTCTCTTCTTCTCTCCCTCTCTCTGTCTCCCCCATCCTCCTGTCTTTGTCTCTCTCATTCTCTCTATCTATGTTTCTCGTTTTCTCTCCCTCCCTCTCTCCCTCTCTGTCTTTCTCTCCCCCGCTTCCCTGTCCACCTCTCTTTGTCTCTCTCACTCTAGCTCTCTCTCTGTCTTTCACTTTCTCTCCCTCTCTCTCTCCTTCTGCCTCTTTCTCTCCTTCTCTCTCTCTCTCTCTCTCCTCCCCTCTCTGCCCCACCTCTCTCCCTCTATCACTCTCTCTCCCCCTCCCCTGTCCCCTCTCTTCTTTTCCCCCTCTCTTTGTCTCTCTCTCCTTATGTCTGGGCCCAGTACAGCTGATATGATACAGGAAGACTCTTGTGGGAGTTTTTTTACTTTACAAGGTTAAGTTTTAGATTTAGTGGCTGTTATTTCCTGTGACACTGGCCTATTATTATAACCCTTTATTATGAGTATTTAATTCCATCCATCCATTTTCTTCCGCTTATCCGGGGCCGGGTCACGGGAGTATTTAATTGTAGATTTTAATTTATTTTGAACACTTAAACAACAAAAATATTAAGTGCTTGCATTGTTTGTTTTCATTTGTATTTTCTCAGCATTAGAATGTGGTTACCTCATAAAATGTCAAATGATTCTTTCACACATGTTTGAGTAACCCTTTATTATTAGTCTGTCTGCATTTCCAAAGCTCAAAATGCTCTGTTCCACCTTGTGATGTCATGAAGGGATGGTTTTCAAGTTAACAGCCGCCTTTTACCTTTTGCTCTTTAGAGATTGGCAATTCCAGGGCTGAAATCTGATTCCAGTGAAGGTATATGATGTTTAAAAACACAGTGGAGCGCTTCCTGTATTACCACATGACATCACAAGGTGGAACAGACTGTTTTCTGCTTGAGAGAAGAACTAAATATACCGAGTTTGTGTGTTAAACATGTGTCACTGAAACAAAAAAACTACTCAAGACACGTTTTCAATAAGGAATCAATATGGGCTCTTTGAATAATCATTGCTGTACTTTGTACCAGACTTAGTGTTTAGTTTTGGTCTAATCTATTGAATTTACTGAACTGTGTAAATACTCTGTCATTTTCTCCATCACACTTGCATAACAGTTTCTCACAAAATGACCTTTGGTTTATTATGACCACTCCTTCACCTACACAAACTTCCTCTTTTGAGCTCATTACCGGAATATAAATGAGGGCTTTTGCTGTAAGGAAACAGGACTAGACATCTTAAGACAGAACATACAATTTATTTTTATGACATTTTAATTATTAGGATGCTTTCTCTAATTAAATTAACTTTATATAGTATCATGAATTGCTTTTCTAATTTAATTTGATCCAACTATACAATATTTCTTTAGTCCAACTTCACGTCAAAAGCTACTCAGATAATTAATGTACAATGTAACTGTTCTCATGCATTTAATTTCACACAGGAACATTATATTTCTAGATGCCTGTACATACTTGGTGCAGAGTGGTTTAATGAGCACAATGTTTGAGATTATAGCACCGTTGCTCATTGACAACAGATATATGCCTTTTCATTTATGGCAATTCAAATACTATCATACAATATTAGCTCTTGTTGGGCTAAATAGTTACACTTTTAGGTTTTATTCTCTCAAAACCTTTGCAGGAGACACACAAGGTTAAATCCTATTCTCTTCACCGCTGAACAGAGTCTGCTAATTTGAAACAACCTCACAGCCAAGTGTGATTTTGCACATGGATACTAAGAAGGGATGTTAGAACATTGTTACCTCTTCAAAAACACACCCGGACTTGTGTTTTGTTTCATTCACACATGTTTGAGTAACTTTGCATGATTAGTCTGTGTACATCACCAAAGCTCAAAATGCTCTGTTCTGTCTTGTGATGTTATGTAGTGGTAGTTTTAAAGTTAACAGCTGCAGTACCTTTTAGCCTCAATTGAACTGATTTGCTGTACGTTACTCTAGAACAGGGGTCACCAAACGTTTTTCTCTGAGGGCCACATTATCTTTCCTGACTGTGATGGGGGCCGGGGTCGGGTCGGCCGTATAACAGCATTGTACGACCCTGACGATGCAGATTATATTCTCTGAAAACCGCCACACTTTCTTTACATATCAGACAAACTGCACGGTCTTTACGCTGAACAAAAAAATACTTGGTTGTCCACTGTTCTTTGAAAACTCGGCACTCTGTCAACCTTTTTGTGCTTTAACATTCGCCATTTTTCTGTCCTTAACTGCACTACAGAACTCGTTGACTCGTTGATGCGTTGATATAAATATAAATACTTCATATAAATATCATTTTTAAATTGAAAAAATCAACAAAATACAAGAAAAAAAGTAACATAAAGTAAAGTAAAGTAAAAAGTACAAAAAGTAATAAAAAAAATAAATAAAAATAGGCCATGACAACGTTTTAGGATTGCCTCATAGGGCCAGTTCAAGTGGTGAGGGCAGTGGTGCTGGGAGGGGACCGGAGTCAGCCCGCGGGCCTTAGTTTGATGACCCCTGCTCTAGAATAACCATTAAAAAAAAAACATAAAAGTTTATTAAGAAAAACACAGTTTTACATTTTATTCAGTTGTTAGTCTTTGATATTTTCTGATGCACAATGGAGTGAAGAAAAGACTCAAACAACAGATGCTGCATAAAAGTTTGGCAATTCCAGTTTTGCATTATTCAGATGTTTCAAGTTTGAGAGAAGAACTCAGAAGAACTGGATCTGTGTGTTGAACATGTGTGACTGAAACTAAACACAACTCTACATAGATACACAATTTGCCCTTTAAAACTACAAAGCTTTGGTCTTTAGTGGACAGACATCTGCGTGCACTTATACACGGCTGGTGGCAGACCTCTAACAGACCCATCTGATCTGCCCCACACACTCACACACTCATAGACTTACAGGGGAGGGGGAAAAGGGAGGAAAAGTGGCTGAAGTCTTGTGTGATTTCTGTTTTCAAAAGGACAAACCTCAGCATTCACCTCCTCCCTCTATCTGCTCTGAATATAGGTCACTGAATTGAATTTCTGGACAGCAGCCAGTGTAGTCCTACTCCTCTCTCTCTCGTTCTTCCCCCCTCTCTTTCTCTCACGCCTCCTCTATCTCTCTCTCTCTCCTTTTCTCTGCCCCTCCCTCCCTCTTTCTCCCTTGACCCTTTTATGCCTGTCCACGTTGCTCTATGGCCCTGAATGAATCACAGGATGTTACTTTCTTCTTTTTCTGAGAGTGGTTTGAAAATAGCTCTGAGACTGTTAGTGGAAAACTGTCCGTTAGGTTGAGCTGGGCGGGGTTTTCAGTTTAAATATTCCCCTGGATGACCATAACTTTTGCTTTCAAGGCTAATACAGTGAGTGAGAGCTGTATATGAGAAACTGTGCAATGAAAAGAGCTGAATGCCCAAGAATATGTTCTCATCCATCCACATAAATGACTGCTTCGACTTCTAATGTAATGTTATATTACTTAAAAAGATCATTCCAGCTCATCTAAAATTAAGTAAAATTATTAAGTTCAAGTACTTTCTTTTAAAATGTAGATATGGGTGGAAAAAATCTTCAAAATGTAGTTTCAAATTTTACCATAAAGTAAACACAAAAAGTAAACACAAAAGTGACTCGTGGGCTTTTATTCGTGTTGGAATGTTGTTACCTCCTCAGAAACATACTTGGAGTTATGTTTTATTTCATTCACACATGTTTGAGTAACTCTTTATTAGTCTGTCTACATCTCCAAAGATCAAAATGTCGTGTTACAACTTGTGATGTCATGTAGTGGTAGTTTCCAAGTTAACAGCTCCTTTTAAACTTTTGGTCAGTACAAATTGGCAATGCCAGACCTGAAAATCACCCAAATTAGTCTAGTGAAGGTGTGTGGAGTTTATGTATTACCCCATGACATCACAAGGTGGAATAGAGTGTCTTCTGTTTGAGAGAAGAACTCAATTAGAGCCTAAATATGCAGGGTTTGTACGTTTTTGGTGATGAAACAACATTATAACATAGATCAGAAAATAGTGTAATACAGGCTTTTTTTCTTTTCTTTGCTGAATGTTAAAAATGACTACACTTACAGTTTTCCTTATATCAGTGATAAGGGAATGCAGTGAATTAATTTGTATGTTTTTATGTGTTTCCAGGGCAACTGTGGGTGTCTGTGAGCGGGGGGAAGGTGATGGTTTTCGACGCCTCCACATGGTCCCTCACTCACACCTGTCAAGTCGGGACCGCCAGACTGGTAAAGACATGCACATCTACATACGAGCTTATACATGACAGAGAGAAATGGTACAGGTTAGAAATATGCAGGTAAAAATACAAAATTCAAAAGGTAATCTGTTATAATTTATACAAAAATTTACAACTTAAGCGTGCACTGTGTATCTCTACTTTACATAGCTCTAAAATACCTAGAAAAATAGGCATTCTAACTGTGAGAGGGATCGTTTCTGCACAGATCTGACCTGTAACTTGGTCTGGTTTGGTCTCCATGAACATAGAAAGGTTTAAAACAGTGACAGTGACATAATGCAGCATATGAGAAGCCTTTTTAATGGTTCAATAAAATACATTGCACTCAAATTTTTCCTAAATACAACCTTTGCCATCAAAATTTGGGTTGTCATAAATGCTGATCTTTGACTAGTGTTTCTAATAACTGATTAATAAATATATAAATACCACATTTTTTTAAATTTATTTTTTCACTTGGGATCACAGCTAAACACTGTATGATACTTTGCATTATATAAAGAAATAAAAATATATAGATTTTTGTTAGATATTCTGTTAATAAAAGTAAAATAGGCTACCGCAATTTATTAAGGAAGTAACGCCCTCTATTCACTGTATTTTGAGGAAATCTTATCAACTTTAGTCATAACTTGCATGCCTTCAGAATCAGATACAGATAAAATTATTCTCCGTACATTTTTCCCTTCTGTTGATTTGGGTAAACATTGCAACTCCTCTATTCAAAGCTTGTAACCACATGTTTTTGAAGGGAAGACTTTTCAAAATAGTTTTTGGCTCGTCTTGATTCAAAACATCTGTACCAAAGTTCCATGGTAAAATATTTTGTTAGAGAAAGGTAAAATGTTGAAGTATAGTGTTAAAAGTAATAAAAGTATTTGGAGGCCCTGTGCAAATTGACCATAAATGTTCAAGTCACAGTCACATGAAGTAGGTTAACGTATTCTAAGGTATGAGAGAAGATTTTCAAATGTAAACCCACGTGGAGTTTATCACAGGGTCAAGAAATATTTGGATTTTCCAGCTGTTGAAGCGTGATGTCTGATGTGTACAATGAAGCAGTTGTAGTTTAAGTTACTGCTGAAAAATGTATGAATGCAAGAATTCATTCAGTTTTTGTGGAGATTCCCTATAGTGTCTCTATCTTGAGCAATGCTTCCCCCTAGTGGAGCCTTGATGTATTACAAAATATCATTGTTTTGAAATAATATAGATACATTTCAGAATATAACGAGAATGTACTCTTTTCTACTTACACAACTTATAAGGTGCATCAAGTAACTGTTCCTGTGAGGTGTTCGCTACCTGCTTGGCTCTATTGCTTCACCTGGAAAGTCCCACAGTATGGCATTAAACATATCTGTCTGGCTTTCATTCAGTTAGATGTATTGTATGAGTTAAAAAACAAAACAAAATGAGATTCCTTTGTGGAGGAGCTGGGCATTCCCTTAGAGATAGGGTGAGGAGCTCAGTCACATGGGAGGAGCTCGGAATAGAGCCGCTGCTCCTCCACATCGAGAGGAGTCAGCTGAGGAGGCTCCGGCATCTGTTCCGGATGCTTCTTGGATACCTCCCTGGAGAGGTGTTCTGGGCATGTCCCACCGGGACAAGGCCCTGGGGAAGACCCAGGACACTGTGGTAGGACTATGTCTCTTGATTGGCCTGGGAGCGCCTCAGTATCCCCCGGAAGAGCTGGAAAAAGCTGGTGGAAGTGTGTTTGGAGAGGTAAGTCTGGGCCTCCCTGCTCAGACTGCTGCCCCCGCGACCCGGCCATGGATAAAGCGGAAGAAAATGGGTGGATCTGCAGATTATTTTATTGCTAAAAAATATTTAGAAAAACATGCATTTTTACTGCGAGTGAGATTGCCTCTCAACAGATTTGACCAGTAACTTGCTCTTCTCCAGCAATATACTGTACGATTAATGCCATATTGTGGAATATTCAAGGCAAAGCAATTACATCACCATGGAGACAAGCAGACAAGCAGTTACAGATCCACTGGAATAAGTTACATAGCCTAACCTTGCATCTTAAAGTAAACAGCTTCTAGTTCTAGTAAAACAGCATAGCCTCAGATTTGATGAATGTAAACAGCGTCCACAGCGAGTTTTATTTTACTTCCAATATCAAAATGGTCTCAGGAAGTTATATTATGAAAGTCTCTGACTACCTTTGTGATGTTTGCCTTCTTTACCAGAACTGCATGCTGGGAGTGGACACAGACCAGGTGTGGATGGGGTCTGAGGACTCTGTGATCTACATCATCAGTTTGGTGTCGATGGTGTGTAACCGTCAGCTGACCGAGCACCGCGCCGAGGTCA
Organism: Boleophthalmus pectinirostris; assembly: GCF_026225935.1. Classification (NCBI taxonomy): domain Eukaryota; kingdom Metazoa; phylum Chordata; class Actinopteri; order Gobiiformes; family Gobiidae; genus Boleophthalmus; species Boleophthalmus pectinirostris. The sequence continues at coordinate 24,216,956 of NW_026571175.1, read as the reverse complement.
CCGGGCTCGCTCTGGACATGGATAAATACAAGTGAGGAGACACTGATTGCAAAATACTGAAATATACTTAAAGGGCCCATATTACACTATTTTCTGATCTATGTTGTAATGTTGTTTCCTCATTGCAAACAGACCTGGAATTGTGTTTTGTTTCATTCATGTTTAACACACAAACCCAGCATATTTAGACTGAGTTCTGTTCTCAAAAGGAAAACACACTGTTCCACCTTGTCATGTCATGTGATAATACAGGAAGTACCCCACTGTGTTTTTAAACTCCATATACCTTCACTAGAATTATTTGGATGATTAGCCTGGGAATTTCCAATCTCTGTTGAACTAAACTTAAAAAGTAGTTGTTAACTTGAAAACTACATCTGCTGTATCATGCTTTGGAGATAAATAAAGGGTTATTCAAACCTGTGTGGATGAAACAAAACATGACTCCAGATTTTCTTCATTCATCATGGCTTAAATCTCACAAGAGAAATTTTGTGTAATACAAACAAAGTATACATGGATACATAAAAAAATAATGCAAAGAGAATATGTCGGATATATTTTCCATTTACAAATTCATATTTCATAAACGTGCTTGTGCTAATCTTGTGCTTTGTCACTCAATTGCAATCATTTTCTGAATAAAAAACATGGCTTTTTAAATATATAATAATCAGCTCTTACTGCCTGTAAATATATGTGTACTTTGTTTTTCAGCCAGAAGGTGGCGTACTCCTGCAGTGTAGAGGGAACCGTTATGCTGTGGGACATCGCAACATTACAAGTGCGTATTTCTTACTAGAATGATAAAGGAGGAGAGCTTAATAGTTATAGTATTCTACAATATGTATTCCAATTTAGTTAAGCAATGTTCTAGCAATGCAGCAAATTTTTTATTCTGTTTTTTTATTTTTTCACTAAGGTAAAAAAGCACTTTCGTCTGAGCTGTGATCGTCTACAGTTTGTGACCAGTTACAATGGGACTCTGTGGTGCTGTAAGTCCCATAATTTTTTTTTTTATAGCTATTTAAGGAAACAATATAAACAACATAAACTCACCAGAGTGTATCGTCAGGTTCGAGGGACTGTGTGATGGAGGTGTGGAGGAGCGGCAACATAAGGCACCGTCTACATTTACCCGAACAGCAAAAAGGATCACTGGCAACTTTCAGCTCAATTCTGCTTCTGCCTGAGGTGCATTTTAAAATACTTTTGGCCCGTATTTATTTTTTTTTTATGTACTTTTTTACATCAGTATGATCAGTGTTGAGAAATAACTGAATACATTTACTGAGAATACGTTCTCTGAATACTAATTTTGAGCAACTGTATTCCAGGAGTTACTATTTCATTTGGTTTTATTCACATTACAGTTACTTTTGTAAAATCAAAGGAATATATTCTGGTATTTGATCATGTAATTACGTTTTAAACTGCACAGAATCAGTGATACAAATTGAAAACTCAGCTTGAAGTGAGTGCACGTGTGATTTTTCCATCTCCGGTTGGTGATAGGAAATGCTTTAAAAATGGTGAAACAAATATAAAGCTGTTTTTAATAAAATGTTGTGGATTTTTACACTATAATTTAAATGCAACTCGATGTAAACGTATCCAGAATACATTAGAAAATACAGTATTCTTCGCATCACTGAGTATGATGTGAAAATGTGACTCTGAGCTGTGTCTAATCAGTATATAAATGTTGTTTTAGATCGAGGAGATGTGGAGCATTTGTTCTGAATCTGGTGAGATCGCGATTTGGCACATGAAGGACAGGAGCAGACCATTTCACAGAGTTTTGCTGCCAGACTGCGTTGGGTGCCACTGTATAATCAAAGTCAAAAACCAGGTTTGTACACAGAATAATTCAAAGTTCTTTACCAAATAAGAAATACACTAAAATCACAATCAAACAAAGCAAAACATAACTACTTGTCATAAAATCAACATTAAAAGAGAAGAACCATTTCTGGTTTTAGGTAGATAGACTAAATCCCACTTTCACTTATAGAAACATGTATTTATTTCAGAATGAAAATACTTAGAGTAGTAAAGGAGGTTCGTTATGTCATATTGACTGTTAATATTTTAATCAGATTTTATTGTCTCTGTATTTGTTTGTGATCCTTTGAAAAGAAGTGAACACTGGATCATATACATAACATTAAAAACTGTTAAGCAGCAATTTTTCAGAAGCTAAAAGCACTGTAAATGATAATATGCTGCTTGTTGTGGTGAAATTAAGCATCTTTGAGTGTCCAAAAAAGCTCTATATAAGTCTGATGTATTAGTATTAGTATTATTATTAAGTAGTATTAGTAGTTTTGGATCATTTTGGTCAAACTGCAATATTGATCTGAGCATGTGATATATTTATTACTAGATAGAAGTATAATATGTCTTCTTCTGTTGTGTAGGTGTGGATCGGAGGCCTGGGCCGCAGTTCAACCAAAGGAAAGATTTATATCCTAGATGCAGAGCGCCACCAAGTGTTGAAGGAGCTCCATGGACACACAGACAGAGTGACTGGGCTGTGCTCTGCTGAGGACCGCTACGTGCTCAGTGGAGCAGCCAAACAGGATGGAAAAATCGCAATATGGAAAGTGGAGTAAAACCATTTTTAACTCATGAATGTTCAACACTTTATGAGGTCATTTGGCCTGAGAAAAAAACTGGGAAATACTGAAACGTTGTATAACGTTTGAATCTAACTCCAATGTGAATTTGAAATGAAGGCTCCATGTGATGGTCATGTGAAGAACAAAGATCTGTTTACAATAAAATCTCCAACAGAGCAGCCTCCACCTGCTGAGCAACTCCCAGTGTAAGTCCAACACAAGGATGACAAAACTTATGTAAAGGTACAGTTTGTAACTTTCTGGAAGTGGCAGGTCACCCGCATGACCCCATGGAAACAGGAAGTTAAAACATTACTTCGGAACATTGTCCATGGAGAGAAATACGTTTTGTTCCGTATTGTGGAATATTATAGCCAAAGGAACAACCATGGACTGTAGATCAGGAGGAGCCAAAGAGGAGGGTTTGTGGAGATGCAATCCAAAATGAAAAAATAAAAAAAGCAAAAACCTTATTTTATTTTAGTATTATTTTGGCCAAAACATTACATACTGTGGCTTTAACTTTGCTGAATAAACTAGTTCATTTATTTTTCATATTCAAACAGTGTTATACAGGAAGTGCATAAAAACTGAAACTGCATGTTCTATTGTTGCCTTTGTATCTCTGTCTATGATTGTTTTGGCTGGACTCAACATAAAGGTGCCATTACACAAACTGGAAAAATATACTTTGCACATGAAATGACAGATATTAAACTTTTACTAATGTATATTAAATGTCATATTTTATTATTTTAAGTATAACTCTTTGTATCATTGTAAACATTTTAGCTTTAACATAAACTATATTGTTGTATTATAAATGCTAGCAATGTAATTCTTGTGTAAAATAAGCGCAAGGCTACAAGTTGGTCAATTATTCACTACTCTCATGTTAAAAATTGTTTTGGACTATTATTATGCTTCAAGTCAACTGTAACAAATTTTATTTTAAAAGCAAAAAAGTCATACATGTTTTACATTAAAGTTTATATTTGACTGAATTCGATGATTGTAAAAACTGGATACATGTTATTATATTATAATCTGATAAAATGTATCAACAAAATGGATGTTTATATGTCTTCTATTCATTTAAAATTATGAATAGTCTAACATTTAAAGCTAATCTGTGCATACCTCCATGTTTCCATGGAGATGTTATTGCTTTGCCTGGAATGTTCCATGGTACGACATTAAACACATACATACATATAGCATTTGTTCATTACTAGTGTTTCTGTTGTTCAAAAATATAATAATCCCTTCTGTGAATAAGGGCGACTCTCCACAGATCTGAACTGTAATGTAGTGTAGTGCTGTAACCTGCTTGTCTACCTCGTGATTCTATACTCTGGAACATTTTACACAAAGCAATAACATTTCCATGGAGACAAGCAGGCGACGGACCCTCCACTAGAAATGCTACTTAGTGCACCTTTAAAGACGTTTCTTATCCGATCCATGTAGCTGCGTGTATTCTAATTCAATTTCAAGTTTTGGAGGATATTTAACCCACAAACTCTGAATATTTAGGTTAGTTCTTCTCTCAAACAGAAAACACTCTGTTCCACCTTGTGATGTTATGATGTCATGTGGCACTCCACTTAAGTAGAGTCATCTGAACTGAACAAACCTGAAAAAAAAAAAAAAAAACTGCACCAGGGACTACAGGTGGAAATTAGTGGCATGATGCATCTCTCCTGTTAAGGTTAAACCGCGGTTGAATTGGTTTGGTATTGGATAATGGATATTCGACACATTCAAAGACATTTAACTTGTAATACATATCACAGATTTTTTTCAAACAACTTGTGACGTCTTCATAATCATCCAGGGTATATATATCACAAGACAGTAATTGTTAAAAAAAAATACTTTGAGCTGATTTAGTGCATATTTGTGAATTCAACACTCATTTAACTTGTGATACAGATGTGGACAAAATTGTTGGTACCCCTCCAGTAAGGAAAGAAAAATCAAAAATGGTCAGAGGTCAATGTTTTTTTTTTAATAATTCATCAAATCAAACTTTATCACTTTTCATACAAAATTGCTTTTACAGTTTTCCGCATCCCGCATTTCACAACACACGCATCAGTCACAACAACCCATGGCAACATCACGGGACTAAAAGCTCACCTGAATACAGGCAAACAGTGATCAGACAGCAGTCCTCCAGTTTGAAAAAAATCCTGTGTGATGGTCTCCCTTGATGAATGTGTTGTCTGTGTCTAAATATCCAATATCAAACCAATTTAACCATGGTGTTAAGGTTAATGTATATCGTCCCTGTCTCATAAACTAACTGACTAAATAAACATAAAAGGTAGCTGTTAACAAACCTCTATCACTCCATGACATCACAAGGTGGTACAGAGGATTTTGAGCTTTGGAGATGAAGAAAGACTAATCATGCAGGGTTACTCAGACATGTGTGAATGAAACAAAACACAACTCCGGATATGTTTTTGATGGGGTAACAACATTCTAACACGACTTAAAGCTCACAAGAGTCAGTTTTGCGTAACGTAGGACCTTTACGTTTGGCTGTCACATGTTTTGAAATGTCTAGAATAAGCAGGCCTATTGAGTAACCTATATAGTCTAAAATAATTCATTTACAGCAATACTAATGTTGGGCACCTGTCAGCGTTTTATTAGTATTAAGCCAACTGATGGAATCACATTACATAATAAACCATGCGTCAGTGTGAACACATAAAAGCGTGTGCAGAAATATGAGTCCTTATATTGAACGTAGAGTATAATCCTATGAAGAGCAGGTTATTACCGGTCACTTCACATAATGTTCCCGGGACGTAACTTTAGCCTGAAGTCTCCTAAAGTGCATCCCTGACACATAACATCATCGCTGGCTGCTGCTGCCATATGCCGGGTTTAGAGTTTCCTCTCCGGTTTCCGCGCGCAAAAAGACGCACGGACGGAGGAACGCGCGCCCGGAGAGTGTCTGCGTGAGAGGAAATCTGATTCTGCAAAACACCAGACAGTTCAGGGGATTTTCTTCCTCTTTTCTCAGCGGTCTGATCCCAAACATCATGGGACAGCGGCTTTGAACCTGCTGATTTCAGACGTAAAAAAACAGACGTGAAAGTGCGCATCAGCGAGTCTGGGCAGATCTCGGGTCAGCGGTCAGTGCGTGGTGTTAGCTTTTCTAATGAGGGAAGTTCTTTCCAAATTACCAATGCTTTTTCTTTGTCCTGCTGCCTTTTATGGTAAACATACACTGTGTCTTTTGCACTCTCTTGCACTAACTTCAGGTCCCTGTTTAGTGCATCCATAAAGCTTAAAAAAAAACACCTTAGATGTTAGAGATTTTTCACCTCTGTGCTCTGGAACTTGGATAAACTGTGCCTTTTAGTTGTATTTGTTATTTGTACATATACATTTATATAATTATGCCTTATTTGACACCAGTCTCTGGCTATTTTTGCTACTTATTTAGAATTTATTATTACCATTTATATATATATATATATATATATATATATATATATATATATATATATATATATATATATATATATATATATATATATATCTTTGTTTGATATATAACACGGCGGAAATAGATATATGTTCGCATGTACGCTGTGGCAGGGTATAACACAGAGCATACTGGAGACTGAGAGGTACTGGAAAGGCATATGGGAAAGGGAGGCATACATAACACGATGCACAGTGGCTGGTGGATCTGAAAAACCACAGCAACCTCCCTGAACAGAATCCAGTCACCATCACAGTGGCAGACATCCAGGGAAGAGTCTCAGGTATGAAAAATTGGACCGCACCGGGCCGGACATATCCATGTATGGCTAAAGAAGCTCACTGCCCTCCACGAGCGCCCTGGCAGCACAAATGAACCAGCTGTAAGGGATGGGATCTCACCTGAATGGTATACGATCCTGATCCTGATCCTCAAAGGGTGCCCCATAACTATCGCCAATATGTGGAGCTATGCATATTGTAAGATATCACATGATCAATACATGAGCGCAGCACAGAAGTATTTTTGACCGTGCCCGCGATTGCAGAACCGTAAGACCAACCTTGCACTGCCTATTGATTACAAGAAAGCCTACGACTCAATGCCACACACATGGATCACTGAGTGCTTGAGCTTACAATATCAACAGGACTAAGGGCGTTCATTGCGAACTCGATGCGGTTGTGGAAAACTTGAAGCCAAGGGGAAGCCACTTGTTTGTCCATCAAATGTGGCATATACCAAGGAGACTCACTGTCCCCACTACTGTTCTGCATAGGCCTGAACTTCAGTAATCGACCGCATTATGGATACCGATCAGAAACGGGGCCACCATTTTCTACATGGATGACATCAAGCTGTACGCTAAAGAGTGAGCAGACATGACTCACTGATCCAACCACAAGTCTACAGTACAGACATTGGGATGTCATTCGGGCTTGAGAAATGTAGCATTGACAAAGAGAGGGAATAGTCACACAGAGGGGGTTCACTCCCAGAGGAACAATAGCAGACGTTGAGGACAGTTACAAGTACTTGGTTCACAAGCATGGCAACGTCGAAGAGGCAACAAGGAAAGCGGCTACGGCCAAATACCTGCAAAGAGTAGGCAAGTCCTTAGAAGCCAGCTCAATGCAAGAACAAGGTGCAGGCAATCAACAGCTACGCCCTGCCGTGATCAGATACCCTGCAGGATTGTAAGCTGGCAAGGAGGAGATACAGACCACAAATGTTAAGACACGAAAGCTCCTGACCATGCATGGAGGGTTCCATCCCAAATCCAGCACCCTGAGACTGTACGCAAGCCGGAAGGAAGGGGGCCGAGGACTAGTGAGTGTGGGAACCACTGTCCAGGATGAAACATCCAAGCTCCTTGAGTACTCAAGGACAAGGCCCCGGCAGATGAGGTGCTCAGAGAATGTCTCAGACAGTGGGGTCCAGAGGAAGAGGTGCTGGAGGGACCATCATGGCAGGACAAACCCCTACATGGGGCGTACCACTGAAGTGGCTGATATCAAGAAATCCTACCAATGGCTTGAGAGGGCTGGTCTGAAGGACAGCACAGAGGCACTGATCCTGGCTGCTCAGGAGCAGGCCCTGGGCACTCGAGCAATAGAGGCCCAGATCTACCACACCAGACAAGACCCACGGTGTAGACTGTGCAAAGAGGCTCCTGAGACAGTCCAGCACATAACTGCGGGGTTAAAGATGCTGGCAGGGAAAGCATACATGGAGCGACATAACCAAGTGGCGGGCATAGTGTACAGAAACATCTGTGCAGAGTACGGGCTGGAGACCCCAGGATCAAGGTGGGAACACCTCCAAGGGTTGTGGAGAATGACCGAGCCAAGATCCTGTGGGACTTCCAGATACAGACTGACAGAATGGTGATGGCGAACCAACCAGACATAGTGGTGGTGGATAAGAAACAGAGCAGAGCCGTGGTGGTTGACATCGCAATACCAAGCGATGGTAATATCAGGAAAAAGGAACACGAGAAGCTAGAGAAATACCAGGGGCTCAAGGAGGAGCTGGAGAGAGCCTGGAAAGTAAAGGCATCAGTGGTGCCTGTGGTGATCGGAGCACTCGGGGCTGTAACCCCAAACTGGAAGAGTGCTACAACAGATACCGGGAAAAACAACGGACATCTCAGTCCAGAAAAGTGCAGTACTGGAACAGCAAAGATACTGCGCAGAACTCTCAATCCCAGGCCTTGGTAGAGGACCCGAGCTCAATGAGGGTTACCACACATTTTATTTTTTATATATATATATATATATATATATATATATATATATTTCTTTGTTATTATAATATATTGTGATGTGTGAGCTACTGGGTCCAATAGGGGTGTGAAAAAATATCAAAATATTGATATATTGTATTGTTTAATGTGATGATATAGTATCGATATCATGGGCTGTTGTATTGCTATATCACCAAGAGTATTTTTTGGTATATTTTACTAAATGATTTTGTTACACGCTACAGTTTTGTTGCTTGTTTAGAGAAAGGAAACTTGTTTATTAATTAATCATTGCATTTATATAGCACTTTTCAAGATACCCAAAGTGTATTATAGTTCATTATTCATTCACTCCACACTTGGTGATGGTAAGCTACTACTGTAGTCACAGCTGCCCTGATGGAAGCAAGGCTGCCAATCTGCGCCAGAGGCCCCTCCGGCCACTCCACGCACACACCACTTCCATACTAGGCAATGTGGATGAAGTGTCTTTACTAAGGACACAGCAACAGTTTTTGCACCCCACTTTGGCAACTGTTAATTTCCAGTGGTCTCCCATCCAAGTACTACCCGGGCCTGGCCTTGCTTTATGCAACACATTTGACATTTTCACTGTTTTGATGAGTAAAATGGGCGTGTTTCATATGAACTTTGCACAATAAGTGGTTTAACAAAGACTTTTAGTATCACAGCCATTATTTGGCCTTTATTTTTTACTGAACCGCCTTGAACTGATTTGAAATACATCATATTGAACCAAAAGTGCACTATATCGAGATATGTATCGTATTGTGGCCTATGTATCGAGGTATGTATTGTATCAGCAACTTCTTAATGATACCAGCCCTAATGTCCAAGTAATTTCCGCTGTAGATCAATAAAGTTTGTCTAAGTCTAAGTTACATAATTTTAAAAAGATATATATATGTAGACATTTTGAGGTGACCAAAATACCTCTCCGGGTCAGGGTTGACCAAATACTACCAGAGAAAATAAAAACAGGAGTCATTTTGGTTTAGTTGAACAGAGTTTAAAGGTGCGTTCAATACAGTGTTCATCCAGAGTCCTACATATGAAGGCTCAAGCATATGTACATACATAGAGATATATACAGTCTTTATATAGAAAACAAAACTAACAAAAATAATCATCTTTTTATAGCAGCAAAAAAGAAACTAAAAGAGAATTAGGTATATTTACATCTTTTTTTCCAAAATAACAAGGCATATATATTATAGTACACTGCGCATACGTGCTTTCCCATTCTTTAAGTAATCTTCTTGACTCGGCCTCTCAAGTTCGAAGAATAATATAGGCAACTTTCTCAACTCACTGAAGGCAGAACTAAACCAGGCTGAGGTGGATTATAAATATTACATTGCCCCTGTGTTGTCATTAAAAGACAACTCAACATTCAAAGATCATCTGAGCGGCACTGGGAGCACCTGTTTCGGACGCCTGCTAAAGCCAAAATGGCCGCCACGGGGAAAGTGCAAACTTGTGTGGTGTTGTGGCCCTGCCTTGAAGAAATAAACAAAAATGTGAAAGCGTAAAGACAATATAAATATCTTTTCTGTATTGCAGCTGTCCAGAGAAAAGTGTAAACCGGTTTTGATTTTAAAAACAAACACTGAGATGACATATTTAAACACACCTTTTAGTAACACCTCCCATAACAGCAAATAAGATCAGGTTTCATTATTCATTTGGAAACTATATGTGAAAAATGTCTCAAAAAATAAATATCAGTTCTTCCTTTTGCAAAACAATGCTTTTGTAACTTTTTAACATGTGCAAGTTTGGTGCAACCCTCTTGGCTTTTTATCACTTCACATTCATTCATAAAGATGGAATCAAGAACTCAACTTCCCAGCATGCCGAGCGAGAGGTCAATGCTGTCAGGACATTCCCCAGTCTATATATAAAGTATATTTTGTGTTTTTTTTTACGTAGAAAAAGGCTTGGGACGAGACGTATACAACTGCATGGGAACACTTCAAGTATGGCGGTTGTTGCCTTAGAAACGGGGAGCGTCTTTCTAACATTTTGAGGTGAGCTGTGCAAAAACATCAGAAGTCACATGCGATTTTAAGAGTGTATGGAGTCTAGTTTAAGTCAAGACTCGAGCATTTTTCAAACAAAATACAAATACATCCAGCCATGCATTTTTCAGCACACACATCCCCAAACAGCCGATCGACAAAAAGCTCAGTGACTGCCTCTACATACTTTGGTGTCTCATGCATATTGCTGTTGCCACATGCAAATCCGCCCAGATCTCTAAAGTTTTATTAGCTCAGTTTGTCCTTGTCTGTTTTTAGTCAAGGGAGAGTGATTCCCTGGAAAAACACAAAGCTCTCAATAATTTCAAAGCCAAAATGATGTAATCTGCACTGAGATTAACTGAATGTACCTGAAACTTAAAAATAGGAATCAAAACTTTTGAGAACTTCTCTGTTAAATTATTAAACTATCCATAAAACTACCAATATGTAAAAAATAAGGTTAATTTCAGCTAACATTCACCACTGCAATTTATTTGCATGTTAAAACTCACAGCCTTCATCAGAAACTAATTATTTGCAAACCCTGGCCAACACATAAAATTCTCATCTTTCATAGACGGTATATATTTTTAAAAGGCTGTTATTGCAACAAATGGTCTGATTTGTCAAAACACGAAACACAATCACTATGAATTTTTCAAATCTTAACAGAAAGAAACTCCCCCAAATTCTGAATAAAACCCTTCGGCATACTTTGCAGCCTCCCAACAATAATATTTTAAAAAGACTCCCCTAAATATTGAAATACCTAAGTCAATGCAAGTATTTCTCCATGTAAAAATCAACATTTCCACATTTTTGTAACTGCTATAACTAGCATATAATAAACCCTAAGCCTCCACCAAGCCGTTTCTATCCTTTTGTAAACCCTCATTCACACACAACACAAGTCATACAACATGACTTCTTTCCTGATTAAATTTGGCCCAAAATACAGTGGACCCATCTCGCACTTTAAAGTCAACCCTGTCGTACTTATAGGCTACATATTCCCGACAATCGAGGCATCATTTTTACACTGAGCACAACAAAGATGGAAGCCACTTCAAAAATAACATATTTTTAAACACTCAATGGCTCAGCGAGTTGTGCTAAAACAGCATCTTCTGTTAAAGTTAAATCAAAGCTGGAGGAGGAAGACCGTCCCCTCTCTTGTTTGGTACGACATGCAGCATTAAGGTTGTCTAAATTATGTAATCAAAATAAACCTTGATCTGTCTACGTCTGTGAAAAATATGTAAGAGTGTAATGCCCTGTATACTGCACATATTGCATCTATGCTCATTTGTCCTGGAAATAACCTAATACACATTTTAATATAAGTGAATGTACACCAATCAGGCATAACCTCATGAGCCTCTCTTACACAGAGCCATATTTCTTTCTAAAAATCAGCTTGGTCACCTTTTACTTCTTCCAATACATCATCATTGATTCTAGCTTGGACCACTTTTGGCATCCACTCTGATCTCGTCATCTAGCCTTCACTATTTGGCCCTTGTTGAAACTTGCTTAAAAGTTTTGAGCAACTTTTAAAGTGGTCATTAAGTTATGCCTGATTTGAGTACAGGCTACTTGAGCAGATCCTTTTGTCCTGAACAAAGACATGTAAAGTAGGGCAGTATTAAACATTTGGGATCAAGCAGCAACAATGATCCGTTTTCAGGCTTTTGAAAAATGCCACTTCCAAATGTCTTAAAGCTACTGCGGTGGAGCACTGTCCAGAGTCCCACGAAGCAGTTTTGTAGTTGTTTATTCTCAACAAAGTCAGCGAACATCCAAAATGGCTGACATTCAATCAACTCCACAGCAAGGAAGAACGGTTTCATTTTCAGTGTCCGTTTCTGGTTTTGATTGTGTTTTAGTCCCCTGAAGATTTTTTGTTTATTTTTTTCCAGGCGGTGGCTCAGTAGCACCTCCTAGAGGCCCTGAGAGACACGACACAAACTCCTTATTTAGAAGCATCACCGATAAATTAATGACTTCTGGCTAATCAGTCTGTAGTCCATTGAAAGGAGAAGTGGAAGGAATTTCAAAGATGGCCAACAGCGAATGATTTTAACTTTTAAATATTGGTCTGGTGTGACACTGGTCCCGTTTAGGATGGTTTTATCTCCTAGAACCAGGAACAAAATCACTTCTCTGTCTGTTACAATGTGGACGGAGACTCTCAAAAGTCAATGAACGTGTCTTTTCAACCAATCACAGCGCAGACTCGTTCTCTGTGTGATTCGCAGAGGTGGTGGTGGTTGCCTTCCCCTCTTTGTTCAGTTTCCAGAAGCTTGGTTTCTCCTTGACGACGACTACAGCGACAGAGTTCTCATTGGGGTTTTCCAGCGTCGTCAAAGCTTTTTTCTCCGAAGCTTTGGTTGAATCTGCATCACTGCTGTTTGGAGTAGGGTAAATCACCAAGAGCCAGGCTGTGAAGAAACCGAGCAGAGAGCCCCCGGAGGCCACCATGGGAATGACACGTACACTGCCCACAGCTTCCACTACGGCTCCCAGCGCTGAAGCCACCAAAATCTGACTGATGTACACCTGAAATGTAATGAACGGTGAGTTAAGATCTGCTGAAGAAGTAAAGTATGTGTGCAGAGTAATAAAACAAGTATATATTTGTAATCATTTAACTAGAACTGCACCTGGCAGGATAAGATCGCACAGTCGATACCAAAGCCTCTTCTTGAGTTACCAGGGCTGTGATGGATGTACTGTAAAAAAAAATAAGATAAGTGATTAAGATGAATCAATTACATCACAATTATAATGTATTTGACTTTTCCAGATGCTTAAAGACAATTTACAATTTCGTGCATTATTAATTCACTCTATACTCAGTGGTAGTCAACTACAACTGAAGTCACAGCTGCCCTGGTGTAGCAAGGCTGCCAATCTGCACCAATGATTCCGTAACACACACCACATTCATACTTAGGCAAGGTGGGTGAACAAAAAGTTGGTAAAATTAATTATACTTTATGCTTGTAGTGTTATTGTTGACATATGGCAGTAACCATCTTTAATCTGTAATGTGTGTTTTTTAATGAGTAATAACAGATATTTATACACCAAAATATTGTATGAAAGAAAATAACTTAAATGGGCATCGCTTGTGCCACCAAAGTCTTCATGTAAACCTGTGGGAAACACTGAGACTAATTTGATTTACTACATACCTCTTTCATTTCGTGGTATTGTCCTAAAAGAGCATAGGGACAATAGCAAATGCTCATGGAGATGATGCCCATGCTGCTGATCATGACCATGGCAACGTACACATTGGGAAATAACGCCATGACCGCCGTGCCTATAAAATAAGAAATAATTTGTTTAAGCATTTAAGCATCTGTGGTGATTTGATGGTGATTGTATGATGTATGTTCATGTACCTATAGCAAATGCAAGTGTTCCCAGGATGTAGATAACCTTTATGCTCAAGTCAAAGTTGTCCAAGTATTTTTGAAGGATCGCTGAGTGAAAAAGTAGAATACAATTTAGTGACAAAATGAATCAACATATGAAGTGTGCAATGAATAATTATAGTTATAGTTACCTGAACATGTAGCCGCAGTTAGAGCATATATAACCAGCCCCCAGCACCCCATCTGAACACCATTCTGGTAGTTTTCAAACTCAGTAGTGTTTGAAGGAGCCTAAAAAAGTAAAATTAAATTTTAATATAAAAATGACTAACTAAAACCGCAATATTGAATAATTAAAACTGCAAATTGAGTGGCGTACAGTGGGATCTCCATGGTAAATGACTTGTCCCATGAAGTCTGTGAAGAAAACAGCTTCAGCGATGATGGAAAACCAGGTGAGGAGGTGGCACACGCACAGACGCAGCAGCTCAGGAGGCATCTTAAACATTGACAGCCACAAGAGGCGCACTGTGGTCTCAACCTAAGACAGGAGGAGGAGGAGGAGGAGAGTCAAACAACACAGCTAAAATCACCAAGAGAAGAGACTGCAAAGGAATCAAGAGTTAGAGTTTGCTGTTCAAGTCAGTATTGTGTATAATTCACTGAGAGATTCAGTCCTATTTTCAGTTACGGTTTAGGCTTAGTTTTTAAGTGAATCTTTGTTTGGAGAAAGAGCTAATTAAGTCCTTTTCTGCTCGCCTATTTATTACAATTAGTAACCAAGTGTAGCAAGTGCAAAAGCATTTTTTACAGCAGAAGTGCCAATTAACAGAGAAGACAATGATGTCCTCTCAAAGCCAAATATTCTCCTGTAGTCTAACAAATACTGAAAATCAAACTGAAATAACAAAGAAATAAACAGGGGTGATTCCGGCTCCATTGGCTCTGTTTCCAATTGGCTTTACAGTGAAAATTTGCTGCATTGAGTCTCGTAATTTTGCTCTTAAAATGTCCGTATTAACCTGCTCTACATGGTCCTGGTGGTTAGGAGTTTAATGAGACAAGATTCACCTCCGAGAACAAGACAAGACGAGATCTTTATATAATTTTTAATACGTAAATTGTGCCAAGTTCATGCCCTATAATTGCCAGCATCATGAACTTCATTTAACTGGAACTGAATGCTACAGGTGACATCACACTCCCTTAGGCCACTTCTTTATACAGTCTATGGACTAAACCAGGGACTTAATCAAGACTAGAACAGTACAAAACCAAGTCTACATCAGGACTAAACTGGGTTCAAACCTTGACCTGTATGAAGTGAAATCCCAAACAATAATATAATAAGATATTTGTCCCAGAATGAGGAGTGTTCAAAAAGAGTCGGAGAATAAGAAAACCATACACAAGATAAATAACTAGTAACTGTGATCATTGTAACTGTAATAATTATAATAACTGTAATAACTAAGTAAAAGTATGTAAATAACTACCATCTTACTAGACAGTTAGTATTTCTTTGTGTGGAAATATACCTCTCCCTCTTCGCTCTCTGTGTCCCCGCTGGAGGAGTTGGTATTCCCACTCCGATGTCTGTTCCTTTGCTTGTTTCTTCTGCGGTGACGGGCCTCCACTTCGTACAGGTCATTCATGCTGCGAGACGGTTTGATCAGGAAGGCAGCGTTGGCTCTGCGGTAACGGTAACGATGGCTCCCCACGCGCCCGTAGTACGAGAAAGTGCAAGATGGCTGCCGGTAGAAGGTGTGGCGATAGCGAGAGTGACGGACAGCAGCTCCGGTACTGGCAGCTACAAAATACACAAGAAAGTAAAGAATTTGTTTTAGTAATTCTGTGTACTTTTATTATTATATTACTATTTATAATGGCTTCTGATATTCTGGTTTCTTTATGTCTTTTGCTGTCAGTGTTGTTCATTGCTGTGTTGTTTGTTCCACTTTGTGATGTCATGTGGTAATACAGGAAATGCTCTACTGTGTTTTTAAACTCCATACACCTTCACTAGAACCATAACAATTATTACAGACCTGGAATTGCCTATCTCTGCTAAACAAAAACTAAAAGGTAGCTGATAAATTGAAAACTATCACTTCATCACAAGGCGGAACAGAGGATTTTGAGTTTTGGACATTTTGAGCTTTGTAGACAAACTAATAATAAAGACTTACTCATACAAACCACAACTCCAGCTGTGTTTTGAAGTAGTAACAACATTATAACATGATTTAAAGTTCACAAGAGTCAATTTTGCATAATAAAGAACAGTAAAGAGTAGTTCTGTACTTTTATTATTATCTTACTATTTATAATTATTGTTCCTGTTATTCTGGTTATTGTTCCTGTTATTTTGGTTTCGATATGTAGTTATTTAACTTAGTTCCGTATGTCTTTAGCTGTCAGTATTGTTCATTGTTATGTATTAGTAAATTAAATAATTACTTTAGTAAATATAAACACTACATATTACAGTAAATCTTTCAGAAAATATTAATATCATTGTGACAGTTGTGATGTGACTAAAATCTGAATGTCCTGACATATATTGGTTAATTTAAAACTATGAATCAACTGTCAAAAGTAGAGATTAGAGAGACTACCACAATATTTCAAATGATCCCTAATAATAATGTTACAATAATCTTTGGGCCAAGACTTTTTCACATTTTGTTTCATTTTACAATAGATGATTTCACTTTCACATTATGAATAAAATTGGATTAGAGTTAGAATTGAATTTACATTTTAAGATTAAACACCCAAATTCTATTATTTCCCAGTAATCTACGTGTGATCTTCAGTGCTTTATGATCCAAAATCCAATCCTTGCCATTCTCACCTTTGACCATCCCAGCGCGGTGAGCTTGACCTTTGCTGCTGAGCTTGTGACCATCACCGCCTGATCCGTCACCGTTAGCTACACCTGCTAACAGCCTCCCATTTAATGTACGCTGCTCATTCAGTTGATTATTTAGCAGCGCCTCTTGTCCGTCGTCATTCTCCATTTCTTGCAAAAACATTGACAGTCGGGATATTTTGGGTATGTGCGTTTGGTGGTGATGGTGGTTGACGTGCGGGCGGAGCAGGTCTTGGCTTCCTGCGCTGCTGCTGCGTCGGATGTTAGCGTTCCCCGGGGGAGGCGTGGCGTGGTGGGGAGGGAAGACTGATGTAGAGGCTGGAGGAGAGGAGCTGTTGTACGGAGACAAGCGATCGGCAAAGATGGACGGCTCCAGGTGACACAAGAACCAAGAGTCGTGTTCGATGTGGTCCAGGGTCGCGTCAGCCATGGCCAAAACACTGTCACTTTTACCTGAGGAGAGACGACTACATTAGATATGCAAGATGGAGAAGCAGCAGCTTGACTTGGAATACTTCTACTTCTATGTCTCCATGTAGATAAATAAATTTAATGCCACACTGTGGAAAATACAGGGAAAAGCTAAAACATCTACATGGAGAGAGGCAAGTGGTGAATCCTCCACCAGAAAAGTTTCCAGGTTCACTTTAAACTGTGCAAAATGTAACTTTTTAATAGGGGGTGTGTCACCTGCTTGTTTCTATGGATATGTCATTGCTCTGCCTAAAATGTTTCAAAGGACATTAAAACTATACTTTACTTTTTTTTAATAACAGGTGATCTTATAGCTGAAAAATACCTAAAAAAAACTGGCATTCTAATTGTGAGCATGGTCACCTTTCCACAGATCTGACTTGGTCTGGTTTGGTCTTTCCAGACAAAGCAATAAAATCTCCAGTTAGAAAAACATTTGATGGATCCTCCACCAGAAAAGTTACACAATGAACCTTTAAGGCAACAGACAGAAAGCTAATTTCCAAATTAACCAACCAACCCCTCCACGTGTTTATTTATTGTTTATTAATGTGTGTTAATTAATCAAATTAGTACTATTCTGAGACCTCCTGGACATTCCCAAGCTTATGTTCCTATATATATTGTATACAGAAATTACAGCACATACTGGAAATGTGATTTTGAACACAGTAACTCATATCAGATCTCCAATATCCGAGAGCTCAAGATGAACTGAAAAGCAATAATTGACTTACTCCTCACAAGCTCCACCTCCAGGAAGTCCATGTCCATATCATGCTCTGACTGGTCATCTCCGTAGTGGTCATATAGGTCAAAACTGTCCATTGTTTCATCTTCTCCAATCATCTCCAGTTTGGGGGCGAGTAATCCTGCCCTCCCATTGGTCGATGGTTGAGACTGGGCAGGATCTGGACTCTCCTGAGGGAAGACACAAGACAGAATATATAAGTAACTCACTAATAAAACAGATTATATTTTAGGACGTGTTTAACCATTGTAAGAGCAAGGGCTTTTGGAGGTCATTGAGCTTGGAGATGGTCAGCATTAATTAATTCTAGGCTCGATCTCTATTACATTGCATGATCGCCCCTAGTGCTTTGGCAGAAGTTTAAATAACTTTCTTAAAAACTTATTATACACGTTTGCATAATGATCTAACCTGGTCAAGACGGTCGTGCTGGGGCATGTACTGCTGCTCCTCGATGCTGAACAGGTGGAGGGCAACAGACCCTGTGAAGAGGATCGCAGCGAAGAAGAACAGAATCTGCTCTTGAGATTTAAAGGCTGCTCCCAGAAACGTGTGGGTCCAGTTGAGTCCTCCCAGAGCGTACCCCACCGCACCACCAAGACCTAAGAGACACATACGGAGTCATTCACCAAAAATCTACTAAACTATATTTGATTTTTAGCACCCATTGCATTGATTTTTTTTCTGCACATCTGTTTTAATATTAAATGTATTATGATTATTTATGTTTTAATTTGTTTATATTGTGATTTTAAAGTATTTCTTATTCTGTAAAGCATTTTGAATTACTTTGGGGGGAATTGTGCTGTACAAATTAACTTGCCTTGCCAGTAGAAAAATCATAATAAAAAAAGAAAATAAACCATGGCTACACTGAAAGCAGAATCAATGAAAAAACGTATTTGTAATTATCGTCATTTAAATAGTTAGATATAGTTAAAGCAGGACTACATGGTGATAGAACTTAAATCACTAAACAAAGTCCGAATAGAAAACAAAAGAGTAGCATTTTCTGTTATATTGTTCTTCGTTGTATTATTTGTTGGCTTGTCACAGTAATTACTATGTGAAAATATCGTTCAATACATGTTAGATGGAACTACGACTTTTTGGGGGTCAATATTTATCGAGGGTACATCTCTGCTTTGTGACTCTCTACATCTCCAAACTTCTATGACTCATTTCTTTTTGCAGCTCATGTTCATTAACAAAGCTGTTCATAGAGAATAGTTTTTTGAGGGAAATCCTACTTTAGTGATATTGTGTCAGTGGCATAAATTGGTTTCAGTATTAATGTTTATCATCTACATTTTCATCAGAAATATATTGTACTTTTGTTTTGTTTTGTTATCGTGACAGGCCTGTTTTTCATTTGGGTGTGGATTTGGGCAAGTGTGAAGTCCTCAGGGCAGAGAAATATTAAACTAATGGAAGTTTGGCAAGTGGAAACAAAAAATCTGGCAAAGTGAAATATGAAGTGCTTATAAAGGATGAACTGTCAATATCTTGTACCACGTAACATTTTGGGTGGAGGGTCCTTCATCTACATTTTCATCAGCTGTATATCGTACATTTGTTTTGTTTTATTATTGTAACAGGCTTAATGATTTGTACCAGCCGATGCAGCGTGAATGTTCAGGGCCATGTCTTGTTCTTCAGTGTCAGCCACGTCTAGCAGGTAGGCTCGGATCGGACCCTCCGTTGCATCCGCACAGAAGTCCAGGACCACCACCCCCAAAACAGTTAGGACTATCCCTATAGGCTGACTCCCCTGCTCGTCGCCCAACGCCAAACCTGCAACAGATGAAGAACAACAACAACAACAACAGTTTAATAATCATTTACAACAATATATACTATGCACTACTATATCCCATGTATCTCTATAATAGTTGTTTACAATGGAGTACAATAATTTTACAATAATAAGTAGTAGATAAGCAAAAGATATAATACTAGGAGATAAACACAGTGGTTTGTCATGATAAATAGCATTCCACATACAACAATCTATGATTAACTAATGAACCAAAGCAAATTTTTTGTATTAAATTGGCCATAATCTCAGTTAAAGGTCCTATATTATGCAAAATTGACTCTTGTGAGCTTTAAGCCATGTTAGAACGCTATTACCTGGAGTTGTGTTTTGTTTCATTCACACAAGTTTGAGTAATCCTTTATTATTGAATGAATGGAGTTTACAAACAAGGCGGAACACTTGTATTATCATGACATTAGGTGGAACAGAAATTTGAAATTGAAATTTAACACACAAACCCTAAATTATTCAAGGTTTGTATGTTAAATTGTGTGAATGAACCAAAATACAACTCCAAGTATATTTCTGATGAGGAAACATTATAACATTATCATCAGAAAATAGTGTAATATGGGCCCTTTAAGAATTATTGTTCCGTGAGAAAGAAATACAATACGAGTTATAAATACAAGCCGATTATTCATTTGCAATTTGTAAGAATGAATAATGAGCTTGTATTTATAATTCTGCTCAGCTGCTAAAACAATGCTGGTTATTGAAGGCCATGTGATTGGATGAACTCCCGGTGAACTAAAAACATGATCAATAAGTGATTAGCTTGGTTTCTGTTTGCATGGACACTTGTCACTACACATTACCCACAGTGCATTGCATCAACCCCATCTGCCTCACAACATCTCTGACCTCATGTAAGCTGCTTAGTGCTTCAGCATGATACGAATGACCCAAATATGACATGGGAACAAAATGCATTAATGTTCGGAAACGTTCATAGAAAATGTCAAAGGGTGAGTCAGCTTCAGTGTGTACTATGGTTCTGGACAATGGAGTGGTACTGCTTGCTTGAACGTGATTGGTCGAATGCAGGAAGCAAACAGGAAGCAAATCCCTGTGAACTGCCTGCTCCTGGGTTCCCATGTCAACACACACCACACGTAGGCACCAGCTCTTAAGATTACTATAGGAGATTTTCCCATGATTTCTGTATAGTATAATGCATATATTTATTCCATATTTATATATAAACGTACACAAAGCAGCGGCAGCTTAACCTAGAATACATGACAGATCAGAAAAATACTGACCCTAATTCACAAGAACATCTGTGGATTGATGACGGGATCATGGTGTACCCAAGCATGATATTTAACTACTAACACTTTTAAACTTAATTATTTTGTTTTGTTTATGCAATCACAAAGATACCTGGAGTTATGTTTTGGTTCATTCACACGTTTAATTCACAAACCCTGCTTATTTAGGCTGAGTTCTTATCTCAGACTTTTTTATTTTCCTTCTCTCCAACTTCTGATGTCATATGGTAATACAGGAAGTGCCCCAAGTTTTTTTTAAACTTCATTCACCTTCACTAGAATCATTTGGATGATTTCAGCCCTGGAATTGTCAATCTGTACTGAATGAAAGGTAAAATGTAGTTGTTAACTTGAAAACTATCGCTCCATAACATCACAAGGTGACGCGGCACATTATGAGCTTTTAGACACACTAATAATAAAGGGTTACTCAAACATGTGTGAATGAAACAAAACACAACTCAATGCATGTTTTTGAGGAGGAAACAACATTAAACCATGGTTAAAGCTCACGAGTCAATTTTTCGTAATATAGGATGTTTAATTATTAGTAACTGATTTAGAGTAATTTTCAGCTGACATCAAATGTAGTGAAGCCTTTTGATTAATCATACACCACCCTCCACGTTGCTGAATTAGCGTTTTCCTCATTTCCTATCACAGGTAAACTGGTTTGTTTTGTCTGAGTCTGACCTTGGCTCAGACCACAGCACAAAGAGTAGAACAAGATCTGCTGACAGAAATAACATCTGTTGCTGTTATTTATATCGCCATTCAAAATCCATTTCACGTTGCTCTATGTATTCACAGGCCCAGAATGTTGTGTGACATGATTGTAACCACCAGCAGGAGGTGAGAATATGGTGATAGATTTTAATTATGTTTGCATCAATACAGGGTGCAGTTTGGGTGTGTTTTTTTTTGGCCAAGTGTGAATTCCTCAGGGCAGAGAAATAATTAAACTAATTGAAGTTTGGAAATTTGAACACAAAAGATCTGACAAAACATATTAAGTGTTTATAAAGGGTGAAGTGTCAATATCTTGTACACTAAAGGTGCACTGCGTAACATTTCTAGTGCTTGTCTCCATGGTAATGTTATTGACTTGTCTAAAATGTTCCACAGTATAGACTAAACCTGCCTATCATGAGGGAGGCGGGCAGGTTGCAGCACTACATTACATTACAATTCAGATCTGTGGAAAGGCACATTTATTAACAGAGGGAATTACAGTATTTTTCAGGAATAGAAATACTTGTAATGAATAAATGCTAGATGGATGTGTTTAATGACATGCCATGAAGTACTAGCCAGGCTGGTGCCACCTAGTGCCTCCACTCAATTTCATTTCTCTCCAGCGACTAGATCAGGAATTGGAATACATTAGATGGTTCGCAAAAACCCCGGAAGTGTGAGTTCGGGCACCAGCCAATCAGTCATACATTCTGTGCTGGCAACGATTCCTGAGATCGAGGATTTAAAGCCGGAACAAAGAGAATGTTTGGTGAATTTTATTAAGGGGAAAGACGTTATTGCCCTTCTTCCTACGGGATGAGGGAAAAGCTTAATATACCAGTTATCCCCGTTAGCACATTACATACGTCATGACCAAACAGCAGTGATTGGTTAAATAAAAAAAGTACCTGTCTACTGTCGAGCAAACAAATTCTAACGCTGCAAGGTCAGACGGTTTCTATAAAGTGAAACCGGCTGATGAATCAGGCTAATGAAGCACCGTGCAGCTAGTAAATTTAATAACATAGAAAGAAGTCATGGTTTTATATTAATTTCTTTTATCTAATCATTACATTACTTCATTACTACATTACTTCTTTAACTTGTTCCAATGTAGCCCTGGTAAACAATCTATTCGCAGATTTATACATAACTGATTACACAAGAAACAGCTGACATAGACATAGACATAGATAGATCTATACTGGTGTAGCGTAGCCTACAGGTAATCAATGAATGTGATTGTATGTAAATGACCTTAGCGTGTTAGCACTCGGAGTGATGTAATGACATAACATCTGTTTCTCCAATGGACCAGGACAGGGACAGCTTTTGGCAAGGGATGCTCCAGTTACTGTAATTACAAATGTTTTGACCCAGTACAAGTGCATGCTGGGTAAATAGTTTGGGATGACAAACCTCTGAAAGATGCTAGTTTGTATTGTATTGCAATGCCTGCATAACCCATAGTATCAGATCATTCTGATGCAGCCTTACTAATCATATTGCAAAAATCTTGGCCTTTTTTAGAGCTGCTTTCCAAGATTAATGGTGAATGCTGTTACATAATCCTATTACTGAGAAAACAGCCATAAAAGTCTTCAGTGCTCTTAAATTGTGATAGGGAGGAGAATGCCAGTAGCTTGTGTTTTATAAGGAATGTAGCATTTATTGAAATCCCTCGATATAATATTTTCACAATATGCAAGTCATGGTACGATACTGATTGCGATATTTTATGGAGACTAAATTGTGAAATATGCTACTTTTTCCTTTAAAATTCTTTAAAAGTTCTTTTATTCTGTCATAACCCAAAAAAACTTAGATTTAAAATTGTTAAATAACATAATTTCTTCATACTGTCTGTGCTGAAATGGAGCAAAGGATCATGGGCTATGTAGTTCCCTCTGCTTTTTTAGCTGATGCTGCACCGTAACAATGAATTTAAGCAAAGGACTAAGTAATTCGATATATTATGATGGTCCATGATATTACTATGAGACTTTTGATGATATCACGATATTTCAATTGTTGTTACATCCCTAGTTTTTATGTAGTTTGTAAACTTGGACAAGAACCTCTGTTAAGAGTTTCTAGAAATGTGAGTTTCAGAAATGTATGTGGACATGTACAGTTCTGGACAGTACATAAAGAAGGCTGGTGTTAAAGCACCAATGTGTTACTTTTTAGCCAAAAATAGACTAAAATAAAAGCATGTTTTTATTTAGATGTTTTTCTCTCACTGAAAAACTTTGAAAACAACGGTGAGCAAGCTTCCTTTTGCTTGTTTCAATAGAAATGTTGTTCCTTTGGATATAATGTTCCACAGTATGACGTAAAACACAATCTGTCTCCATGAAGAATGTTTCCAAATATGGTTCGAAATTGCTCTTTCCATGGCACTTCCAGAATGTTACACAATGTTACTTTACAATAGGAGAAGACAAGGAGTGTAGATGTAGTGTGTATGTAGTGCAAAGGGACATTACAGGGGCACTGTGTAACTTTTTGTTTGGGGGTCTGACATCTGCTGGTTTCTATGGATTCTGACCTGTAACTTGGTCTGGTTTGGTCTCCATGAAGATACAAAGGTTTAATACCACACTCTGACACATTCTAAACAAAGCAATAACATCTCCATGAAGAAAAGCATTTGACAGACCCTCCACCAGAAAAGTTACACAATTTAAGTACGTCTGCGTGAGAAGAGGAGGTTACATCAAACAAAGTATGCATTGTGTAAACTGTACAATACCTATTAACGATCCATTGAGAAAGAGAGCCACCCCGATGAGAGTGCCGATACAAAGTGCCAGGATAAAGGGCCGTCTCCTGCCCCACCTCAGGGTGCAGCGGTCACTGGCGGAGCCGATCAGAGGGGTGAACATGAGGCCCAAGACTGGACTCAAGAACCACGTAAGGCTGTAGTATTGTTCTGGAAGACCTGAAAACAAACACAGCAACAAATTTAGATTTATTATAGACAAAGAGACAGAGGAGCTCATTCTACAGCACTCAAACAGTGAGAGATACAAAATACAATCATACCATACTCCATACAACTGTACAACAACTCACCCTTACGTAACAGATAATACTCCCTACAACTGTCAGTAACTAACCCTATGTCAATCATATATCTTTATGTCAAACTGCTTTCCTTGTAAACTGCTTATTTTTACATATATTTATTCCTTATTTGACACCAGCCTCTTTGCTATTTTATTATTTATTCCATTTATTCTCTTATTATTATGTGACATTTATATGTGTCATAATTTGTTACAGTGTTTGGCCAAGTGTCAAGTTTGTCTAAGTCTAAGTGTCATTTATCTTTTATTCCCAGACAGGTTTTTACAGGTTTCCTCATTGTCACATAACTCTATAGCACATTTCAGCATAAAATTTCAAAGTTTCCAAAAATTATAACAGAGGGTATAAATGCTTAATTTCACCTTGCCATTCCTGAAACACTAAAACTAGTAAAGTTAAATAAAAGCAAACCCATAAAAAACAATAAATAAATAAAATCAACAATATAATATAAAAAACCCACAGAACTCCTGCAGTGTTAAAAGCCAGAGAGTAGAAGTGGATCTTAAAACGAGACTCAAAACACGCCACTATGGGGGCTGTTAAAATGATAATTACTATATCAACTTCATTCAGTATATTAAAAACTGGAACAATATATTTTGGGGCTCAATATTTATCCAGTTTCTTTGTAAAAGTGAGGAAATATGGGGTATTTTGTTTTGAGCTGTAGAAGGTTGAATAAGTGACTTTTATGGCTAATTATTGGTTATGTATCTGTTTCAGCTCATGCTTCTTAATGAGACTGTCTATTTTAAAATGGTTTACTGGGATTATGCATTGTTGTTATTGTGTCATTGTCATAAAGTAGTTATATTTATCTGTAGCCATATATCATGCTTCAAAACTTGTTATTGTGACAGGCCTACTCCCTGGTTTACTCCTGGGTTACTTTTTACCACTTTTAAAATTCTTCTGAGGTCACATCACACTAGTCAGATATGATAATGTACAAATGGTTTACAGATTTTGGAGACTCCGTGACTTAATAGGTCCATTAAGAAAATAACTAACACAGTAGCTCGACAATGTAAATATAATAACAATTCTCAACCACTAGGGGGAACCTGAGCCACTTTCACAATGCATGTTGTACTTTGTTATTGTTTACCTGTTTACCTGTGTGTTTGGAGAACTATCTGCATCAGGTTCATAAAAAACACTAATAGTAACAATATACTGAAATGCATTATTTTTTTTTGACATCAGTTACACAAAACATTAACCTTGCATTATGAACTTTAGGACCAAATGTTTTGTACTTATGTTTTGTTTTGCCAATAGCGAATGGGACTACAGATGAAAATTTGCCTGCATGGGTAATACATGTTGATTAAAGGTGCACTCTGTAACTTTTTGTTTCTGTAGATGCCATTGCTTTGCCTGGAATCTTTCACTGTAAACAGCTCTACTTTATATTTATTAAATTACAGGTGGTTTTACAGCTCAAAAATACCAAGAAAAACATCCATTCTGACTGTGAGTGTAACTTGGTCTGGTTCGGTCTCCATGAAGATAAAAAGGTTTAATTCATCACAGTGTGAAACATTCCAGACAAAGCAATAACATCTCCGTGAAGAAAAGCATTTGACAGGCCCTCCAGCAGAAAAGTTACCCAATGCACTTTTAATCTGCACTGTCCCATGCTTAATAAATAAACAAACACATCCACACCTGCCCTGATTCAAATCCAGAAAACTTTATTTGTCCCCGAGGGCATTTGTCACATCCATTCAACTCCATCAGATCACCTCAGAGACAGTAAAGGGAACACTGCCTGTAGACTGTTTGTTTAGACCGGATTACAACACAAAAGACCAAGACAGTGAATCGTCTGAGCTGGAGAAAGACTAGAAGACTCAGGAGATAGGGTTTCTTCACCATAGAAAGTAGGCTGTCTCACAGGAGCTTGTAGTTGAGTGGGTAAAAGGATAAACGCTATGCTTTTGTTAGTAAAAGACAAATAAACAATAGAAAATACAAAATCTCCAGTCATTACTGTCTATTCACTTTAGTACTTTTGACATGTGAGTGGTAAAAGCCTGCAAGTGCATTACAAGCTCTTACTCTAAGTGGCTATTCAAGATGTATAATAGACAACCAAATCTCACTATATTAACCAATGAGGCTAAATGTAATGGGAAAACTGCTTTGTGGATTGTAACTATTTCACAAGAGCATTTGGAAAGAACAGTATGTGAGGTGAATAGTAGAACAAAAGAAAAGTGCTCAGGCATGTTAAGACAAACAAATGAAAAGAAAAAAAAAAAGCTGTCAGTGCAATGAGCCTCTCAGATTTGTTTACTAGTATAGCAGTAGGCAGATATTATCGGCCGATATGGGTGTTTTGTACCTCGTTATAAAGCATATACTCTCTATACTATGTCTATTTAATCCCATTTACAGACAGATAAACGTCCTAATATATGGTATCGCATCAGTATTTATCGGGGGAGTAATTTGTCTGTGTGTGGGATGCCATACTGCACCTGAATGCACCCCAGAGTCACGTCACTCACATACTCTTGTTTACACCAGTGTACGTTCACCATTCACTCTGCAAAATTATTTTAATGTGTTTAAGAACAGTTATCTGTAGTTTAAGGCAATCTGTATTCTATAAGTAGAAATTACAGTATAGTCATTTCTCAAAAATGTTTCTCAAAAGTGTATTACATCTACAAACCTTCAACAAGCATAAAGCTACGCACGCCTTGAATGACCTTTAATGGTTTTTATGCTTCGGTGTCAAACAAAACTAAATGGGAGAGTCTGAGTCTGCGCAGCGTGAATCATGTGAACAGTATGTTACACGTCTGTCACGCCTGAAGATATACACCTGTAATTTTCCTAAACATGGGCCACTCCCAATTTCAGAGCCTCATTCTTTGCAACAGATGTTCAGGACATGACAAACAGGGAGTCAACAGGCGTATAAAACAAAAGGAACAGTAAGGGCATACGCATATTGCTTTGAGGGTAGGTGATACTTAAGATGCACATTTGTTTTGTTGTGAACTGATATTCGGACCTTGTACCTAGAGAGAAAAATCTACAACATTTGGAAAATTTTCGTTAATATTTGTTTGTATTACTCTGCAAATAAAATGATACAGGTGCAAATTGTGAGACTTTTGGCGATATGATATTACGATACTTTGGTTCTTGTGACATCCCTAATACAATTTACCTTAAGTAAGCAAATAGACAATTTAAGTAGCAAGAAAGAATGACAATTTAATCTACTAAGCCTTATCATTGCCCACTGACAAAGCCACTAAGCAGCATCTGGCACACAGTCCCAGCCAAGATGACAACAACAAAGTAATGCATTAAAAGTATTGATTCTACCTTGTTTTAATGGCATTTGAAACTTTTAGGGTATGTCTGCCAAAATGAGGTCACTCTTTAACATACTTTAAGTTAAATGGGTCAATACATGACATTTAGAGCTATGGGAAATGGCATGTTTGTGAAGAAATTGTCTCAAGGCTAAAACGTGCAGTGGCTTTAAGTGGGACAGAAAAGACAGTTGATTTGTATAGGGAGGAAGTTATATATTACCTTACACTGCTTATAGATAATAAAAACACGATCTATATCCACAGTGTGTCTTCAGCTAATTATACAAAGTTTTTTCAGGTCTTGTATTTCGTGGCCTCCTGCTCAGATCCGTTGACAGCTCTGAGCGCTCAGTTACTGAATGTGACCCAGGCTCGACTCTTCACCTGGGAAAGGCCAACGTGCTCATTTTACACAGGGGCCAGTGAAGAGGCTGGGATGTATCTTATGCAATGAAATCAGGTGTTCAATACAAAAAAACAGTCTGATACACAGTGTTTTATCTGAACACATTCATCGAACGATACAGTTCACATACATATATATTTTGGGAGAACGTGAAATGAACACACTGTATTACTGCATGATGAACGGACTGTGAACGTGTTCATTCTGGTGTCTGTGAACGGCATGTGCTTATATTTAACTTTGTTCAATAGGGTTCCAGATTTCTTTAGTGTTCCAGGCAAAAACCCGTAAAGAGCCCTTAATATTTAGCGGAAAAACATTCAGTCTGGCATGTCTCCTGCAGAAAGAGTCTTTTCAGTGTCTTGTAGGATTTCAGCAAATTTCAGGCTCTCTCGGGGGCTAGTCGTGTTGATCATGTATGAATGTACAGTATGTCTGGCTACTGAAGTTTGAACCAGTTCTTTTCGTCATTTATGCAGTCACCTACATTTAACGCACATGGGTTATTAAGACGTATCCCACTCACTAATGTTCATTCAGTGTGAACCCTGGTTTGATAAGGATTCAAAATTTAAAAAAAAGATGAAATCTAACACATAGTTTCATTGTTAAAACTGATAAAATAATTGCGGTCTGTGGTTCTAAATGGGTTTGGGCAATGATATTGAAAAATAATAGCTCGGAGCAACGTACTGAAAAACAAGTTCATTTTTGGACCTATGAACAAACTATTAACAATAAACAATAATGAGTTATGAATGGACTAGTTCATTTTGAAATGAGTGAACTGAACTAGTTCATGTAGGAAATGAACTTTCCCAACACAGTTAAAACATAAAAATACTGACAGATTTGTGTTGTTTAAAGGGAATATTACACAATTTTTTGATCTATGAGTTGGTGTTTGATCATTACAGAAACACCTGGAGTTGTGTTTTGTTTCATTCACACATGCATAATAGGCTTTAGGAGTTCCTCTCTCAAACTGAAAACACTCTGTTCTGTTTGTGATGTCATGAGGTAATACAGGAAGTGTTCTACTGTGTTTTTTTGAAGTTAAAAAAAAGAAAAGTACGAAAGTTGTTCTTTTATAGTAACGCACACATCTGAATACAATAGCTTAAACTATAAATAGCATGTCTCACAAACACACATTGCAGCTTTGTTCCTGATGATCTGTCCACATGGTGCCCGGTGTTTCCCATGCGACAGGTTTGAAAAGGTCTCGACCCCGGCGTCGGACATCAGACAGGTCTTGGGAACCCGGTTACTACGGCGACTCCATCACCTTGACTTCCTGTTTCCAAATATGGCTGTCACTCTCAAAGTCTCAAAGTCCTTCCTGTGTTCCTACTAAAAATTGATGCTTTGTTCCTGGCGTCTGGCTTGGATGTATTTTTTTGCTTTCGGATACAAATAGTAAACATATGTATTTAGATGCATAACTCAAAAACAAGGCGATAAAACAGCAGACAAGAACCACTGATAGGGATCTGACTGTCTAGTACGCTGTCAACATCAAAACAGGAAAAGTGACGCTAATAAATATACTTCCCACACACAGTAAAGGCTGAAAACACATAGTAAATACAGATATGCCCCTGTTCCCACAAACTCACCTAGATGCAAAATAATAAAAAACTCAAATTCCCACAGTGCGACGTGGGCTACTACACTCACATCTAAGAACAATGCTGAGAGACCCAGCGGGCAGGAAGTATTTGAGAAAGAGAGAAAAAGAAAAGGAGACGGAGTGGTGGAAAAGGAGGGAGAGAGTGTGAGAACAGACTGATAAAAGAATGAATTAACAAGAAGAGGGGGACACAGAATAAGAGAGGGTCCAGTGAGACTGTATGAGTGAGAAAAAATAAAAGAAGAATAAAAGTCATGAATAGCACTAGTTTGACTGGTTAGATAGGACAGAGGGCTATTCATTCACTCATTCATTCACTCATTTTCTCTTAAAATCAAACATGAAACTGATAAAAGCATGTGGACAGCAAAAATAAATACACACAGCATATTACATAAATGAATATACAGAGACAACATAGACTATTATTGTTATCTTATAATTCTTATCTTTGGCTGCTAAGGATTACGGATGCACTGATTCAGCTTTTTTTCATTTATTAATTTTTTTTTTTTTTTTCATTATTCATTTATTTATTTATTCATATTAATTTCGATACTATGGCTTTAAGTATCTGTCGATATCAACCGTTACCACTGATAGACCAAAAACAGCATTTATTTCCTTCAAACTAAAATAAAATAAGATAGAACTGATCCAAACATGTTATTAAGTGTTAAGTAACAACAAAACTTTGTGTAAATAAAAATTCAAACATTATTAGACCCAGAAAACAGATCTTTGTACAAAACCAATATCTGAACCGATATTTTGAAGCAGACATCTGATCCAGCAAATTTCTCAAGATAGGCACCAATATCCGATACCAGTATTGGATCGTGAATCACTACTAAGGATTAAATCACTTTGCACTCTAAGGATAAAAGTTCTTCTATAGCTATGCTTCAATGATGGCCACTGATCTTTAAAATCTGCCAGACTCCAAAAAAACTGGGCCTACTTTAGAAAGTCTGTGTTATTCTTCCTGACTGATGGATGATTTGATGTTTCTAGTTGTAATAAAGAAGACATGATATCTTAAGAAATTGACTATATGTAAATACTTGTAAAGTTTTGCGATCAATGTACATAAGCAACTACATAATTTTTTAAACTATGTAATGACTAGACTGAGTTCATATAAGTTTTCTTCTGTCCGCTCCTTTTTGAGAAATGTGCTTTTCTGTTTATAGGAGGAGACACAGACAGACGTTCCGTGCATTGATAGATAGATATATGTAGCGTGTATATGATTATTTTTTTCTTTTGGTTTTAACTTAAAATCAAACAAATCAATCAATCAAATGTGCAGAAAAATGCAAAAAGACAATAAGGTGACAAACCAGAAGGAGACAACAACAGGAATGACTTAAAGCCTCAACTCAGGTGTGGGGTTTTGCTTTGCGGTTTTAAATGACAAATTAAATTCAGTCAAACTCAATTTCAATCAACTCAACCCCTATATCTTCTTTAACTGGTGACCTTACAGTCCCCTCTCTCTGCTGTCTATGGCACTCACCCACAACTAAACCCAGACCTGAACATGTGACTTCACCAGTGTTTATTCATCAAGTCTGGATGCAAATTTGAACTCCAAGCCCCAACGCTCATAGACATCATTTAGGAACTGAAAAATGTAGCACAAAACGTCTTTCTGCTGCTGATAAATGCATCCGTATACATAAAATAAGCCGTGTCTCACTTCAAAGTGAAGTTTACGATCAGCTGATACAAACAGGATTCCTCTCTGCACAGCCTCCCTCTTGTTTGGGGATAAAGAGCTGTGTCTGTCAGCATTTGGCACTTTTGTGTTTGTTAAGAAATTGGCTTTAATCTGAGAAAAATGTTTTATAAGTGGCCTTTGTTTCAGTCTTTGAAAAGAAATACACTGAACTTTGAAATTATTCAGATTAAGAATTAAGCAAAGGGCAAAGAAAGCTTACCACAATCAAAAACAGCTTTTTGTGAAACAACAAAAAAGGTCTGTCTTTAATAATTAAATGAATAAATGACATAACAGCATGTTAAAGTCCAATATTTTTTAAAGATGCACTATGTAACTTTTGAGGGTCCGTCACCTGCTTGTTTCTATGGTTGTGTTATTGCTCTGCTTAGAATGTTCCACAGTATGACATTAAACAGCTCTACTTTACATTTATTAAATTACAGGTGGTTTTATAGCTCAAAAATACTACAAAAATAGTTAATCTAACTGTGAGCGGGGTCGCCTCTCCACAGATCTGACCTGGAACTTGGTCTGGTTTGGTCTCCATGAAGATAAAATGGTTCATGGTTATTTGAAATAAACTTTAAATTAAGTATTGGAAATACAGGTTGAAATTTGTTTTTTTTGTTTGACACAAAAATGGAAAAATGAAATAACTGTTTTCCCATTTTATTGTTTTTCATTCTTAACTGAAATTCAAAAAAACTAATGGTACACAGACCATAAATATACAAATTCTTTTCTATTTTTGTTTTATCTTCTATTTATTATTTATTTATTATACTTTAATCATGTCTTGCAGATTTTTTTTTTATTGAAATATTTCAGATTATTTATATATATATTTTTTTTTTATTTAATATTTTTATTTAATTTATTTCAATGGTAGGTTTATGCTTTCACACCAGTAAATCAAACACCCCCATGAAGTTCCCATTCATAAAAACTAAACAATCTGTCGTATCCTGAGACGGCGTGAGAAAATACAACAGAAAACAAGAGGAAAATAATGAGAAAGTGAGAGTGAGTTCAAAGGTCACGGAGGGAGAAAGTGGAGGAGGAAGTGTCGAGGGAAAGGAAGCAAGGAAGCAGGTGTTTTTAAATAAACAAAACAAGGACTGAGTTCAGGTCAGGTGACTCGGACTGATACAAGATGAGACAGGGTACAGAGAGGAAGAGGTGGCAGATGGAGACTGAAGGAAAAAATTAAATGTTCTATTGTATTATTGATGGGACAACAGTCTGGTTGCTGGTTTGATGCCACAGAGAGTAGAGATATGCAGCTCTTATGCTGTCATTAAAAATACAAGAACACAAGATGTCTTTTGAGTTACAGGCACGGGACGAAACTAAAAGGGAGAGATGAAGTGATTTTGAAGATGACTGTAGAACACTTGCATTGTAAAAAAGTATAATTACTTGCTTACTTATTTTGAATTTATTATTACATGTATATTTTTGCTCTTTGTTATTATAATATACAATGATGTGTGAGCTACTGTGACAAATAATTTCCCTTGTGGATAATTAGTATGTCGAAGTCTTAGCTGTGTGTGTTTATTTTTTGTTTTTATGTTTTGTGTACATCTGGGGCCCCTTTTATAAGCTAAGGTACCTTCTGGGGAGTTCTCTTTTACAAGACTTCTGTAGAATTGTATGAAATACTCACAATGTTTGTATATGCTTTGTAAATAAATAAAACTAAATAAATATTTATAAACATGTCAGCGTAATTCCTTATCCAACCAGGAGTTGTGGAAAGTAGATCAGGTGTGAAAGGAAGTCATCTTGAAATGAAGACCTTTCGAATCATCCAAAAGTCATTTAAATTAATGGCGCTAGACTGAGACACTGGGCTTTATATTGCAAATAGCTAACTCAGTCGTGCCCTAAAGGGAGGAGTGTTAACCTACAACTGCTTTGCCTTTGTTTACAAGCTTGTCTCATTTTGGGTAATTCTATGGGGAGCACTTATTTAGCTCAGTACAGCATACATCCTACTTTGTCCTGGGTCCATATGATTACTTTTAAAACCTGTATACATATGTTTATTTACTTATTTTCTTTAAGTATGTAAAGATCAATAGCTTTCCAAATATATATTGCATGTGATGACATGAGAGGAATATTCACGTGTCTTGTTTTTAGCCCCTGACTAGTTTGACATGACATGTCAGAAGTTGCTGCTCTGCGAAGGCCAAGGGGCACATAAATACTTGGGGTGGTTCGTCCAGAGTTACCACTGTCCAACAACAAAGCTTGCTTGTTTTGTTTACAAACCGAAAATCTAAAATTTACAACTAAAGTAGTGACTAGGCCTGTCATGATAACAAATTTTGAAGTGTGATATATTGCTACAGATAAACATGCGATAAACTATCATTTTGAAACTACTAACAATAATGCAAGATATATTATTTAAATATACTTAATCATTAAAAGGCATGAGCTGTAGCAAATAAATAACAGAATGAAGCAAAAATTACCTGTAGAAGTCACTTATATACCTCAAATCTTATCGTATTACAACAAAAATAACACAAATCTCCTCACTACTGCAAAAAAAATGTACACACAATAAATATGGAGTCCAAAAATATATATTGTTTCAGGTTTCATATATTAAATGAGAAGTGGATATAGTAATTATCATGACAGGTCAAACAGTGACCCAACCAGCCATTAGATTTTTTAGCTTTTTGTCCAGACCAGCCAGAACAACAGGCATTAACCTGCCTGTCCATATGTAAATACATGTAAATAGTTGCCCCTGTTTTCTAGGAAGAAGGTCGTGCAGCCATCTTTAGTCTCAAGCTTTTGTGAATTTGAAGAATGAGAATTTTATATATGCCAATATGCAGATAAAATTGTGCTCTCATCCCTGTGATAATATGCAATTTTGATTATATATATATTTTTTTTTCTCATGCAGCACTACGCTACAAAATTAGCAATGGGTTTATTTATCTCTTAACACTGATACTAAATTGTGATAAGAATTTTATGGTACATCACCCACCTGTAATTTTGCCACAATTAGGCCTGTCACAATAACAAATTTTGAAGTATGATATATTGTTGTCGAAAATATTGATGAAAAGACATAATACTTAAACTAACAAATAGAAATGTAACAATAACTGTAATATCACATCGTCAAAAGTCTCACAATAATATCGAGGGTTGTCACGGTATATTGAATTATAAGCTTCTTTACTTAAATTGATTGTTAAGGTGTAGCAACGCTAAAAAACAGAAAACTACATAGACCATGATCCTTTGTTCCTTTTCAGTGCAGACAGTATGAAGTGAACTTTTCTAAAACTTGAACTTATCTTAATTCTTTGGAATATGATAGTAATATAGTAGCCAGGCTGGCACCACCTAGTGCCTTCACTCAATTTAATTTCTCTCCAGCGACTAGATCAAAACCCCGGACCTCTCTGGGCACCAGCCAATCAGTGAAGAGCCATATATTCTGTGTTGGCAACGATTCCCGAGATTGAGGATTTAAAGCCGGAACAAAGAAAATGTTTGGTGAATTTTATCAAGGGGAAAGACGTTATTGCCCTTCTTCCTACAGGATTTGGGAAAAGCTTAATATACCAGTTAACCCCGTTAGTGGAGCATTACATACGTCACGACCAAATAGCAGTGATTGGTTAAATGAAAAAAAGTACCCACCTACCGTCGAGCGAACGAATTCTGACAGATCAGGCATGTAGTACAGCATCAAAAGCTTGAAAAAGTAGCATTTCTATAATTCTGTTAGCATCTATAACATTTTGCAATAAATATTGGATCATGAAATAAATATCGTGACAATACGGTACTGTGACATTTGCATATCTTTAATGCCACTGATACAACAATCCTACATCAGATTTATGTCCAAAAACGAATGTATAATAATCACTTTGGTAATTAGTTTGTGTCTATAATGAGCCATAGATGTTCTTTATTCAACTCTCCACAACCCAAATCTGACCATGGTACAGAAAAATACCAAAATGCTCAAAGAAAAAGTCCCAGTGATAAATATTGTGACTCATTGTTGAACTTCTGAGATCTTTTTAATTCAGCATCAATCCCAAAGTGCGTCTCTCACCGCCGTTAGCTCAAAAGACGAAAACCAGATTAGGCTCATTCAACACTTTGGTATCAGGTGTTTTGTCTTTCTCTGGCTCCCTGTGTAAAAGCTGCCATTAAAATTGCATTGTAAACGCCTGGCTCTACGCACACACACACACACACACACACACACACATACAGCACACACACACAGACCACTGCTGTCTTCTGTTATGTAACACTGCAGTAAAGTCAGCACATGCTACCACACTACACCAACACTCAGCAAGAGACGCATATGAGAGGGGAAAGAAGTTTAAGAGGATTTGAGATTATTTTGGTATTATATGTTACACTTTGTGGCATTCATGGGGTGAAGAAAGGACAAAATGTACTTAAAATGTCACTACAAAGTAATAGCAAATACTAGAGTGGAAATTGAAAAGCAACAAAGTATTTTGAGGGAAAGAGTAGTAACAAAGGACAATATTAACGATGCAGCTTTTCAGGTGGAGGGTCTGTTACCTACTTGTCTCCATGGTGATGTTATTGCTTTGCCTGGAATATTCCATGGTCTGACATTAAACTAATCCATTTAGCATTTATTCATTATGGGTGTTTCTATTGTTCAAACTTTAAACTGCTTAGATTTAATATTTACTGTGTAAGATTCTCAACAAAGTACACATTTTTTCATGGAGATAAACAGGTGACGCTGTGCACTTTTAACTGTAACATTGTCGACATCTTTACTGTAATGTTGTTGCCAAGAAAGTTAATAAATCTTGAAAGCACCTGAAAAAGAATGTGGCATGATACTGCTGCTACTTTTATTGAAAATGCTTTATAGCCTTCAAGTATAAAAGACTTTTGTGTGAAATTCAGCCAGATGTGGAGTTGTGTCAGGTTGTTAGCAGACATTTCTTTCAATGTAAAATATATATATATATATGCAAATGACAATAAGCTAGGAGGGATAACTTCTTCTTGGCGTAAGCTTGTGATGTAAAAGAGCAAAGAAATGACCTAGATTACACAAAATTGACTCTTATAATGTTGTTACCTCCTCAACAGCATACCTGGAGTTGTGTTTTGTTTCATTCACACATGTTTGAGTAATCTTTTATTATTTGTCTTTTTACATCTCCAAACCTCAAAATGCTCTGCTCCACCTTGTGATGTCATGAAGCCGTATAGTTTTAATTTTAACAGCTAACTTTTACCTTTTGTTCAGCAGAGAATAGCAATTCCAGGTCTGAAATTATCCAAATAATCCAAAAATTCTTGAAGATTTCCACGCAAGAGCAAGAAACACAGTTTTCTGATACTTTAAATCTGATTTCAACAAAAATAAAGGTGTTGTTTCTTTTTATATTTTCATTTGTCAAATATTATCTGTGCAGCTTAGAAGAGTTTTGGCCCACTGTACAGCATGGTTGCTAGGTAACAGTCATGAAAATCCCTAGTCATGATTTCCAACCAGGAAGAAACATTTTAAAACCTCAAAAATTGCCAAATAGGGAATGAAACTGTAAAACTTTTGGTAAAATCTTAAATATAAAGACCTTAAGTGTGCTTTCGTTCAACCTGTCATAGGCAAATCAAGTGTACACTCTACTAAATGCAGCATGTGTGTGGCATGTGCTGTCCACTAATAATGAATGAGATGTGATTGACTGCAGGGGTGCGAGTTATGAGTGGCTTTGACCTATCTGACAATGGAGTTCCCACTGGCATCGAGTGACACCTCCAAAAACAGGTCTATAAAACCAATCGACTGTGGCCTTACATAACTCCAGCACAGTGGGTCACAACTGTCAGTTTTATTGGACTCAACTCTGCATTTGAATAGCTGTCAAATAGTCTAGTATTTTTTTTTCAACATTTACCCTTTTGGTTCAACTTATGACAGGAGAATAGTGAATAAAGTGTCCCGACTTTAAAGGTGCACTATGTAGCTTTATGGTTTGGGCTTCATTACCTGCTATTTTTTCTATGGATATGTCATTGCTTTGCCTGGAATGTTCCACAGTATGATGTTACACAGCTCAAAAATACCTAGAAAAACAGGCATTCTGACTGTGAGCAGGGTCGCCTCTCCACAGATCTGCCCCATAACTAGGTCTGCTTTGGTCTCCATGAAGATAGAATGGTTTAATACCATACTGTGAAACATTCCAGATAAAGCAATAACATCTCCATGAAAAAAAGAGTTTGACGGACCCTCCACCAGAAAAGTTACACAGTGCACCTTTAAGACAAGTGTTAAAAATGTACAAATATTACAAATCTATTATATTTATATTTATATCTCACAAATAAATACAGACACAGTGATTTTTGAAAGCTGTTAAACTGAGCTTAACTTGCAAGCTAAGTCGTCTTCCTCATTAAAATACCTATGACGAAGTATTATTATTATTATTATTATATTTAAGATTTTGCTAAACATTGTATAATTCTCTCTCCACTTTGGCCATTTTTAGGCTTAAAATTTTACTTTCTGGTTGGAAATTCCAACATCCCTCTAGGTAATTCCACAACTATTACCAAACAACCATGTGATAACTCCTCTAATGTACACTGAAATCATTTAACAAATAAAAAAGGTAGAAAACACTTTTACTTTGTTGAAATAAAGGTTAAAGTATCAGACAAAATGTGTTTCTTGTAAATTGTACTTCATTTTTTGGACAGAACTCTTCCTACTCGGATGTCATCATTATGGGACTCTCTAAAATAGAACTCTACTTCCAGTAATTTTCAACATATTTTCCAACTTTTCTTCACAAATTGCTTATTGATTGGTGCAGAACTATCATTTATATTTACAACAGATATTGTCCCATTAAATTAAGTCAAAATTAGAGAATCATCAAAACCTCATACGCACTTTTCAGATTATTCCAAGTCTGACTCATTTCATTAATTAGATATTTGTTTCATGCTAAATTCCAATGGACGACATGGAAATAAAAAGGTTTTGGGCCACATAAAAAGATGTTAAACTTAAATTTCAAACATCGATTCAAAATTAAAAGTCTACACCAATATAAAGAGAGGCACTGAAGCACTTGTCATTCACCACCAACCTTCTTAGGTTTAATAATTACTCATTTGTGTCATCTTGATCCCTGATGGCACATTATTATCTAGTGTCTGACTATCCGTCCATCTCCACAGACTCCACACTGCAGTGACAGACCACAGCTGTTTTCCTCTCACACAAAAATAACCCTGAGGCGGCCATTACTGCTCCATTAAAAACACTGGGCATACACGAGATGCACTCTAAGCAATTACTCCACACTTGGACCACAGACCAACAAACCAGCAAAAGGAAAATCTGAAAAATGTTTATTGATTTATCCAAATACAACTTCAGTTGGTAGCAAGCTGAAAATATGAGGTAGCAATCACAATTCCAGACAAACTGAAAATGAAATGACATAAACAACTACGCGCACTGTCAATCATGGTAGAAAAAAAATCTTGGAAAAATTGATGCCTTTTTCCAGTGGTTTATTTCTTCATCACTGTCATGTGAGTAGCATAATTGTTTCAGGGTAGATTGAAATATGAACTCACCTAATGCAAGAATGACTCTAAACTACAGGGTATTATACTGTCTCCATTTGTTTCTCTGCAAAGGACATTATATTGTACAAATAATTGCGGCCTGTAAAATTTGTTAACAACGCCCACTATATAAAAGAATGAGAACTTTGCACATAATTTACTTGAGACGGGTGCATTGGAGGAGAGGGAGCAGCCCAAGAACATAGAGAAAAATCCTGCACACCATTCACTTGCAAATTATGAGATTTATTAGGACAAACCGTGCAACGTTTTGGCACTAGGACTTCATCAGGCAAACAGAATGAGAGCTCAGGTGGCAATCTTAAATAGGGTGTGGCAAGCACCCAAGGTTGACAGGTCGTAAAGGAACAATGTGCCAAAAACAACATACCGTATTTTCCGCAACATAGGGTGTGCTCAAAAGCTTCCAACCCCATCAAAAAATGACTGCGCGCCCCGCAATCCAGACCACCCTATACACGAATCCACTCGGGTGTCCCAGCACGACTTTAGTAAACTACAAAGCCGCACCACCCACAGCGCAGGCAAACACGCACGGAGCAGACAGCGACCGCGCAGTGAAAAACACCTGCTGCCACACTCATCACTCCACGCCGACGAGGAATGGAACAGAGGAACGAACCGAAAAAGCGAGTGCACTTCTAGTCACAACTGAACAACTGAGTCAAAGCGAACACGGCAACAATCCAGCGGTCCCAGACAGCACCCTCCCTACACGCCACAACTGAACAAAGCCGAGAGTCACCATGGACAAACAAAATCCGACTGACCCATCTAACTGTTGTGTTTCGTTTAAAGTCCGGTGCGGTTTATTTGTGAAAAAAGTTTGAAAATAGACCATTCAATGACCACCTTATAATCCAGAGCACTTAATAGTGTGGAAAATATGGTTATTTTAAAAACTAAGATAATCAACATACAGTGTAATAACAATAATAATAAAATATTAATTATAGTAGAAAAAAATTATTAAATAATAAAAGAAAAATAAAATAGAAGAGCATCTGAATACATATAGACATTATATAATATATATTCACCAAACTATGGAATAAGGCTGTTGTGCCATATACACATCTATATTATACACATAGGATCCAGCCCATGTTCAAGGACTGTTCCTTTATGACCTGTCACCCTTGGGTGCTTGCCACACCCTATTTAAGATTGCCACCTGAGCTCTCATTCTGTTTGCCTGATGAAGGCCTAGTGCCGAAACGTTGAACGGTTTGTCCTAATAAACCTCACAATTTGCAAGTAAGATGGTGTGCAGGATTTTTCTCTATTAACAATCCCCACTTAAACTGCTATTTCAATTTGCAGGCAGTCAATCTTAGAGGCTTGTTTTCAGTCAATGAATTATCGTTTCATTCATTTTTACATCTATTATGAAAATGCACACACACACACATACACACAGGCCTGTCAAGATACTATAAGATCACTATATCAACTTATTGTTCAATATATGAAAGCTGGAACAATATTTTTTGGGTTCAATATTGCAAAAGTGGGGAGATTTGGAGTGTTTTTGTTTAATTTTTGAGCTTTTTTGAGCTGTAAATGTTGAAAAAATAACTTATATTTTGAATCATTCTGCTATTTATCTGTTGCAGCCCATTTAATGTTACAGTATATTTATAAATATTGTTTTTTTTTTAAATCTTATCTTGCATTATTGTTATTGTGTCAATGATGTGAATAGTTTCAATATTATCATTTATCTCAATATCTCTCTGTAGCAATGTATCATGCTTCAAATTGTGTTATCGTGACAGGCCTATGCACACACACACATACACACCTTCAGTGCTATGGAATGGCATAAGCAGCTGGTTTGGGTGAGATGACCTCATAGCGCTGGTCCATGCCTTTTGGGGTGACCCTCGTGATACAAAATGTTGTTGACAGAGTTTGACTGAGCCGAGCGCTTCGTCCCAATGACCCCGTGTGGATTCAGAGGTCAAACGGTGGCGTGTTATGCACTGGCCCCAGAGTTTTCACCAGGCTACACTGCTGTTCACATTGAGCTTATCTGAAAGCTTCTGGGGGGCATGGGAATCACACCAAGTCAACATCTGGGACAATGCCAACAAATGAGCCACCTGTGAGTGAAAACAGCTCTGTGCATCTGGATATTTGTGAGAAAGGGGGAAAAGAAAACTCTCAATTCACCTACAGGTCACTTAGGGTACTGCAACAACATACATGCAACTTAATCAAATTCTCATCACAGTATTTCAGAACTTCCAATTGACAATCTCTACTGAACAAGAGGCAAAAGAAAACTACTGCTTCATAACATCACAAGGCAGAACAGAGCATTTTGGGCTTTGGAGATGTAGGCAGACTAATAAGAAATAACTAAAGGATTACCCAAGCATGTGTGAATGAAACAAAACACAACTTTGGGAATGTTTTGACGAAGTAACAGCATTATAACATGGTTTAAAGCTTTGCATAATATAGGACATGTACGTTCTTCCAATATATTCTGTTCATATCTCCATCTGACCTCTTTGACTTAATCTCCTTTGCCTTGTTCAGCCCTCTTTATTGACAATCTTATATAGATACGTTTAATCCTCTGGGACTCTGCATTCTAATGTATTCAAATATAAATCGTTACATTGAAATGAATCTAAAGCCCTCGTGTTGTCAAGCCGCCGGCAGTCACCAGAGAGAGGCTTAGGGCGTTTGTTTTCGATGACTTCATGTCCCAGGAGGCCGAGCGGGGAGCTATGTGCTGACAAACAACAGCACAACAACTGCACCACAAGGACACA
Source organism: Boleophthalmus pectinirostris (assembly GCF_026225935.1). Taxonomy (NCBI): domain Eukaryota; kingdom Metazoa; phylum Chordata; class Actinopteri; order Gobiiformes; family Gobiidae; genus Boleophthalmus; species Boleophthalmus pectinirostris. The sequence goes on along the minus strand of NW_026571175.1, from coordinate 24,174,567 downwards.
CGCTGCAGCATTCCTGACGTCTCTAACACACACAGGGCCGGTTTATCTGCAGCAGCCTGGGAAAACACACTCCCCCATCCACACATGTATAATCACACAGGTATCTGCTGACTGGGCATTCTCATTACACAACAGGCACTGGTTTGAGAGATAGAGGTTACCAAGCAAAATACTGGAAAATGCAAAATATGTGCAAATACATAAATACATTTTTTATTTTAAGGTTCTATGTTATGCAAAACTGACTCATGTGAGCTTTAAGCCATGTTAGAATGATGTTACCTCATCAAAAACATAGCTGGAGTTGTGTTTTGTTTTCATTCACACATTATCCTAGTGTGAGTAAGCCTTTGTTATTAGTCTGTCTACATCTCCAAAGCTCAAAATGCTCTGCTCCACCTCATGATGTAGTGGTAGTTTTCAAGTTAACAGCTACCTTTTACCTTCAGCTTTTAATTTTTCATTCCACCTCGACTAAAATCATTTGTTACATACTTTGATTTACTTTGAGTTGCCTACAGGTATCCATAATATTCACCCAGATATTTAAAAAATGTCAACACATAACTTTACTTTCTCTAAAACCGTTTGTCTCTGTGCAAATGTCCACAGATAAATAAATGAACAGTTATATAAAAGGCCTAAGAATAGTGGGTCTTTAAATAACTTGAGTTTGTCTCCAACACGTTCCTCTTTCACAGGGGACACAGGCACAAGAACACGGAGATAAGAGCTGTCTGAGGCTGCCACACTGAAAACATACAAATTGAATGGGGACAAACCCAGGTTTCACCTTGTGTGAAGAAGGACATTAATGGCGGATAACACTTGGCATGGGCCCATATAGAAATGTGGTGTGAAGATTTGTAATTCTGTTTGGAAATTATGTATTATTGGAATATGACACAAAGTATATATAAAAAAAGTGATTGGCCAAGATACCGTATTTTTCAGACTATTAGTCGCTCTGGAGTATAAGCCACACCAGCCAAAAAATGTGTAATGCCGTGAAGCTGTGTTCTCCATCCTCGCTTTCCGCCAGTCCCTCATAAGTTTCTCGCTCACTCCAAACTTTCTTTCTGCTACTTGATTACTATTTTTGGCTGAATATTTCACTCCTTGCAGCAGGACAACAGATTTTTCTGCAGGAGACATGCACAGTAGAGCGAGAAGCGGGATAGGAGTAGCAGATACTGACACACAAGCCTAGAGCCTATAGCGCCTGTCACTATGAAAATTTTAATATATAAGTCGCACCAGAGTATAAGTCGCAGGATCACCCAAACCATGAAAAACCGTATACTCCTAAAAATACGGTAATTGTGAGTAACGATTATATCATGATAATTATGAAAGTTGCTGACAGTTTAAAAAATGTTATGGATATGCTACGATTCTAGTGAAGGTGTATGGAGTTTAAAAACACAATAGAACACTTCTTGTCGTACCACATGACTTCACAAGGTGGAACAGGGTGTTTTCCATTTGAGAGAGGAACTCAAACATGCAGGAATTGTGTGTTAAACATGTTTGAAGGAAACAAAACACAAGACCTGGTATGTTTCTGATGAGGAAATAACATAGCACAGACTGGAAGTGAAAGTGTCTATATATTTTCCCTGAGCGCCTGTTACAGTGCACTGAAAAAACATAATAAACCTAACTGTCCATTTCTTAATTCCTATCTTTGCTGCAGCACATTTTGCTCCGTCCCTCCCTCCTCCTCCTCCATCAGGGCGTCCAGGGGAGACTAGGTCAGATTATGGTGATTAGTCAGTGTGTGTCATCTCCAGTGGTTTATATAACTCTGTGTAACTGTGCAAGGTCAGATGTGAGATTAGAGCAGTCCATGATAGGATCACTCACGGATTAGGCCCCGTACCTGCCGTGCTGAAGCCAGGGCTAAAACTACCCAAGATCAGGTGTTCCAGACTGCAAATAGATGACAAGTCTTGGGTTACATGCTCAAAGCTGGTGAGGAGCTCTTCTAGGAAACACCACAATTAACACATTCTCACCATTAGTGGCTCTAAATAGTGGTGGACGAAGTGCTCAATTATGTTACTTCAGTAAAATGGACAGATACAGAGGCAAAAAGTTACTCAAGTAAAAGTACTGAAGTAGCAGTTCAAAAATATACTTTAAAAGTAAAAATTAAAAGTATTTTGTAGAGTTTTTTTTTTTTTTTAGAACAACTTAAGTATAAAATGTAGTGATTTTGATAATTAATTGGCTGATTTTAAGTGATTCGATTGATTTCTTAATTTTTCTAGCTGTTTTTGTGCTTTTTAGGTCAAAGTTGGGACGATAATTCAAATTTAAAAAATAAAAATAAGGCTCTGTCATTTCAGCAGGTCTCAAACTATCAAGAAAAGTACTTTTTACTTTTCAATCCAGATTAAAATGTAGTGAAGTAGACAGATACATGTTCACTAATTAAAGAGAAGTAAAAGTAAAAAGTATTCACAGTAAAATGTACTTAAGTAAAGTACAGATATCTAAAATTTGTACCTAAGTATTGTACTTTTACTTTTGTACTTGGTTACCTTCCAGCGCTGGTCTTAGTCTTAATTAAAGCCCTAGTACTTGACATTATAGCCAGTCAAAACACAAAATAAAAAGCTATGTAATCACAGATATTTTTCTTTTCAGTTCTTGCACCCCCACCCCATACTTGATTTTGTTTTTGTGTAATTGCAGGTAACTAGGGGAGGGTCAGACCATAGATACGCAAACAACAAGCTCTGTCTCAAGTTACCATCTGAATTTTAATGTATTTTTCCAAATTTTCTTGTTCAGTGAAGGTTAAAGTATACGCACTTTGGACAACATTGTATTCCCTAAAACTACACAACCATTAACACACTATGGGCATTTATAGAGATACCATTTAAAGGCCCACCACATATTGGAAACAAAGCTTAATCTAGAAAAGCATTAACTCCAGGCACATGCAACATTTACTTTGTACACCCTGAATTGAACATTTTCTCCAGGATCGCAGTAATCTGCTTTGGTGAAAGATTAAGCTAAAGGTTCCCCCAGCTCAAATATTCAGGAAATGAATTTGTAACATGCCAGGCACAGATTAATAAACTAAGCTCTAGGGATCAACTCTCTCGTTTTATGAAACAGAAGAAAGAAAGAAAGAATAGAATGCAACCAGAAACTTTTTACCATGTTATTTTGTATTTGTTTTTATTTTGTATCTCCGTTAGCTGTGGAAGTGCAGCTATTCTTCATGGAGTTACAAAGACGTTTCCTCACCATTAGCCTATTCTGAGTCCTTTTTCAATAGATTCAATAGATCCACGCATGCTTGAGTAATACTGTATGGTCCTGCATTTGAAGCTTGAGTGCTTGAGTGAATTTCCGTTTTCACCTGCCCCCTATCTCAGCCCACTTTCCTGTATTTACTTGTACTTATTCAGGCTGAAGTAAATGAAAATTTGCTGCTTGCTACAGTGAAATACCACAATGAAAATGCGAGGTCAGTCAATTCAACAGTATTGAACAGGAAGTCAATAGACGATATATTATTAGATCAATAAAAAGGTTTACAATGAACAAAATGTTTAAAAATGATCTCAGTTGTTCATGTTTTTCAAAATAAAACCAAAAATAAGAAAATGAAAAAACAACTGTTTTCTTCATTATTTGTCTCCAAAACCAAAATGAAAATGAATTATTTGTTTTTTCAGTTTTCGATTTTGTGTTTAAATAAATAATGGAAACAGATAATGGCTGTTTCCTGTTTCCGCGACTTAAACTGTGATGCTGGACTGAACCAGGACTAAACCAGGACTGCACCAGGACTGAACCAGGACTGAACCAGGACTGAGACTGGGGCTGAGATCGGGACCAGACCAGGACCAGAAAGAGACTGAGACCAGGACTGAGATCAGGACTGAGACTGGGAACAGGACCAGGACTGAGATTTGGACTGAGATGGGGACTGAGACCAGGACTGAGACGGGGACTGAGACCAGGACCAGACCAGGACTGAGACCGGGACTGAGACCGGGACTAAAACCGGGACTGAGACCGGGAACAGAATCTGAAATGAGACCGGGACTGAGACCGGGACCAGACCAGGACTGAGACTACAACCAGACCGAGACTGAGACCAGGACTGAGACCAGGACCAGACCATGATTGAGACCGGGACCAGACCAATTCAGACCTGGTTCAGTCCTGGTTCAGTTCGGCATCGCAGTTTAAGTCACGTAAACAGGAAACAGCCATTATAGGTTTTTTCATTTTGGTTTAGGAGACAAATAATGAAGAGAATAGTTCATTTTTTGTTTTCTTATTTTTGGTTTATTTTGAAAAACAAATGAACGAATGATACACGGATTTAGGTATGTTATTGTTTAAAGATGCACTGACATTAAATCTATCTCAAGGGAGACAACTACTAATATAAGCTACATTACAGGTCAGATCAATGGAGAGGCAACCCAATTCACAAACACCATATAATAATAAATGGTAGATAGATATGTTTAATCTCATACCATAGATTATTCCAAGCAAAGCAATAACTAAAATACCTGTAAAAGCATAAAATATCTCACAAAAAAGATGCAAATCTGGTAAGAGACATGAGTCCGAGCTGTTGAAGGTGCTGGAGTGAATATTACAAAGTGCTATCAGTATCAAAGGCTTGTTGAGCAGATTCGATTTTGCCTTTGATTTCCTCTTCCTGTCATCTAGATACATTTCAACGTGCAGCTACAGCATCAGCTAATGCCTTAATGAGACTGAGAGCCAGATAAGTGATATACAATGAAACAGACTCAGTAATGGACAGATTAAATACAGAACGAATGGAAAATGTAGGCAGAGAAAGACAAGAGGAGACCGAAGCAGGTGGTGAGAGCAGACACCGAGCTGGTTCAGAGCACGACGCCTTATATAACAATGTCCCCAGAGTTTGAAAGTGACACGGACAGCGTTTATGACAGCGTGACACCACTACAGACCAAAGAGACAGACTGTTAACTAATTTACTAGCTTTACTGTCAAAGGAGGAACAAAGAGGAGCTGTGTTTGTGTGTAATGACTTAGGGATAGGGTTGCAGTTGTTATGTTAGGTTCTTTATTATGCAAAATTGACTCTTGTGAGCTCTAAGCCATGTTATAATGTTGTTCTCATTAAAAACATAACTAGAGTTTTGTTTTATTCACACATGTTTGAGTAATTCTTTATTATTTTGTCTGTCTACATCTCCAAAGTTCATGATGCAGCAGTTTTAAAGTTAACAGCTACCTTTTATGTTTAGTTAAGTAAAAATTGAAAATTCCAGGGCTGAAATTATCCAAATAATTCCAGTGAAGGTGTATGGAGTATAAAAACATGATGATAAGATGATGGAAATAACATTATAACACACTGTATATCAGAAAACAGTGTAGTATGGATCCTTTAACATTGTTGTTATGGAAAGTTTATGCTGATAGATCAATTGTAATGACACTAATGATAAATGAAATAAAAATAAATGTACTTTCCTACTTCACCTGCATGTTGCTGACAGCCACTCAGTGTAACCTTCATAATCTCTCTCCACATGGGTTTTCAGAGTCATGGAAAATTTACAGTAGTTGCCATAGCAATTAATGCACAAGAAATGTAAAAATAAGATCAACTTGAATGCTAAAAAAAAATCACAGTAAGGCATCTGTAAAACAGGAACATGAACTGCAGCTGCAACCCTCCTTTGCATAGAAGTAGCAAGGGGTATTATCCTCCCCACTGGCTGCACATAAGCAAAAAAAAAAAAGAAAAAAGTGCACTATGTAACATTTTGGTTAGGGATCCATCACCATACACCTTCACTAGAATCATTTAGATTATTTCAGCCCTGGAACTGCGTTTACTGAACAAAAGATAAAACGTAAAATGTAGATGATAAATAAAAGAAATCACAATGTGGACCAGAGCATTTTGAGCTTTGGAGATGTAGACAGAATAATAATGAGGATTACGCAAACATGTGTGAATGAAACAAAAGACAACTCTAGGTATGTTTTTGATGAGGTGACAACATTCTAACATGACTTAAAGCTCACATGAGTCAGTTTTGCATAATATAGGACCTTTAAAGACTGGTTAAAACAGGTCTCCCCACTGTGAGTACTTGAATGGACAGTAAACTGCTTGAACCCGTCTTTTTCTAGTGGAGGCAGACAGGTGGCCTTGAGTCTGTTTTCTGCTCCATTAGCTCTCCGCACACAAAGCTTTTATAGGCATCAGCAGCTTGACCAATCAGCATGTATACAACTGCTCCTACCGTCAGCGCACCAATCAATACAAGCTTGTTTATTTCACTTTGAATCATGCTGAAGATCCCTCCACCAATGATCTGATGAGTGCGAGCAGCTTGGTAATACAAACTGTGGTTGCCAGTTCCCTTAGTGCTGAGATAAGGCTGTGCAAATGCTTATAATATTGCAATACTAAATTTGCCAATATTATACCAATATTAAATAAACATCATCATTATTTAGTATTTTTTGGTATATTTTACTAGGCGACAATTACTATGTCATCTTATTATTAAGCTTAATATATAAAAGCTGGAGCCATACATTTTGGGGCTCATTTATTGTTGTGTGCGTAATTTCTTTGCAAACACGGGGAGATTTCTGTTAATTTTATGTAAGATTTAAGATTTACAGGGTAGAATAAATAATAATGATTGTTGATTTAAAGGTGCACTATGTAATTTTTTCAGTGGGGGTCTGTCACCTGCTGGTTTCTATGGAAATGTCACTGATCTACTTGGAATGTTCCACAGTATGACTTTAAACAGCTCAACCACATTTATTGATTTACAGGTGATTTATAGCTCAAATATATGTAGAAAAACATGCATTCTGAATGTGAGCAGGGTCGCCTCTCCACAGATCTGACCTATAATATGGTCTGGTTTGGTCTCCACTGAAGACAGAAAGGTTTAATAGCATACTGTGAAACTTTCCAGACAAAGCAATAACATCTTCATGAAGAAAAGCATTTGACGGACCCTCCACCAGAAAAGTTACTCAATGCACCTTTAACCAAAAGAAAGAAGTCACTGGTCATCTTTGTTTCAAAACACTAAAAATTCCATGAAACTGCCAACACGTGCCCTCTGAGCAGACTGGAGCCCGAGACTGTGGGTTCAGAGGCAGGACAGAGCCGAGGACTACAGCCTTGTAAGGAAGGAGAGGAGATTGTGTAAATACAACTCACACAGACGCACACAGACACACACTCGGCCAACCCTGGGTGCTGGGGTTACACACACAATGGACCCCCTCAACAAGAGCCAAACTGTGGGATTATGAGCCTTTTCATTTGGACAGTCACACAAACAAAATGGGATGTGGATTTTTATGATTCTAGTATTTTGACGGAAACTGCAAAGGTGAACTGTGGAGCTTCAAGTGTAGAGGTTTGCCATCTGCTTGTCGTAATGGAGGCATATTTTGAAGTGAAAAGCGCCTACAATTTAATTAATGCAGTTATTGTACATGTATATATATTTCAATTACTTCAGTCGCCTTCCACTATTACTGCAATATGTAAATCTAATGTATACTAGTATATGCAATTCTGATTCTGGACTGTTTTTGGCATTTCAAATTTTTTCATAACTTATTGGCCAATTTAAAAGACAATTTTAATCTTATCACTACGGTTGTGCAAAAATACTGAAATATCGATATATAGTATAATTTAATGTAATGATACAGCATCGATATCGTGGGTTGCTGAATCGATATATCGCCAAGAGTATTTTTTTTAATATATTTTACTAAATTATTTTGTTACAGCCACAGTTTTGTTTCTTGTTCAGAGAAAGGAAACTCGTTCATGCAACACATTTGACATTCTTACTGTTTTTGATGATTAAAATGGGTGTGTTTTGTGTTCACTTTGCCAAGTAGTGGTTTAACAAACTTTTAGTGTCACAGCCATGATTTAGCCTTTATTTTTTTATTGAACTGTATTGAATTGATTTGAAATATATGGTATTGAATTGTATCGAATCGTAAGATCACTGTATCATATCGTATCGTGGCTTATGTATGGAGGTATGTATCGTATCGGCAACTTCAGAATGATACCCAGCCCTACTTAGCACTAGTTTTAATTTGGTGGACAAGACTACTTAGACTACTTCTTTTAAAATTATATAATTACAGTACTGTCTATAGTACTGTCTCTGTACTGTCTAATATAAAGGCCAAAGTAAATGGAGGTCCATTAGCTTCGACAAGAAAAGGATGACCCTTGAGGATTAAGCGTCCCAAATACCATCACACTCTGAAGTCACAGCCTGGGTACTGTCTGCATTCATTTAATATTTCAGACTTACCACACACAGCTCTGTATCTCTGTGCGGTTCCAAAATCTAAGAGAGCCTCAGACACAAAAAGTGATACAAATAAATAAGTGGGTTAGGAGAGCTTAATCAGGAGTAAATTTAGAACAAAAAAGGCTACTGAGGGCCCATTCATGTAGCAAACATAATTATGATGATGAGGGGTTGACAATGAAAGCTTTATTTTATTTTTAAAGGTCCTATATTACGCAAAACTCACTATTGCATCTTAGTCTACTTCTTTACACAGTTTAAGATCCTGACTTAAGTACAACCAACATTACTAAGATAAGATAATTAATCTTTTGGCAACTCATCTATGACAACTTAAATTAATGCATGCAAGGTCAGTCTAGTCTCCTCAGTGACGTAAGAGGAGTAAGAAGAAAGAAAGGGAAGCTACTGCATACGAGAGGTGACTTTGATTTATCAAAACACATCTTAGAGAATATATCTTGCCTTTCCTACACAAGTATCTTTTCAATCTTATGTTCACGCATTGTCCGCCCAAACAAAAAGACTTGGCATTTCCTCAGAGCTTGTCAAAGATGGCACCTCCATCAGTGTGACCACTGGGCTGATCGATTGTGTGTGAGCCTAAGGGAGTTGGTAAATCTCTTGGCAGGATTCACAGTAGGTGGTAGACAGAACAAGCAGTCAAGACGTCAGTATAAATGTCACGGCAGCACTGGGATAACAGGAGGCTCAAGTTGGTTATGTCACTGACTTATGGGGACGTCATTACAACACCAAGCCTCATTATCAAGCGGGCGTTTTTTGTTTAAAGGTCTTTGTTGTTTGTTAATGACACACAGAACTTACCTTTAACTGCACCACTATAAACCACTTTTTTTTTTTTCTTTTTTTTTTACAGCATTTTGAGATGTTAATAAAGGAGAAAAAAACAATGCCCTCAACATTCAACATTTAAGCAACATTATTAATAATTTAATACATTACCCACCTGCAATCACAGTAAAAAGTGTCCAGTAAAATGTAGGGATGTAACAATAACCAAAATATTGTGATGTCATATGGTCAAAAGCCTCTCAATAATATCGTGGGCCATCACCACATATTGAATTACAAGTCTCTTTGCCTAGAGTAACAGTCATGGTGCCGCAGTAGCTAAAAAAACAGAACTCTACTTAGACATGATCCTCTGCTTTGTTTCAGCGCAGACTACATAAAGAAATACCGTATTTTTTTGGACTAAGACGCACTTAAAATCCTTTAATGTTCTCAAAAATCGACAATGCACCTTAATGGTGCTCCTTCTGTATGAAAATAAATGAGAGAATAAAACATTATTGATATTGCGCCTTATAATCCGGTGAGCCTCGTAGTCTGAAAAATACGGTATTTATAAGCACCTTGACAGGCATATGGTGAAAATATAATGAAAAGAGATTTGAATAATGTTACATCTCTAGTAAAATGGTGCTTTAATACACTGACTGGACAAAACCCTTAACCCTTACTCAAAAACTAATACTACTATAGTATTTTTTTCTGAATTAACCCAACACACTCATCTTCAGTCATGTACCTTTAAAATAAGTAATAACTTTGCCATTACTCACCGATCTGCAGCAGCACAGGTGTGACCAGCGCCGTCTCCATGGCGTAGCAGAACTCTCGGCCGAACATGACCGCTCCATGCATCACCCATCTCTTCAGCGGGATGCCCTCTATAGACCCCTCGCTCTCCGACTCCCCTTCCCCCGCCGGTGCTGCGCTTCCTCCCGATCCATTTGCCTCTCCCGCTTCGCCCTTTTCCTCGTCCACGTTCACCACCGTTGAGTTTTTATTTCCGTTGACCACCAGAGACCCGACCTGCATGGCTTCAGCCTCTGTGTTCTGTGGAGGCATCCTGCAGGGCATGCACGCTGAAGAAATCAAACGCACCCTCCTGATCTATCTCTCAATGAAAATAGCAATACTACAAGCTATGTAAAGTCTTCGTAGTAGCAGGAAGTAGCAATAACAACACTAGGTAATAGCAGTTCAAGCTAAATTACTGGTATGAGAACAAAACATGTAACAAAATCAGAGCTTTACAAACTTATGTCCTGTCCTGTGAGGTAATAAAATTGTCTGAATTTGCTAAACTAGAAGGCGGTGGACATAATTTTAAAAACAATAATAACACTACTTTGTGCAGATCTGCATTGATTCAAAACTAGCTAATGTAACAGGCTAATCTTCAAGAAATAAAGAGCTTTTTTTAACATAGATCCCCCAAAAACGAAGGAAGCAGTTGTATTTTCACAGGAAGATTGCACAATACATTCCAATAGTGTGCATTTGAGTGAGCTCCTGGAAAGTTGTCAGCTTAGGTTTTGGATTTGTGTATGTTAAAGTCTGTACAATGGCTGTATGGTGCATGTATGCAGTATGTAGTTAGGTGTAAAAGTGAAAAATTATGGCTTTTCAGTCATTTGAGGTCCACCCTCAGTTTGGTTTACTGTCTATTAGAAGCAGTAAAAATCCATATAGAAGACCATTCGGTGAGTTCAAGAGTCATTTTTACTAAACAGGGCTCGAAGAGGGCGTGGAGGGAGGAGGGGGGAGGTGGAGCGGGGCGGGCGGTGCAGGTGGGCGGAGCTCCTCTGAAAATCCCCATCGATTGGCTGATCAGTCTGGAGGCGGGACGACAGGAGGACGACGTGGGCCACGAAGGAGATGCCCAGTGGTACAGTAGTATATGGGGACATGGAGAGAAAAAAAGAAAAAAAATAACAAGTGAGTCACTGCAATTAAACTTTCAGACGGCTACCTTCAATATGCCATATATAAACGTGTTTGGACCACATAGCCGGCGTAGTGTACGTCAGTGGGGCTAAAAGCATGGCACTAAGATGTATACTGAATCTTTTAAGTGTCCTGATGGCATAACGCAAATGCTGGAAGACGATGTTCTTATATCTGAAGTTCTAACTTTGGTTTTCCATTTGCAAAAATGTCTTAAGAAGTTCTGAGTGAATTTTGCTGTATGTTATATTTGGATAGAACATTATACTGAATAAACCAACTGTGTGATGTGAAAGAGGCTACAGTTTTGCTGAGGTCTATGTTTTGTATTTTATGTATTTTCTGAGTACTTTTAGACTATATTGAAATTCACCTTGCTCTATGTTACTGGCGACAGAAGCTAAAATTTTTACACACAATGCAACATTGTCAGTTATTGTATCAGGTTTAGACATTCTGATTTGCATTAAAGGGCTCATATTAAGCTGTTTTCTGATCTATATTATAATGTTGTTTCCTTATCACAAACATACCTGGAGCTGTGTTTACTTTCATTCACACATGTTTAAACACACAAACCCTGCATATTTAGGATGAGTTCTTCTCTCAAACGAAAACTCAGACTCTATTCCACCTTGTGATGTCATGGGCTAATACAGGAAGTGTTCCCCTTTTATTTTAAAATCCATACACCTTCACCAGAATCATTTGAATGATTTCAGCACAACAAATATAAAAGATGGTTACTAACATGAAAACTACTGCTTCATGACATCACAAGGTGGAACAGAGCAATTTGAGGTTTGGAGATGTAGACAGATTAATAATAAAGTGTTACTCAAACATATGCATTAGCCTAGCATATTTTCCTCAACAAAGATTCTCTATAAAAAGTCTTGATTTGAGAAATTATCTTACCCTCATTGTTATTCTCGTCATACCTCATTATACCTTGTTTATAGTTACAAATCCTTGTGAAAAAGTCTTATTTGAAATCCGTTTTCGTGAAATCCTGTCTAAATAGACAAACAGATTCAATACAATGTAATATTTCATTGCTGCAAACAGCCCTTTCTTGTTGATCTTTAACATGTGCAGCGTCTCTTGGTGCAGACACATGTGTTAGTATATTCGGCTATGAAAAGGCCCCATTTGCAGAGACAGTAATTGGCTGAGCACATGATTCACTCTCTTTCACACACACACATTTGAGCACCACTCTCTGAAAAACCAGACGGCGAGATAAAAGCCAGCAATGCGTTTTAAAGCTTTTTAGAACTGTACTAAGCTGCAGAACAGAAGAGTAGTGTGCGGAGACCTTGAGTGAACAAGTGGGCCCATACAAAACATCGCATACTAGCTGCTCAGTACGGCATTTCAACTGGAATTCCTCTGTTTCTTTGCAGTGGCCCTGGTGGATTATAAGCACTGGGGACAGCACGTTTCATCACAACCAATACTAGCTAATGCCCAACACGTGAACAATAACATTAGCAGTAATCTTCCATCAAGAATCTGAAAAAAGAGGTGAAAGTACTGCAGTTAAAATATGCAGACATACAGTTACTGCACAATATTAAACAAATACAAGTATCAAACTAGAGGTGCACAGATTATAGAAATAAACATATTGTGAATGTCATTTTGAAGATGGAAAAAGTTACAAATAACGGTACAATAAAGTGAAGTTTCAGAGTCATTTTACAATTGTCTGCTACTTAGACCTCATTTAACTTAGACTTGTCACGATTACAAATTTTGAAGTACGATATATTGCTGAAGTAAATAAAGACGATAAACAGTAATATTGAAACTAATTTATGCCACTGACAGAATAAACCTAAAGCAGAATTAGCTCAAGCTCAACAAGCTATTCTAAAATGTATAATAGGGTTGAAAAAAAAACATGAACTGCAATAAATAAATATCTGAATTAATATCTGTGTAACTTGTTGGGTGGAGGGGCTGTCACCTGCTTCTCTTCATAGAGATGTGGCTAGAATGTTCCACAGTATGGCCATAAACCTCTGAATCACCATGGAGACTTGCCAAACAAATTACAAGTTAAATTTGTGGATAGGCAACCTTGCTCAAAAAAAGAATGGATGTTTTAAAGATATTTCTGGGCTTTAAATAACACATGTAATTGAATAAATGCAAGGCAGACTTAATGCCATACTGTGGACAATTTAAGCTAAAGCATTAACATCTCCATGGTGGCCCTCTCCAGAAAAGTTACATAATGCAATTTTAAGTAATAAGTTTGTGTCTATAATAAGTCATAGAAGTTATGTACTTAACCCCCTATAGCTCAAATCTTATTGTAATACAGAAAAATCATATATTTTTTTATAATAAGCAGTAAATATCATTGTTTTGATGAGCTGGTCAGACTGGTAAGAGTTTATGTTATGACTAAGCAATGAAAAAGTGAGGTTGCCTTAGAAAAATGTCATTAAAAAAACACTTCTAAAATAAAAGCAATGCAGCTTTAGTCCATGCATGAGGTAATATTACAAAATGTTTATTTGTAATTCCAAATTGTCTTAAATGGGCAGTCAGAGTCAACCAAACATGTACAATGCCCAGGTCTGGTATAGTATATAATTATTTTCGACAGGCCTAATTAATTGATGTATTTTAACACATTTCTATTGGCTTGACATAATATCGTCTGATTATTGTTGCTGGGATAGTCCAAACATACCATGATATGAATTTGTCAATATTTTCCACCCAAGTTGATATGAATCATTTTAAACAGAGTGAAGAAAAACAAACCAGCAAAATAGGAATTATAGGTTTCTATTTTGATACCTTTCTCATGTCTATTAATATTCAGGAAGCGCTCAAGATGGTCATGAATATTTGATCTGGGCCCGCAGCCAAACGCCCCCTCCTCTCCACGGCTCGCACTGCAGTAGATTACATAACACAGTCCCCTTACAGTGCACACACACACACACAAATCTACTAGGTTTTAATTAGCTTTTGATTACAGCCCCACCACAAACCACTGCAAGTATTTCTGACCCAAAACAGCCCCAAAGTGACATAAGCAAACAATAAGTGGTTAAATAGAAGGGTATTATGAGCAGGGTGGAGATAGTTTTGTGTGTTATGCTTGGGTCTTAAAGGCTGTACCCGATTTTTTTTTCCGAAAAAGTCGAGTTAAATTAGTTTTGCAGAGGTAAAAGCAGCTGTTGTTGTCTAAATCCAAACAGCCTTATTGTCAGGGAATCAGGGAGTGCACTGTTAGCATGCTAGTTGTTTGCAAAACTCTGCTCTGGCATCTGAAAGTTGGGAAAGTTGGAAAAGTGCTTATAAACTCATTGCAGAGAATGGCTACAGTAGAATGCCAGGAATATGTCAGCAAAGTGAGGAATAACTAGGCCACTGCTGTTAAAATAAACAAGTGCTGTATTTAAAAATCAACGAGCAACGCCTTTAAATACTTTTTATTTTTTATGGTTACACAAAGAGTAATCTTTTTTTTTTTATCCCACCTTCATCTGCCCTTAATTGTTAGCCCAGAATCCCACACACAGTCCTGAAAGTTAAATGAATGCTATCTGATTTTGTACAGTTGTAGTCCGCATTGTTAGCTGTGCCATTGTTCCTGCTGTTTGTGGGTAACCTGAGCTACAGTTGTACAGAGTTACACTTCCAGCTTTTTCACTGACATACACACGGGCGGACTCACGTGAGGAGACATGGGGAGCAGAGGAAAGATGAGGACAAGACCTAAGACCTGGGGTTAGCGAGCCCTGGGGGGGGTGTCCAAATGTGGTATTAGTAACGCATGAAATATGTTAGACCTGGATTTAGGACACATAAAGACTAGCTGGATATCTAGTTGTATATTATGAAGTTGGAATAGGGATCTCAGACCTTATTTATGATTGCTTTTTTTTATAGCTGACAAATATCAATGAGTTGTCTATGTCTACTAACTGTTGTGCAATGTTTATTTCAACACAGGTCTACAATTTTTCAAAACGTTCAAGCTGAGCGAGTTCAGAACCGCTCTAACAAGCTCCAGTGTGAGTATTCAAGAATTAGGCCATGTTAAGTTATATTGTATTTCTTAACCAAATCAAGTCTTATTGAAATGAGTTTAACATATTTGAAATGAGTTTAACATCTATCAAAATAACATGGATTACCTGATAACTTTTAAAACAATATTGCCAAACTATGGGCCCAGTTGTCTCTTTTTTAATGTTTACCTTTGTCACGTGTGTCCATTTGTGTAGTTAAATTTTCTCTCCTTCTGCAATGTTTAAACCCACTAGGCCTACTATAGTTTTTGCCTACTCTTAACTTGTCCTACATAACTGTCTTCACGTGAACTATTTACTACTACTCCCCTACTACGTCTACTCTTATGACTACTTGACTGTACTGTACTGTCCTACATAACTGACGTGAGGACTATTTTAATACACTCCCCATAATATATCCTACTGATGACTACTTGACTGTAAATATTGAGATCTCCTTGGGACTTGGACGCAGTAGATGGAAAAAGTTTGGACTGATGACTGAGACCAAGACTGGGTTTGAAAGAAGACTCCAATAAAGTTCAAGGTCGAGGACAATTTAAGATGCATGCATCTCCTGTATCTCACGGATCCACACGTAAGTAGACCACTCTATTTTGGTGGGCGTTTATTCCTGGTCAAGAGATTACCTGCACTGGAGTGTGGAGAAACAGGGCAGGCTGTATCAACTGTGTTGAGAGCTTAAGTGGTCGCAATGTCAAATCATAGGAACAGGAATGTTTTAACAGTTTTGTTTTAAAGAGTTGTTTTTGACTAACATAACGTGACAAAGAGCAGTTAACTTGATATAGAGCAAAATGACAACCTTTCAAAGATGCGGAATGTCCAGTTGACATGACAATAAGTCATTATCAAAAAATGTCATTCGTGTTGTAATGTTGTTGTTCCAGTGTGTTCCTCATTCTTGTAAGAATCTGTTTTTCTGGTGAAATCATCATGAATTGTTATTTCTCAATTTAATACAGCTGTCTGCTCAAACACAGGCACTTTTCTCCTCCAACTTCTCCATTCAGTTAGCTTCTCTAAAGCTCTGAGTGAGTTAGGGCTGGACAATTTTAAGAAAAAAATGAATTGCAATTTTTCTGACAGATATTGTGCTTTTGATTTCATCATTTTTTCCAAATCAAAATTCAATACACATGAACATTTGCAAACATTACAGAAACTTACATCATACCAGTGTCCTGCACCAATGATTTGATGCTGGACCGTAAAGCATAGAGCCATAAATTGGGCTTTGACGCTCCCAAAATCATGTTGTCTGAGATCAAGATTTTCAGTCCAAAACAACAGATAGTTCAGCCTTAGAGTGAGTGACAGCTGGATTTATTCAATCACAATGAAGTGTGACGTTTCAGAAAAAGCTGAGGACTTTCTTTACCACTTAAACGCAATAAAATAGGGTTTATAAATTGTGATCAATAAATGTTTAATAAATTGTTTACCATTATTGTTTCATTATGATGCTTAACCTTTGACTGTACAGTGGACATAGCAAATGCACTAGCCGTTTGTTTCAAATAGGAAGTGATCATGGGAGTGAAGTGGTTCCTCCATGGTCCCTCTTTCTGTAACTACTGCTGTCAGGCTCATTATTTTGGTCTTAAAATGTCCCGCTGTTTGTGATCCATTTATTTTTTTTTTCATCCTTGAATAAGATATGAACAGTAATAAAACACAGATCTCGTGCCTGCTTCAGCTAGGGTTAGAAACAGGTTAGTTGGCAGCCTTGTTGCTAAGTGCGGAAGGACGATTGTGCACCTTCAACAGCCTCTCTCCTGACTGGCTCTTTGGTTTTACGCTCAGATTTCCAAATATGGTCCCTGGTTGTAAATGCCAGCCTCCCTCATCTTCATTTGGTTGCAATCGAACTCGATGGGCATCGTCACACTCCCTTAGTCGACTTCTATTATACAGTCTATGCAACCAAGCAAGGAAAACTAAGCAAAGCAAACTACTAAGAAATTTCTTTCAACCAGTCAATAATTAACAAAAGCCTTCTTAGCTCTATCCTATAGTAAACACACAACTAAGAACTAAGCTAAACTAAGCTAGAACTAAGCAGCCAAAATATTAAGGTGCTACTTAATCTTTGTAGCTTGTTTATTTCTCAGTGTGTCAAAATGTCATCTTTTTGCACGTTTTTCCAATGTGTTTTTTAACTACAAATGGCAACTAAACTAACCAACTAACTAACTAACTATTTTTAAATCTGAATTAAGTGGCATTGTTTCAGGTGTCAGAGGATCAGGGCACGTGACGCACGCCGGAAGGGACACTCACAACATGCGCTGACCCATATAGACAAGGAGATAAGTTACAGGGGTGATGACTTTGGGATCAGGTTTTGGATACTAACGAGGCCCTATGGATGTTTGTGTTTGTGTCTGAGCAGTGGGAAGGGGACAGTGGGAGAAAGGGAAGACATCAGAGAAAATAAAGAGTTTTTGTAGGCGCAGAGATGGGTTTAAAAGGGGCTGATAGTGCCAGTGCAGTGCTTGAGTTCTGAATGAGGGTCAGTCAGCCAGAAGAGGATCCCTGAGGTTAAACAGATGGGCTCGAATCGCAAGCAAAAAGAGGGGTCATTATATAATTTGTGACACTGCATTCATGTTAAGATATATATGTTTTCAGGCACTTTCTAATGTTTATTACACAGAAAAAAAAATTCTGCAAGGTAAGGATTTGTTGTAATACCACTGCTGCTTATCCTGTCACTAATTCTAACACAGCTAAGTGCAGAGTTCACCCCATAGACTGTAAGGACATAAGTAACCCGCTAGCCACTGCTTTCCAAATAGGAAGTGAGCATGGGGGCACTTCTAACTCCATTTTCTCAGGGTCTAATTGACTACACATTGAAAAATTGTCACCCCTCTCTCTGTAACTGCTGCTGTGAGACTCATTGTGTTCTTAAAATGTTTGTATTGACCCGCTCTGCGTAATCCTCGTGTTTTTATTTCGCCAATTTGTCCATAAATAAATTCCTATTCCTAATATGAAACTGGCTCCAATGTCGTTCCTATAACTGCTAGCTTCACAAGCTTTTATTCAAAATATCGATATATCATGATACTAAAATTGGTGATACAATATCATTACCGTGGGCTTCTGTATCAATATATATCGCTAAGAGTATTTTTGGTATCTTTAGCAATTGCACTACAATTTCGTTGCTTATTTAGTGGAAGGAATGCAATGCACTTGACATATTTACTGTTTTGATGAGTAAAATACATGTATTTCATATTCACTTTACCAAGGTAGTGGTTTAACAAAGAAATATTGTTGCTAAAATGTATCTGGTTAGAAAAACAGCCGTATATCACAGGGTATCTTGTGCAATATATCGATTATCGCATGTATCGCCATATCCTGATAATATTGTAAGCTGTGTAAACAAGGGGACCGTGTGATTCCCAGCCCTCCTAACATGCACTACTTTCCTTACTGTTCGCTCAATTCCCCTGAGAGCAATTTGTGTATCTTGTAGTTAGGCAGATGGTGGGATAAGTAGCGGTGGTCTTTGGGATGCAGAGGGGGGCAGCCAGTGTTATTGTGGTGCAGTACTGCGGCAGTGCTGAGTGTGCAGTGCATGTGAGTGTGAGTGGGGGGGCACATGTGAATCAACGTGCACTCGCGTCAATGACAAATCCCTTACTCATAACAGGGGGCTTATATCACAACACCGGCTGCTCGCGGACGTGACGCAATGTACCTGCTGTTCACTGCGCTCTATAGTATTTATGAACGTTTCAATATAACCCCTACCCAGACTCCCCTGTGAGGGTAAACCAGGCTTCAATCAAACCCCCCCACCCCCCACCACCACCTCGGCTACTGCAGCATCCACTCCCTCAAATATGAAATGCCATCTCATTAACCTTTATCTTCAGCTGGGATGAAAACATAAACAGAAGCAAAAGAGTGTCAGTTGAGTCTCGGGCAGGTTACATGCACCAGTGCACCGGAGCAGATGTGCCACATGTTCATTGGTTTAATTGGGTTATTTACAGTAATTAGATGTCATAAACCTGATTACAGCATCAATTGTCCTGAATATGATATCATGCAAGTGGGCCTAATCTAATCCTCTACTGAAACTACAACAACTATAAATAAACCAGAAATATTAAAAACAGAATCCTGCTGTGTTGGGTGAGTTAGTTTATCCGCTAAAAATATCCTTGTGTAGTGTTTATTTTTAACTTAGCAGGCTATTAGTTAGCTAGCTAGTGCCCCACATACAGCACTTACAGCATATTAATGGTAGCTTCACAGGTTTCAAACACATACATTTTTATATAAACATAATTTTGACCAATATTGAATGATTCCTCTGGGTTTTGGTTCCTGAAGGGAAGTCATCCTAAGTGAATGGGTAAAGTATTGTGTCCCCAAACCACTATTAAATTTCTTTTTTTTTAATTTTTTTGCTATAGGATATTGGAACATAAGGCTGTGCCAAATAGACAGATTATGATCATGGACTGGGACTGTATTTATAAAAGGACATAGCCAACCTGCTAACCGCCACATTCCAATGGGAAGTGAACTTTGCCATCTGACTCCATCGACTCTTTCACTTTTTCACTTTCTAATGAAAAACAGTCACCCCCTCTCTGTCACCGTTGCTGTCAGGCTTGTCATTTTGGTCTTTTATGAGTGAAACTTAAAACAGCGAGGACACTGCCTCGTGCTTCTGCTGACAGCAGTATCACACGCATAATTTTAAGATAAAAAAACTGGATAAACTCATTCCAACCTTTAAATGTGGATTATTGGTCCTATAAGGGCAAAAAAAACTTAAATAAGATTGAAAATTGAGATTGATCAAATATGCAATATGTGGGGAAAAAAATACATATCCCATATCTCCCAGCCATCACCAAAACTAATCTAGTCTAGACATGCCTTGTTTGTGTCTAATATTGTCCTTGATTTCTAATTATATCAAATGCACTGTTGTTATTCGTCAGCTGGTCCAAACACTGGCAGCCAAATAGACTGCAGTTTTGACAACCTGCCGACAGTTGCTTGGCCTACTTCTGCGCTGGAGTTACGTTACGGAGTGTGTCTTCTGACCACAGAACCACAAGCCAACAGCCACCCTCCACCCCCTCTGCACCTAACCAGCTCGCAGATGTACGCACCCTGCCTCTGCACCCAAGAGGCCTGGCCCATTTAGGAGGGACAATTAAGCCTGTCTTCTCCCTAAAGGCAGTGTGACCACAAAGAGAGAAAAACAATATTGATCTTTTTTGTTGTTTACTCAACAAAATGAAAAAAAATGTCTCAAATCTCTCACTGCTTTGGGGCAAAAGGCAGGTTCTTCCACTTTAAATTACTTTTAATGTGAGTGCTACATGAATGCTTAATATATCAGTGGGCAGTCTGGGAAAAATAAATCATTTAAATTGCAAAATTAAGCCTAGCCTAGTTTATCCATGGGTTTCAAGGTGATATAAAATGAGCTATGTTGTCATAAAGTTTGACAAATTAGTATATCTTTTGAATTGGCCAAAGTCCTCAAAATGACGCCAATTAAGGAAGCTGAAACACATCATCAAGTACTCATAATATCATTACAGAATGTTTTCATTTGTACCAAAATCGATATGTAATGCATAAAATTGGAGAACAAAGTAAGTACAGAGCAGTGGGCGTATGTCAGTGGTGGTGGGGGGTTGATTGATAATATGGAGTGTTGAAAATAAGCGATTAAAGATTGCACAAGTCATTCCAAATACAACTTTGAGAGGGTAAATGGTGAAGGGAAACAAATACAACATGGATAAAAGCATAATATTTTGCTTGCTGCTTTAGTGTTATAATTACAATAATTGATTTGTATTGTTAAGCATTAATCAAACAGTTGTTGGTCTGTAATTACATCCGTCTACCTCGTGACTTCGCTGTCCTGAAAAGCTGTATAGTATATTTTCTGCTTGATGCCTAAATAAATCCATCATTACTCATGTTATGTGTCTATAAAAACTGCCACTCTTTATTTTTAACAGCTCCTTTGGCCCTGACTGAGAGCCATTACCACAGCAGCTTGTACAGACCTGTCCAAGGCTGCCGCAGACATTAAGTTTGGTCTCCGCCCACTCATCTGATGGAATATTCCACTCACACAAAAAAACACATGCATCTCACTGCTCCCCACACTGACACATGCAAGACGCTGATAAAGCCAACGACTACACCAGCCCTCAACTAACCCAGCGCAAGCTGGTTTGGCCAGTGCAAGAACAAGTCTACCCTCTAAACAAAGCAATTGCAAATACATGCTAATTGGTGCTGTAACAAGCCAGAAAATAAGATCGCTAATTTGCTTCAAAATAAAGGAGATTGAGTATTTAAACATAACTAACATGTTTCGCCTTTGTTGTTTTTTGCTACTTATTTGGAATGTATTAATACTATTTACATATTTGTTATTATAATATATTGTGATGTGTGAGCTATGTGTCCAAGTAGCTTCCCTTGTGGATCAATAATGTTTGTCTAAAGTCTAAGTAGTTATCTGTAGCAACATGCCAAAAATGCAGTGACTTTAAACACAGGGGCCTCAAATGTGCAGTGACATTCAGAAAATATGCAACACTAACACTACTGCATTACTTCCAACATGTAAACATGACTCTAGCCTGACTATATAGCTTTAAAAGTGTACTGTGTAACTTTACTGGTGGAAAACTAGCAAGTGAGGCAACAAGGTCAAGTTATGGGTCAGATCTGTGGACAAGGGATTACGCTAAGGTATTTTTTTAAGGTAATTTTGAGCAATAAAAATACCTGTAATTTACTTAATTTGAGATATATGTGTTTTATTAGCCTGATTCATCAGCCGGTTTCACGTCGTAGAAACCGTCTGATCTTGCAGCATTAGGATTCGTTCTCTCAAAGGTAGGCAGGTACTTTTTTCATTTAACCAATCATTGCTATTTGGTCGTGACGTATGTAATGCACCGCTAACGGGGCTAACTGGCATATTAAGCTTTTCCCAAATCCCATAAGAAGAAGGGCAAGAATGCCTTTCCCCTTGATAAAATTCAAACATTCTCTCTGTTCAGGCTTTAAATCCTCAGGATCTCGGGAATCGTTGATAATCATTAGTAATACAGGAAGTGCTCCACTTTGTTTTTAAACTCCTTACAACCTCACTAGAATCATTTAGATATGGAATTGTCAATCTGTACTGAACAAAAGGTAGAAGTTGTGTAAAATTAAACTACAGCGCCAGGACACTACAAGGTGGAACAGAGCATTCTCAGTTTTGGAGATGTAAACAGACTAGTAATTATAATGTTGTATTATTGTATAATAATATTGTGGACCATCACAATATACTGAATTACAGTTTTCTTTGTTTAAATTAAGAGTTATGGTGCAACTTTTAAGTCTTATTTCTTTGGATTAAGTCTTGTCAAGGCATTTTAAGAGGAAAAAGTAGCATATTAACAATTTTGTTAGCCTCTACAAAGTATCACAGTGAATATCATACTGTGAGGTTCATACCGTAACGATATCATATCGTGAGACTTGGATATTGTTACACCCCTAATAATAATAGAGGATTATTCAAACATGTGAATGAAGCAAAACAGGACTCCAGGTATTTTTTTTGAGGAGTAAACAACATTCTAACATGATTTAAAGCCCACAAGAATGCATTTTGTGTAATATAGGCCCATTAAATCTTAGCAGTCTGACAAGTGACAACAGACATGGCCCAAAACCTAAAATCAGTGTTTGAGTGTTGTAAACAAAAGTCTTAAAATACTTTACATACAGCTTCAAACACGTCTTATCTTTATACGCTCATGGTTTGTTCCGTATCTGTAGATATGAGGCAGATCAGCTCAAGGTGAAACACAAAACGTACCAGAAGTCCTCATTCTTAAATATGAAAAATGCACATTACAGCCAGTGTTGTCATGTTCTTTGTTCTTAAAATAAACTATGGAAAACCCCTTCAGATACGAATCACACTTACACAATAACATTATAGTAAAGATAAAAGAGGGCATTTGGAAGATAACATATGGAAACTGCTTCTACAGTACTGCTAATCCACACAATTTTAAATCTAACTTTACTTTGATTGATTAACCTGTCGAAAACCCAAACCCACACATACAAAAATACATGCCACCCTGCCACTACTGCATTACTTCAAACATGTAAACATGACTCTATCCTGATTATATAGCTTTAAAGGTGCACAGTGTAACTTTACTGGTGGAAAACTAGCAAGTGAAGCCACAAGGCCAAGTTACAGATCAGATCTGTGGACAGGCGGCTATGCTGACAATGACAATGCATGTTTTATGTATTTTTAAGCAATAAAAATACCTATAAAACATGTGAACATCTATAGCCAGCCTGATTCATCAGCTGGTTTCACTTCATGGGAACCGTCTGACCTTGCAGCATTAAGATTCGTTCTCTCGACGGTAGGCGGGTACTCTTTTTCATTTAACCAATCGCTGCTATTTGGTTATGACGTATGTAATGCGCCGCTAACGGGGCAAACTGGTATATCAAGCCTTTCCCAAATCCCGTAGGAAGAAGGGCAATAACGTCTTTCCCCTTGATAAAATTCACCAAACATTCTTTTTGTTCCGGCTTTTAATCCTCAATCTCTGGAATCGCTGCTAACGTAAAATGTATGGCTCTTCGCACTTCCGGGGATCTTGTAAACCGTTTAGTGTATTCTGATTCCTGACCTAGTCGCTGGAGAGAAACTGAGTGGAGACACTAGGTGGCGCCAGCCTGACTAATCTATAGCGGCTCTAGTTGTTGTACAGGGCCAAATATACGGAGGCGATAATGTCTGACCTTCACCAAACCATGAAAATAATGCTCTTTTCTACACAATAATCAAAGTAATGCATGCTAAATATAGCTAAATGTATAGAGGCCCTATTGATATTGTAAAAGGAGTTCAGAAAGTGCAGCTATAGATCCAGCCCAAACCAGCCCCAACTCACCTGACTTTGACTTCAGTAAGTGTGTCAGGCAGCTCCAGTTTATTTTACCCAAAGCCATTACGTATAATCTGTCATTCTGCCAATCACTCCTGGCTCGGAGTCAGTGATTTGCTAATTTAATTTGGAGGCGGGATAAAGTCAATCCTGGGATCTTTTGTGCCCCGGATGACTCAGTGAGATGAGACTGCAGACTGGAACAGGACCAAGCATATTTGGACTTGATTTACGGCAGATGTCTTTGAGACAAAAATGACTGTGCAAAAAGACTCCAACTAAAAGCATGATACAGCGCTCTTAAAAAGCATTAAATCAGCCATGTGAGCTCAAATAAACTACTCCGAAGTGTGACCAGGCCAAGTTTGTTTTGGTTTTTACACGGTCTAGTCTCATCGTGGCAGCAATTAAACTGATTTATGTTATCATAAAAAATTATACCCAGAAAAAATACTGATATGAGATACTCTTCTGAATCAATACTGGGGAAAAAAATTATACAGAACAATGGATCTTTATTGAATAGTCTTGCTCAATAGCAGAAATCATATGACTACATGGTATATTAAAGGTCCTATTTTGTGCAAATTGATTCTTGTGAGCTTTAAGCCATGTTAAAATGCCATTACTGCCTCAAAGACATAGATGGACCTACATCTCCAAAGTTCGAAATGCTCTGTTCCCCCTTGTGATGTCATTAAGCACTCATTTTCAAGTTTCAACAGCAACCTTTTACCTTTAGTTCAGTCGAGATTGGCAATTCCAGGGCTGAAATTATACAAATGATTCTAGTGAAGGTGTATAGACTTTAAAAACACACTGGACATGACAGTGACATCAAAGAATGTTTTCTGTTTGAGAGAATTAGTGAAGAACTCAGTCTAAATATGCAGGGTTTGTGTGTTAAATATGTGTCAATGCAACAAAAGACAACTCCAGTTACGTTTTTCATGTGGAAACAACATTATTAGCCAGGCTGATGCCACCTAGTGCCTCCGCTCAGTTTCATTTCTCTCCAGCGATACACTAGATGGTTTGCAAAAATCCAGAAGCACAAGTCCGGGCACCAGCCAAAGAGCCATACATTCTGTGTTGGCAACGATTCTCGAGATCGAGGATTTACTACAGGATTTGGGAAAAGCTTAATATACCAGTTAGCCCCGTTAACGGCGCATTACATACGTCACGACCAAATAGCAACAATTGGTTAAATGAAAAAAGTACCCACCTACAGTGAGCGAACGAATTCTAACACTGCGAGGTCAGACGGTTTCCACGAAGTGAAATTGGCTGAAGAATCAGGCTACAACATTATAACATAGATCAGACAATAGCATAATATAGGTGCTAAAAAACGACATAAAACTACAGTTTTATAGAAAATTGCATTCTTTTGTAAGAAGGATGGATATTTTATGTATATTGTGATTTTAAAATCTGTTTCAAGCCTTTTGCTGAGTAACAAACTCGAGTTTCATATTTAGTATCCTGTCACTACAGTTGCACAGTAAAATTATAAACTTGTGACTAATGGGCTGCACTAAACCAACAGAATGTGAATAACAAATAACTAGTACACAACATCATAACAGAAATTACACCAGACAACATGATCACATTTGTCTCCACACCTAGATATGAAAAGCATCTATTTAAGGAAGTTCACAACTCCAAAAACAATCATGAAAAAGAGCTAGGTCAGATGCCAGCTCCCTTTAGCAGCTCGAAGCCTGAACCTAACACAGCCTGACGGTTTCCTGCTGACAGTAAGGGCCACTAACCTTTGCACTGCATTAAACAACAGGAAAAACTCTGGCAGACTGAATGGACGGATTAATCCAGATTGAGGTTAAGTTTATTTTCATTCAAAACATGTTGCAATCTCAACCTCAATACATATTATCAGTGGGCTTATCTTTGCCACTCGGAAAAGTAAAGTGTGAATAAATCATTGTTATACTTTAGCAAGAGCGCCATGTGGTTGCCAAGGGTAAATATTATGCTAACAAAGACCATGTTTTCATCACTAGCCTACCACCAGATTCAACAAAACACACACGCCATTTTAAACAAAACTGTAATTTTGGGGCTCTTTGACCATATACCTTAGTGGTATTACCCAGTCTTTGTAACAAGTCATGCTCTGGAGGTTTAGGTCATGTGATGTTTTTGAGATTCATACTTCCTCTTTTACGTGTTTAAATAATAAGACAGACTGTCAATTAAAATGTGTTTTGAAAAACCCTTGTGTCATCCCACATTATTGTTTGGAACCCGCTACTGAGCAAAACCAGACAAACCAGGATTGGCATAAAGTAAAACAATAACTACTATGTGAAATGAAGATGAACAAACAAAACAAAACAATAAATCGAAACTGAAAAACGCACCATCTTACTGACGATGCAAGATTGTTACAGAAACCAGTAATCACAGTATAATAATGTAAGGCATAATAATAATAAAAAAAATAATAAGTACAAGAATTTTAGTTGGAAAAAATATGTAATCCCAATGGAATCTGTACTCCAAACATATTACACCAAAATGTTAAGTGCTTTTTATCTGGCTGTTTATTAGTGATTAACATTACTTTTTCATGCAGAAAGCTTTATACTAGAAGAAAGTTGATTTATTAGTGATTGTGAATGAAAGTAAACATGGATTTTGTTGTTGTTTATCCATGGGGTTGATTGTGAATAATCATAAAAATCATGATTCATTAAAAACGTATGATAACATACATTTTGTTCAATAAATGTATGTCAAATTTTTGGCTTCACCTCTTGCACGACACATTTTGCCCTAATTTTTTCTGTGTTCAGACTGCTTCGAGCTATACAAACTGCCACACTGTAGTACATTAAGTGAAAAACACACATGCACGAGGGTTGCCTGAGAAGACACTAAATAACGTGATAGGCTTAAACACAACATCATTCAAGAGTTCTGTGCATGACGGTTTCTACAAGAGATAAGAGAGGCTATTCACAGCAATGATGCAACAGCTAACAACACAAATAGAAAAACACTTGTGCTCAACAGATACAAATAAAGACTGTTAGGAGTCAAAAACATTGGATTTTCTCAGAAGTAAATTTTGCAAAGTCAAGACCAGGAACAGTAGTTCATCTGTGGAATGCATTGTTAAAGGTGTGTTATTGCTTTGCCTGGAATGTTCCATGGTATGACATTTAACTTATCCATCCTAGTCCTTATTCATTACTGATATCTCTTTTGCACAAAAAGACATAATACCTTCTGTGAATAGAGGCAACTCTCCACAGATCTGAATTGTAATGTGGCATAATGCTGTTGCCTGCTTGTCTCCTTCATGATAGGCAGGTTTAATCTACACTGTGGAACATTCTAGACAAATTAATAACATTTCCATGGAGACAAGCAGGTGGCGGACCCTCCACTAGGAAAGTAACCAGAGATGGGACCAAGTCGTTGTTTTGCAGGTCTCAAGTAAGTCTCAAGTCTTTGACTTCAAGCCTGAATCAAGTCCCTAGTCAAATACAGGCAAGTCCAAGTCGAATCTCGCGTCACTGGCCCATAAGTCCAAGTCAAGTCAAAGTTGTCTGCTTTGAGCTTCAAGTCATTTCAAGTCTTTAAACCAAAGTACCAAATATAATTTTGTTTTTTGCTATTTATATAAATTTTAAACTAAATTGTACTTTTAAAAATCATGGCATATTTATACATGAGTATTTATATAAAAGTTGTAGAAATGCAATTTTTTCCTTTTTAAATGTCTTGACAAAAATCTAAGTGTGAATCATTACGGTCCATTTTATCAAGACAAGTCTTAAGTCCTAAAAATAGTGGCTCAAGTCTGACTCGAGTCCAAGTCACGACTTGTAAATCCCCACCTCTGAATGTTACATACAGTAGTGCATCTTTAAATGTCCCAAGAGAGCGACCAACACAGCATGGTCATATCACCTTAAAATTTTTTGGCTGTAACAAAGGACAGAGAAGGGGGATTTTGTTTTGCATAGCCTGGAGCAGCTCCCACAGAGACTTTCAAGCTTCTCCAGCCCATGAAGAAACCACTAAACAAACATATACATTGCACCATTCTCCACCAGTGTTGGCTCATGTCCCAGAATCCAACAACAGAGTAAGAACATGCCAAGTTCAATATGAGCCTGGGAACAGTATGGAGACAATGTCCAAGGGGCTACAGGTCAAGGGATGCGATGGTGAGTTCATGTTTCACCTTTTTGACTATTGGAAAACTGCTCACGGTTCTGTCCATCATCTGCCTCTAGGGATGTTACAAAACTAAAATAACCAAAATATCGTGATATTGTATTGACAAATGTCTCACAATAATATCGCGGGCCATCACAAATTATCAAATTGCAAGTCTATTTGCTTAAATTAATAGTTACAGTGCTGAAATATAGTTAAAAAACAGAGAGAACTACATAGACTGTGATCCTTTGCTCAGTTTCAGTGCTGATTACATGAAGAAATAACTGTTATAAGCGCTTTAAAACCTTAGTTCTTTG
>NW_026571175.1:24129026-24145361 GCF_026225935.1 Boleophthalmus pectinirostris | reverse complement strand
TTTTAAAACCAATCCATTAATTGTAACCACTGATCCAAAAGGTACCTTATCTTCTGATCACAAGAGAAATCTCTACTTTAGGAATCACTTTCCTATAATCAAACCCACAGAGTACACCTACAGAACAACTCGAAGGAATACATTTGTGTATGTTTCATTTATTGAAGTTTTAGAGAGTTTACTGAAACAAGAATATTTTTTACGAGAAGTTGTTTTTTGAGGAAAGTGATGAACTAGGCCGATATAAATCTTTTAGAGATGGACAATATTTCAAAAGCAGTCAATTAGGGCAGCAAGCTGAATGCATTTCTATAGCCCTGTATATAGATGATTTTGAAATATGCAACCCCCTCGGAACATCTAGAAAAATTCATAAAATTACTGCGGTGTATTGGGTTGTACTGAATTTACCATCTAGGTTTCGCTCCACCTTACCTTTGATTCAGCTTGCTGTTCTTGGAAAAAGTGCAGATGTTAAACAGTTTGGGTATGATGCATTTCTTTACCCTCTCATTAAGGACTTAAAGTTTCTAGAGAGTACTGGAGTGTTTGTTGAACCTGTTGATAAGTTTATAAAAGTAACTGTATATTGTGTTTGTGCTGATAACCTTGGGGCTCACGGCCTTGCAGGCTTCAGTGAGTCTTTTAACGCAGGCAAGTTTTGCAGATTTTGTACTATTGATCGTGATCAGATTACAGTTGTTAATCCACAACATTTTCATTTGAGGACTGTAGAACAGCATAACAACTTTGTACAAGAGCTTCAGTGTGGTGATAGTCAAAGTGTCTGTGGTGTCAGGGGCCCTTGTGCATTGAGTGCCTTGTCTTACTTTCACCCAATCACTGGTTTCCCCCCAGATATGTTACATGACTTCTTTGAAGGTGTTATACCTGTAGAGCTATGTTTATGTCTTAAAGAACTGATTAGAAAGGGGTTTATTACATTTGATGGGCTAAACACGCGTATAAAACAGTTTCCATACAAATTCTCAGATAAAATTAATAAGCCCCAGCAAATAACAAAAGCTAGTTTTGGAACAGGAAGACTTAGTGGCAATGGACACGAAAATTGGACGCTTTTGCGCTTGCTTCCTCTTATTATTGGGAGCCGCATTCCTGAAAATGAGCCCTCATATTGATAGACCTTAAAGACATTGTTGAGATTGTTGTATCAAGAACTGTAACGGAGGACATACTTTTTTACTTGGACTCTAAAATATTGGACCATCGTAGATTGCTCATTGAGACTTTTCCAAACTTTAAGTTAAAGCCCAAGCATCACTTTATCGAACACTATTCCCATCTTGTCCGCTGCTTTGGGCCCTTAGTTGACCTGTGGACCATTAGATTTGAATCCAAGCACAATTTCTTTAAGAGTGGTGCATGATGTCCAGTGCTTTAAGAATATTTTATTAACACTCTCCTCAAAGCATCAGCAAATGATGGGGTACTATCTGGATGGACAAAATCTGTTCAAACCACAGCTGCAAGTGAGTAATGTTGACACAAGGGACATCTGTTGGTTGGAAGAAAAACTCCAGAAACTTATAAAAGAGAAATATCCACATCAGGACACTGTTTCATTTGCCAAGTGTGTTTATTTTCATGGGACCCAGTATGCCAAGGACATGATTATTTCTGCAGGTCAATTAAGTGGGCTGCCTGAATTCTACAAGATACTGAACATTTTGGTTGACTCAGAGAAAGTGTCTTTTGTCACTGGAAAGCTCTCATCTTGGTTTATGGAACATTTCAGATCTTATCAGCTTGACAGCAGCTACACAGATCTTCAACTACTGATACCAGAAGCCTTAAACGACCACCACCCACTGACTGCATACTGTGTGGCTGGAAAATTGATGGTGACCCCCATTACGTGCCTGCTGAATTGAGATGAGAAAATCATGGTAAGTGCATTATTATGGGTGCTTACAGTTTGTGATTTTTTTTTTTTTTTTTTGCTCTTCTAATTTGTTCTGAATGTTTTTGTTTTTACAGGCACTATTATTGCGAGTCAACATCAATACAAAACTCATCCTTTTCGGATGAGGATCAAGTTGACCACTGTACCAGAATCTGTAAAGCATCTTCAAGATGAACTCAAGGAAAAGCTGGGACTTGAGGAGGAATTCACAATACAATACGAGGATCCTGATTTTGACAATGCACTTTGTAACTTGATGGACATCAGTGAGCTAGCCACAGAACGAGCAGTCCTGCACCTCGTTTGGAGTGATGGTTCATCCGCATCTCAGCCACAAACACCTCCTCAACCACAATCTCCATCAGAAATTGGGTCCATCTCATCGCTTGACACAGCCAGCCTCCATTCATCAGACTCTCCTTACAGCCCATCATCAGTCATTCGGAACTACATGCGCAGCACCTCACAGTGGCCACACCCATTTCCAATCCCTTCGTTTTCTTATGACATTGAATTGAAACTTTGCAAAGGTAATGAAGTGTATGAAAAAACTGGTGTTGGGTTGGATGTAACAAGAGACATCAAGATGGAAATACTGGACAAGTTGGCACAGCAAATATTTTCTATCAAAGCCTATCCTGAGAAGAACGAAATAGCTTCTGTTGCAGCTGAACTGGTTGTCAAGTATCCCTGCCTAAAGGAACCTGGAAGTGGCTCAGGATACGCCGGATGGGACAAAAGTATTAAGTGTAAGCTTGGCAACTACCGCTCCAAACTGCGTGAGGCTGGCTGTAATGAGGTTGCAGTCAATCGAAAAAGAGGGAGAGACGATAGCAGTGACCCCAACAGGTTCTCTTTAAAGAAACCAAAACGTGGTGAAGTTAACTTTATCCCCCAACATCCAAAAAATTATGATGCTGCTGCTTTAGAACAGGAGAGATGCCTCATGGTGGATGAATTAAAGAAGAGGGGAAAGGACATGTCTCTGGTCAGACAAAAGATGGACCTCACATTCTCCCTGAGGAGAAAGGAAATTGTGGAGATGCAACCTTTGGTCAAAGAGGTACAGGAGAGATGGCCAGCGCTCTTCTTTGAAGATCAGGTAAAGATTTTTTCACAGTCACACAATCTGCTTATGAGTGTTGATCCTTAATACTGTGTGTTTTTGTGTGTGTAAGATCTGTGCAGAATTTATGCGCATTACCACTAAGAACCTGTTGGAGACCTTCATGGCTGCCCTTGATACTTACTCTATTCGACTGATTAAACTGTTCCGGGTCAGAAAAAGAGCATTCAACAATGAAATGGATCACCTCCTACAG
The DNA here is from genome assembly GCF_026225935.1 of Boleophthalmus pectinirostris. NCBI lineage: Eukaryota > Metazoa > Chordata > Actinopteri > Gobiiformes > Gobiidae > Boleophthalmus > Boleophthalmus pectinirostris. The sequence continues at coordinate 24,142,115 of NW_026571175.1, read as the reverse complement.
AGGTTTGATAACCAAATAAGTAAAACTTTTTATCTATGGTAAGACATTTTTAAATTATTTATAGTTCTACATGATCTGTTATAAATAGTAAATGATAAACTAATCTGAATAAGGGTTTGCACATTTCTCCAGAAATAAGACATGTTTCAATTATTTGGTTTATTAATAATCATGATTATCCAGGTCCCAAAACTAAACGTAATTGCAATTTTAGAAACAAAAATAAGTAATTTAAATCCAGTTTTTAATTGTACATAAATTACTTAGACTTAATTTTTTAAATCTATTTATATATGTAAAACAAAACAAAACATCAAATACACATTTCAGGCAGTTCATGAAGGTAAACTTGATGTGGAAAAAAAAAAAAAGTAATTGTTCACACAGTAGGAATAGTGAGGGCATGAGGCGTGGCCCTGCTTCTGAATTTAAGAGAACATAAATTATTGTAATAGTTAGATTGAGAATTGGGCCTGACTGGGTCTCATTTATTATTTTCTTTTAGGTGTCAAACATAGTCCAGCATCGGCGAACCATTTGTCTTGAAGGATTACCCATATTTGTTCGGGACACTGAAAGCAAACTGTTTTTGACCTGCCTGGTGAGTTAAAATTCACACAAATTAAGACTAAATTGATTTAAAATATTTACTTAGTTGCTATAACTGCTACTGAGATATAGGTAAATATGGCTAAGTATAGGTAGGTCTGTCCCCGTCTCCCTGTCCTGTCTCCCTGTCCTGTCTCCCTGTCCTGTCTCTCTGTCCTTATCTTGTAATTCTTTTGTTTTAACAGGACACAGACCCAGTCGAGAGGGCCACCAAATGTGTGAAGGTGGGCATTCTTGCTGTTCTGGAAGACTACACTGGACCAGCTTCAGAGCCCACTGTTGTCAACATTGGTATTGTGTTAGAAGAGAACGTCATTCTCGCTGATCTGCCAGACCTTCCCACTGCCTGTGCGTATCTTTTTGGACTTCTTTATGGACTAAACATGGAATTTCCAAAGGAGCATAGGTACACATTTGAAGCTATTCAACACATTTTCATGGAACTGACTCCTACTTGCTCCCAGCGAGTGAAGCTTAAAAACTAAGCTCTTAGTCTAAAGTCCTTTTGATAGAAATGCATCTCATTGCTTATATTCATACAGTTGCATTACTTTGTTCAAAGACTTTGTGAAATATGTTAGTTAGTAGGTAGTTTAAATAACATATACATTGCTGTCCAATATTGAGTTTAGCTTGGACAGTGTAAAAGTTTCCATAGCATATGCACAAATATTAGACACTTATATTGTTCATTTACTGTTGGATGTGCATTTCATGTACAATATTTTTTATAGATGTCAAGTAACAATTTAATGTTAAGGTGTTATTATGAATGTGAAATTAGATTCTTTTTTTTTTCTTTTTTGTACATTTGTACTACTTAGTAGCCTGTTTTGTTTATTAAGTATAAAGTTAGTATTATGGTGATGGTTTGCTAAGAAATGTCAAATTGATGAAATGGAAAATTCCATCTCATAATTTCAGACTTTTAACTTTAGTTTAATTTTAACTTTAACATTAATTGAATGCTTGTATATAATATATTTTTGCACAGTCATTTGCCCAATTTGGCAGTCTGCTTTTTCTGACATCTTTAGTGCCCGTCCTGCATTCGGTTGCCGTGGTTACGGGATGTGCTCTTTTCAAAGTTCCGGGGGGGAACCGCAACTTAGCAACATGGATCTATTAAGCTTTGCTTTGCTTTTCAACAAAAGATGTTCACAAATACGATAATATATGCACGAGTGGCGGCTGAAAGTTGGGTGTTGATTAGATGTACCGGGAACTTTTGTATTAAAAAAGACGGAACGTGTGTTTAGTGTCTAAACAACAGTTTTTCAGCTAAAATGTTTAAAAATACATTCCAGAGTGGATTTTTGTCTATTTTATACAGCATCGGCAGCAAACCTCTTCAGATTTGGGACAAAAAGGTAAGATTATGCCTGCAATCACACCTAGCATCGTTAGCGATTGGTACTAGCTAAAGCTACTGATTTGAAAATAATCTCCTTCGGTTAGGATCAGTTACTCCTGATTACAATCATGTTTGGGACGTATTTTGCTCGTTCATGTTTTATCTAACGCTACCAATTTGCCAGTGTGCACATTTGGTTAGTTCTAATAATAAAACTTTAGGAGGATAGCTTCAAATTATGTTCGACAAAATACATACAGCAACAGATCGTGAATTAATTTTGTAAAAACATTAACCACTTGTATGATTCTTTATGATTCTAATCTCCATCATGTTCTTTATCCATTATTATAGCTAATGTGTTGGCTAGATCTCGTGTTTATTTTTTGAATGATACATGTAATGCTAAAATATTTAACTAGTTCTAAGGAGATAAAATGTAGATATAAACCCTTTTGGAAATTGGATTAGTGCAGAATATAGATTGTTTGTGGTTGTAATGGGACCACATCAAAACAGGGCATGGTGGGCCAGACAGTCATGTTACTAAGCAACTCACAACAAGACTTTGCCTAATGATAAAAAAAACTAAAGGACATCATAACTTTACAGAGGCTTTTGCGCTAATGGAGTCGAATACAAGTGCTGTGCGGCTATATGCACAATTTTCTTACTATTTGTTTCCTATTTTTGACATTTTAAGGTGCAAAATGGACACATAAAGAGGATAACAGATAATGACATCCACTCCTTGGTGCTAGAGGTGGAAAGGGACCAATGTTAGGTAGGATAAGTTTTGTTTTTTTAATTTGTTTGTTGCCATATATTTTGATAACAAATTTCTCTTTGTATTCTTGCAGTACTACTTATATAACATGCCCTGCTGACCCAAAGAAGACACTGGGTATCAAGCTCCCATTTCTGGTCATGATTATCAAACACCTAAAGAAATATTTTTCCTTTGAAGTTCAGGTATGGCTCTTCAACAGTTTAGAGACACTCAAACACCTTACAACTTTTTAAAGTAGCGACCAATTTAATTTTTGTACATCTTTTTCTCTCATATTTGTCAGGTGTTAGATGACAAAAATGTTCGTCGGAGGTTCAGGGCAAGTAACTATCGGAGCACGACGAGAGTGAAACCTTTTATCTGCACGATGCCAATGCGGCTTGACGACGGCTGGAACCAGATTCAGTTCAACCTGTCGGACTTCACCAGGAGAGCGTACGGAACCAACTACATCGAGACGCTAAGGGTACAGGTATGTACACTGGATACTGTGGCAAAATCATGTAGACTATTATACTGTCTTATATACTGTCTTATTATAACATTTATTCTAGATCCATGCCAACTGCCGCATAAGGAGGATATATTTCTCAGACAGACTTTATTCTGAGGATGAGTTACCAGCTGAATTTAAACTGTACGTGCCTGTTCAAAACCAGAAGGCAAAGGTAAGGCCCTGTTCAACAAAGAGTTATGATACTTTGGACAATCTGAATTGATTTTAATTGTATTACTGTTTTTTTTTTTTGCAGCAGCAGTAAAGCTTCCCGACACAGCCACTTCCACCTTGTTGTAATGGAGTTTAAGTGTTTATTTTTTGTTGTGAAGATGTTCCCTCTTGTGTTACTCTGTGAAAATAAAGTATTTTGTAGACTCATTGGTTATTATAACTTTATTTCATTAAGTAAACATCTTTGGATTTTATGCAGAGCAAATGTACCAGAAGTACTGAACAAAACTTCCATACAATGTCAAAATCATATAAATAATCTACCTCGTATTTGTGTACATAGGAAGAGACATTATTACTATTATTATTAGTACAAATAAACTTACATTATTTATACATTATTTAAACTATCAAAAACAAAGGCAAAACCAAAAAAAAAAAAGCATGCTTTTGTAAAGGTATAGCAGCAGACTCCCCCGTATTCCTGTTATGCCATTTATTTAAATTAGTACTAGTTACATGCACTGCCTCTTAGTAGTTTCTGTTGGTCCAATATTTATTCAAAAACAATTTCCAGCAGGCACTTCAAGTTAAGTACTCAAACAATATAATCAACTCCAAGAGCACTTGAATGTCATGAAAGAAAACTACATGACTTCCTCCTAAACAGCTTTTCTCTTCACTTAAATTAACATACACATTCTCAAAAACGTCTACAAAAATATTACTTCAAGAACTTATTGATTGTAAATCATAATTTAAGTGCCTTCTGGTCATTACAATGTGTGAGTGCCTGCATATGAATAGTGCAAAAACAAATCACAAACTTTCTTATTATGGCAGATAATATACAATGTAAAACTGAAATATGAAAAAAAAAAAAAGCACAAAGCCAAGATCTACAATGATTGCTACACCAGCTTACAAAGCTTGCATTGATGCTGCATTTGATGAGCACAGGAATGAGGCTGCCTGTTTGTTCATCATCTATTTACAAATACTGCATCTCAATTTGCAGTTTTTATATTTTATTTACTTAACTACTAAAGTAGTGATGCACTTGAAATGTATTATTTACACAATACAGTCTACTATTTTAATATAGAAAAGAGACATCTTATGTTGGCCAAAAGGCTTTCAAAACACTGGGTTTCTATGTGAATATACACTGTAAAAAATCTAACTTTAAGTTGCTGAAGCAACTGAGGTTTTTGACCTACAATAGCAAAAAAATGTAAATTGTCATACAAACTATACTATATTAGTTGTCTCAAGTAATATAAATGAATTCATGACCAGAAGTTGGCCTAAGATCACATTTTTTGTTGAGAAAATGAAAAAAACACAGTTTGATATTCGTTGAGCTGAAAAACCTTTACTGCGCATGTGCACGCATGCGCAAACGATCCATTTTTCTCCTACGGGTTGGCCTCGGGGCTTTTGCAAGGACTCCGTCCGCCATTACCATCGCACGAGGTCTGGACTCTACACTTGACTTTAAGGCAGGTAATTACCTTTTTAATGCTTTAAAACTCATTATATCGTGCAACAATTCCGTTTGATTGTTTTTGTAAGGAATAGTTCAACCAAACCACTCATTTGGGAAAATAGTCATATTGTGTTCCTAAATTTATTCTTACTAGTTTGTATATTTGTTCCAATCAGCTTGGTAGACGGGTATAACTCTTTAATCTAATCTAACTTATTGTTTATTATTTACGTATGTATTTACTTAAATTTTTAAACCATTAAATAGTTGTCACCGATGTTAGCCCATTTGTTCAGTCATTTGGGCGGATGGTTTAGTAATGCGCAACAACAAGCAAAGCTGTCTACATGAAAGTGCTCTGATTGGAGCGAGCTGTGGTGTTGTTGCGGTTCGCTGCAGAGTTGGTATTCGTGTTTGATACTAGGCTGTCCCGATGCTATTTTAACAGGGGCCGCTGGTTAGCGAGTACCTGGCCTCAGTGATCAAATCGGCAGTAAGTGCAGCGCTAGAGCACATGTTATCCAAGTAAGCCGCGCTATCGTCAGTCTCGATTTGTACTGCTACCCGTATCCATCCGCTTAATAAAGACATCGCAGAGGTAACGGGAATTTCTTTTTCTCGCAATATTAGTGTGTCAGAGACTAACGACTACACAGATGGTTTGGTTTTGGTTGTTGTCCCCGGTAAAACGGCGCGGAGGGCGACCCCGGCTTGACGGGCGTCAGACGAGACCCTGCCTGTGTAAAGGGAGCGGTTTCCCGGCCGCACTTCTGTTCACCCTCCCGGTTCATTTTGAGGTAATTTCGTGTCAAATTTGTTTGCGTTCTCAAGCGTACCGTCAATGCAAATTATATGGTATAAAAGGAACTGGTCAAGATGTAAATTTATGGGTTATTATTTACCCATTTTAAGTACAATTTGATGAAATGCACTGCAAAGTGTAAGTGATGCGTATTAATTGGATCTCTGCTTCTTAAACTCTTATGTGCAATATTATTTTGTACATTCAATGATGATCTGTTTGATATTGTTTTGCATGTATAATATTATATACATTTATAATGTATATTATATAATAATATACATACATACGTAAAAATAAAAATTTGGGAGGGCATCTGACAGTTTAAAACTTGTATGACTGCCATATTGTCACTTCTCATTCCAGCTGTTGTATGAAGTGCCGTTTCTGCAATTTTGTGGGTTCAAGCCAAGACGTTCTACTAAGGCATCATCAACTCCGGCACAGAAGAGGATTTCACTGGCCCTGCATTCACTGTGTTTGCACATTCAAGACAAGAGGCGCATTAAGATCTCACCTCAGCAGATCCCACAACAAGACGGTGAAAAGGCAGGACATATTAACCTTTTCCTGTGATTTTTGTGAATTTAAGGATATTTGTTCACAAAACACCTATATTTCTCATCTCCTGAGACACTTAAAACAGAAAGAGACTGTGTGCTGTCCATTCCAACATTGTGATTTCTCCACTAACTATCCAAGAACATTTAGTGCCCACATAAGCAAGAAGCACAGAAACTCAAAAGATTTAAAAAACTGTCTTCGAGGACTATCTCGTGATTGTAATCCTGAAAGTCCTTCTTCTGAGCAGTCAGTAGATACGCCTGAGGAGGCAGAGACTTTACAAAGTGGTTCAGAGACAGTACTTTCAAATGAGGACAATGACTGTGTAGATTATGAGTCCTCTGAACACAAAGTAGCTCGCCTTTTTTTGTGTATGCAAACACTGTTGCATGTTTCAAAAAGTGCATTGCAAAAGATTATAGAAGAAATTAATGACATTTTAAACTTCTCTAAATTTCATTCAGTTCAAAGAGTCAAGGAGGTGCTTACTCAGCAGAATATTGAGGTAGATGACGGTGTAGTTAAAAATATCATTGATGCATTTTTTAAAACCAATCCATTAATTGTATCCACTGATCCAAAAGGTACCTTATCTTCTGATTACAAGAGAAATCTCTACTTTAGGAATCACTTTCCTATAATCAAACCCACAGAGTACACCTACAGAACAACTCGAAGGAATACATTTGTGTATGTTTCATTTATTGAAGTTTTAGAGAGTTTACTGAAACAAGAATATTTTTACGAGAAGTTGTTTTTTGAGGAAAGTGATGAACTAGGCCGATATAAATCTTTTAGAGATGGACAATATTTCAAAAGCAGTCAATTAGGGCAGCAAGCTGAATGCATTTCTATAGCCCTGTATATAGATGATTTTGAAATATGCAACCCCCTCGGAACATCTAGGAAAATTCATAAAATTACTGCGGTGTATTGGGTTGTACTGAATTTACCATCTAGGTTTCGCTCCACCTTACCTTTGATTCAGCTTGCTGTTCTTGGAAAAAGTGCAGATGTTAAACAGTTTGGGTATGATGCATTTCTTTACCCTCTCATTAAGGACTTAAAGTTTCTAGAGAGTACTGGAGTGTTTGTTGAACCTGTTGATAAGTTTATAAAAGTAACTGTATATTGTGTTTGTGCTGATAACCTTGGGGCTCACGGCCTTGCAGGCTTCAGTGAGTCTTTTAACGCAGGCAAGTTTTGCAGATTTTGTACTATTGATCGTGATCAGATTACAGTTGTTAATCCACAACATTTTCATTTGAGGACTGTAGAACAGCATAACAACTTTGTACAAGAGCTTCAGTGTGGTGATAGTCAAAGTGTCTGTGGTGTCAGGGGCCCTTGTGCATTGAGTGCCTTGTCTTACTTTCACCCAATCACTGGTTTCCCCCCAGATATATTACATGACTTCTTTGAAGGTGTTATACCTGTAGAGCTATGTTTATGTCTTAAAGAACTGATTAGAAAGGGGTTTATTACATTTGATGGGCTAAACACGCGTATAAAACAGTTTCCATACAAATTCTCAGATCAAATTAATAAGCCCCAGCAAATAACAAAAGCTAGTTTTGGAACAGGAAGACTTAGTGGCAATGGACACGAAAATTGGACGCTTTTGCGCTTGCTTCCTCTTATTATTGGGAGCCGCATTCCTGAAAATGAGCCCTCATATTGATGGACCTTAAAGACATTGTTGAGATTGTTGTATCAAGAACTGTAACGGAGGACATACTTTTTTACTTGGACTCTAAAATATTGGACCATCGTAGATTGCTCATTGAGACTTTTCCAAACTTTAAGTTAAAGCCCAAGCATCACTTTATCGAACACTATTCCCATCTTGTCCGCTGCTTTGGGCCCTTAGTTGACCTGTGGACCATTAGATTTGAATCCAAGCACAATTTCTTTAAGAGTGGTGCATGATGTCCAGTGCTTTAAGAATATTTTATTAACACTCTCCTCAAAGCATCAGCAAATGATGGGGTACTATCTGGATGGACAAAATCTGTTCAAACCACAGCTGCAAGTGAGTAATGTTGACACAAGGGACATCTGTTGGTTGGAAGAAAAACTCCAGAAACTTATAAAAGAGAAATATCCACATCAGGACACTGTTTCATTTGCCAAGTGTGTTTATTTTCATGGGACCCAGTATGCCAAGGACATGATTATTTCTGCAGGTCAATTAAGTGGGCTGCCTGAATTCTACAAGATACTGAACATTTTGGTTGACTCAGAGAAAGTGTCTTTTGTCACTGGAAAGCTCTCATCTTGGTTTATGGAACATTTCAGATCTTATCAGCTTGACAGCAGCTACACAGATCTTCAACTACTGATACCAGAAGCCTTAAACGACCACCACCCACTGACTGCATACTGTGTGGCTGGAAAATTGATGGTGACCCCCATTACATGCCTGCTGAATTGAGATGAGAAAATCATGGTAAGTGCATTATTATGGGTGCTTACAGTTTGTGTGATTTTTATTTATTTTTTTTTTTGCTCTTCTAATTTGTTCTGAATGTTTTTGTTTTTACAGGCACTATTATTGCGAGTCAACATCAATACAAAACTCATCCTTTTCGGATGAGGATCAAGTTGACCACTGTACCAGAATCTGTAAAGCATCTTCAAGATGAACTCAAGGAAAAGCTGGGACTTGAGGAGGAATTCACAATACAATACGAGGATCCTGATTTTGACAATGCACTTTGTAACTTGATGGACATCAGTGAGCTAGCCACAGAACGAGCAGTCCTGCACCTCGTTTGGAGTGATGGTTCATCCGCATCTCAGCCACAAACACCTCCTCAACCACAATCTCCATCAGAAATTGGGTCCATCTCATCGCTTGACACAGCCAGCCTCCATTCATCAGACTCTCCTTACAGCCCATCATCAGTCATTCGGAACTACATGCGCAGCACCTCACAGTGGCCACACCCATTTCCAATCCCTTCGTTTTCTTATGACATTGAATTGAAACTTTGCAAAGGTAATGAAGTGTATGAAAAAACTGGTGTTGGGTTGGATGTAACAAGAGACATCAAGATGGAAATACTGGACAAGTTGGCACAGCAAATATTTTCTATCAAAGCCTATCCTGAGAAGAACGAAATAGCTTCTGTTGCAGCTGAACTGGTTGTCAAGTATCCCTGCCTAAAGGAACCTGGAAGTGGCTCAGGATACGCCGGATGGGACAAAAGTATTAAGTGTAAGCTTGGCAACTACCGCTCCAAACTGCGTGAGGCTGGCTGTAATGAGGTTGCAGTCAATCGAAAAAGAGGGAGAGACGATAGCAGTGACCCCAACAGGTTCTCTTTAAAGAAACCAAAACGTGGTGAAGTTAACTTTATCCCCCAACATCCAAAAAATTATGATGCTGCTGCTTTAGAACAGGAGAGATGCCTCATGCTGGATGAATTAAAGAAGAGGGGAAAGGACATGTCTCTGGTCAGACAAAAGATGGACCTCACATTCTCCCTGAGGAGAAAGGAAATTGTGGAGATGCAACCTTTGGTCAAAGAGGTACAGGAGAGATGGCCAGCGCTCTTCTTTGAAGATCAGGTAAAGATTTTTTCACAGTCACACAATCTGCTTATGAGTGTTGATCCTTAATACTGTGTGTTTTTGTGTGTGTAAGATCTGTGCAGAATTTATGCGCATTACCACTAAGAACCTGTTGGAGACCTTCATGGCTGCCCTTGATACTTACTCTATTCGACTGATTAAACTGTTCCGGGTCAGAAAAAGAGCATTCAACAATGAAATGGATCACCTCCTACAGAGGTTTGATAACCAAATAAGTAAAACTTTTTATCTATGGTAAGACATTTTTAAATTATTTATAGTTCTACATGATCTGTTATAAATAGTAAATGATAAACTAATCTGAATAAGGGTTTGCACATTTCTCCAGAAATAAGACATGTTTCAATTATTTGGTTTATTAATAATCATGATTATCCAGGTCCCAAAACTAAACGTAATTGCAATTTTAGAAACAAAAATAAGTAATTTAAATCCAGTTTTTAATTGTACATAAATTACTTAGACTTAATTTTTTAAATCTATTTATATATGTAAAACAAAACAAAACATCAAATACACATTTCAGGCAGTTCATGAAGGTAAACTTGATGTGGAAAAAAAAAAAAGTAACTGTTCACACAGTAGGAATAGTGAGGGCATGAGGCGTGGCCCTGCTTCTGAATTTAAGAGAACATAAATTATTGTAATAGTTAGATTGAGAATTGGGCCTGACTGGGTCTCATTTATTATTTTCTTTTAGGTGTCAAACATAGTCCAGCATCGGCGAACCATTTGTCTTGAAGGATTACCCATATTTGTTCGGGACACTGAAAGCAAACTGTTTTTGACCTGCCTGGTGAGTTAAAATTCACACAAATTAAGACTAAATTGATTTAAAATATTTACTTAGTTGCTATAACTGCTACTGAGATATAGGTAAATATGGCTAAGTATAGGTAGGTCTGTCCCCGTCTCCCTGTCCTGTCTCCCTGTCCTGTCTCCCTGTCCTGTCTCCCTGTCCTGTCTCTCTGTCCTTATCTTGTAATTCTTTTGTTTTAACAGGACACAGACCCAGTCGAGAGGGCCACCAAATGTGTGAAGGTGGGCATTCTTGCTGTTCTGGAAGACTACACTGGACCAGCTTCAGAGCCCACTGTTGTCAACATTGGTATTGTGTTAGAAGAGAACGTCATTCTCGCTGATCTGCCAGACCTTCCCACTGCCTGTGCGTTTCTTTTTGGACTTCTTTATGGACTAAACATGGAATTTCCAAAGGAGCATAGGTACAGATTTGAAGCTATTCAACACATTTTCATGGAACTGACTCCTACTTGCTCCCAGCGAGTGAGAAGCTTAAAAACTAAGCTCTTAGTCTAAAGTCCTTTTGATAGAAATGCTCATTGCTTATATTCATACAGTTGCATTACTTTGTTCAAAGACTTTGTGAAATATGTTAGTAGTATAGTTAAATTATACATGGTCCATTTGTTTAGCTTGGTGTAAGTTTATAGCATATGCACAAATATTAGACACTTATATTGTTCATTTACTGTTATGTGCATTTCATGTACAATATTTTTTATAGATGTCAAGTAACAATTTAATGTTAAGGTGTTATTATGAATGTGAAATTAGATTCTTTTTTTTTTCTTTTTTGTACATTTGTACTACTTAGTAGCCTGTTTTGTTTATTAAGTATAAAGTTAGTATTATGGTGATGGTTTGCTAAGAAATGTCAAATTGATGAAATGGAAAATTCCATCTCATAATTTCAGACTTTTAACTTTAGTTTAATTTTAACTTTAACATTAATTGAATGCTTGTATTTAATATATTTTTGCACAGTCATTTGCCCAATTTGGCAGTCTGCTTTTCTGACATCTTTAGTGCCCGTCCTGCATTCGGTTTGCCGTGGTTAGGGGATGTGCTCTTTTCAAAGTTCGGGGGGAACCGCAACTTAGCAACATGGATCTATTAAGCTTTGCTTTGCTTTTCAACAAAAGATGTTCACAAATACGATAATATATGCACGAGTGGCGGCTGAAAGTTGGGTGTTGATTAGATGTACCGGGAACTTTTGTATTAAAAAAGACGGAACGTGTGTTTAGTGTCTAAACACAGTTTTTCAGCTAAAATGTTTAAAAATACATTCCAGAGTGGATTTTTGTCTATTTTATACAGCATCGGCAGCAAACCTCTTCAGATTTGGGACACAAGGTAAGATTATGCCTGCAATCACACCTAGCATCGTTAGCGTTGGTACTAGCTAAAAGCTACTGATTTGAAAATAATCTCCTTCGGTTAGGATCAGTTACTCCTGATTACAATCATGTTTGGACGTATTTTGCTCGTTCATGTTTTATCTAACGCTACCAATTTGCCAGTGTGCACATTTGGTTAGTTCTGATAATAAAACTTTAGAGGATAGCTTCAAATTATGTTCGACAAAAATACATACAGCAACAGATCGTGAATTAATTTTGTAAAAACATTAACCACTTGTATATTCTTTATGATTCTATCTCCATCATGTTCTTTATCCATTATTATAGCTAATGTGTTGGCTAGATCTCGTGTTTATTTTTGAATGATACATGTAATGCTGAAATATTTAACTAGTTCTAAGGAGATACAATGTAGATATAAACCCTTTTGGAAATTGGATTAGTGCAGAATATAGATTGTTTGTGGTTGTAATGGGACCACATCAAAACAGGGCATGGTGGGCCAGACAGTCATGTTACTAAGCAACTCACAACAAGACTTTGCCTAATGATAAAAAAAACTAAAGACATCATAACTTTACAGAGGCTTTTGCGCTAATGGAGTCGATACAAGTGCTGTGCGCTATATGCACAATTTTCTTACTATTGTTTCCTATTTTTGACATTTTAAGGTGCGAAATGGACACATAAGAGGATAACAGTAATGACATCATCCTTGGTGCTAGAGGTGGAAGGGACCAATGTTAGGTAGATAAGTTTTGTTTTTTTAATTTGTTTTTGCCATATATTTTGATAACAAATTCTCTTTGTATTCTTGCAGTATACTTATATAACATGCCTGCTGACCAAAGAAGACACTGGGTATCAAGCTCCCATTCTGGTATGATTATCAACCTAAAGAAATATTTTTCCTTTGAAGTTAGTATGGCTCTTTAACAGTTAGAGACACTCACCTTACCTTTTAAAGTACGACCAATTTAATTTTTGTACGTCTTTTTCTCATATTTGTCAGGTGTTAGATGACAAAATGTTGTCGAGTTCAGGGCAAG